>NC_056734.1:911178299-911411978 GCF_019279795.1 Protopterus annectens
AGAGGATGTGTGGGTTATAGTTCCTTTGTCCAACACATGATCTACAGCTCATGACTGTGCCTGCTCATCCATGTCTTCAATAGATGCTAAGAATCCTTCAACATCAGATGGGGTAGTACTACAGTGCTGGGGCCAGACAATCCTTCACCTGTGAATACACCAGAACAGAATATATCCAGTTTAAGTATGTCCAAGCACCAAACTACACATGCAAGCAATATCATTACAACTATTAATAACGATATTGACATATAACCATAGCCATACATGGTGCAGATAGTTGCTGCACCTCAATGCCAGATACACCTATATGCAATAGGTGCACCTATGTGGAATAGATGAGAAAAATATTATAAATAGTAATGTTAATAATAGCTACAAATGGGGGACGTAGTAAAGGTAGGACTACATATCTTGGTAATCACCTGTAGAAATCCTCTGTGGAGATCCATCTCTGCACAGACATCCAGCATTGACTTATGGAATTCTGTGGAGGTGCTACTGCCTTTGAGTGAAGCCAGGAGCTCCTCTGGTTCTGCCAGGGACTACAGTAGATGGCCTACCACCTGTACCCCTCCAATCTCATGGCACAACTGGACATGACCTCTGCTCTGATGGAAGTAGCATGGATCATATCACTCATGTTCCATTGGATCACATTATATTTATGCCCCTGTCTACACATAGCATGGACATTGATTCACAATTTCTTGCCTATCCTGGTCACAGAAGGGCTTGACGGCATCTTGCTATAGAGATGGAGGGCCTGTAGTAACACCACATTTTCATCCTCACTATATCAAAGTTTACAGATCACTGCAGCTTTAGTTGCCTGTTTCTTAGGCATATATCTGTTTGTATGTAAAACACTGAAATTATCATCCATGATCCTGCATGTGCATCACACACTGTGACATTTTGAAGCTGACACTAAGAGGCCATCTTCCATGGCTTACTAGGGCCAACACAAACATATATGTATAAAAAAACCCCTTCAAACTTTAGTAATTTCCATTTGTTCTAAACCCCAGCAAAAGAATAACATTCATGAAAGTAAATTACAAAGCATACAACCTTACAAATATAGGAACTATATCCACACAAATTGTTGTAAAGATCTTGTATAAACATGTCTTGAAGGTGCACATCATTACATGATCACATGGCCACCTACAGTCATAGAACATAACTGTACTATGTTGTCATGCTACTATGGCCAGTACACATGGGAAACTATACCCCTGCAGACATCTTTTACTATTATAACTACACTGACAGAAAGACTGAAAATTCTTATAGCCCTTAAAATACCTGGCATGCATAAATGCTAACATTGTCTGATAAAGCAGGTGTAACAATTAACACATACCTTAAGGCTGGCAGACTACTGTACCCCTTCCATCCATCCATCCATCTACAACCCAATTTTCCCATTTTTCACTTGGGGTTGAAGTGTCACTTCAAGAGTGACAATCATCTACAGTCAAGGTTCCCACCACTGCATGGCTTGCCCTGCCATGGTTATTCTTCCATACCACACATTTGCACACACACACACTCACACCTATGACCAGTTCAAAATGTCCAGTTCACCTACTGCATTTCCTCTGAAATATGAGAGGAAACTAGAGCACCTGAAGGCCATGCAGACTTTTCACAGAAGGCACCCTGCTGAGAAGTGAACCAGGGAGCATTTTGCTATGAGGCAGCAATACTATCTGCTGCAATATTGCGCCACCCTAAATACCTATATCATGAGCCAATTCCATAATGCGATAATATGTTGCATTTATATTGTGTAAATTCACCCACGACCATGATGTTTATGCTAATTACAGATGATTTCATTATTATGTCTGAATAGCTCAAGTTGTACATTGAGCAAATCGAGTCAACATTGTATTGAATGCTACTACTTAGCAAAACCCCTCAACTCTTCAAGCTGTGTCCACTGGCTATACGTGTTGCGTCCATGAGAAGTGGAAAATGCCAGTTATGGTGAGCTTGAATAAAGGTGGTCCCTCTACAGTTCCAGAAAATTACAGGTCTATTAGTTTTACTAGTATTATTTGTCAGAATTAGGAATGTATTAGAGCTGGACTAATAAACAATGATATAAGTGACCTTATATCCTTGTTTACACAGCAGTTCAGCTTTGTAAAAGCAGATCTTGCCTACTTAACCTGGCTGTGTTTTTTGAAAGTATTACTGAAGCCATGGATAAGGGGCATGCAGTCCACACTGCTTATATAGGCCTTCCCATGGCCTTTGAAACTCTCCTTCATTTTGGGATTACCAAAAACACTCTGCCAACTCAACATTAACCCATACATCATTCAAAGGCTTGACAACGGTCTGTCTGATAGAACCCATATCATTAAAGTCAGGTAAGTTTGCTCTAGACAAAAAAATGTCACTGCTGGTGCCTCTCTCATTGGTCCGCTCCTGTTAGGTAATATATTTCCTTGACATAAGAACTGATATAAATGGATTGTGGCTAACCAAACTGGGGGTGGTAATAGGTTCATAGGTTCATAGATTAGTACTAAGCTAACTGCCCTTACGAGCCATTTTAAGCCTAGCCAATTATCCCTTGTGAGACTCCTGCACCTTGTGTTTTGTGTGGCAAAGCAAACAAAACAAAACCATTAGGCCACCCTCCCTACCCAAAATAAATTCCCACTGTCAGTCTCAAACCCAGGACCTTGGTAACATTAGTCTGTATGACCCACCACTAAGCCATGCCTGCCTTTTGAAACCCATTTTGATATTCAAATTCTTCAGCAATGAATTAGCTTACTCCAATATCAACAAATGCAGCATAATTTCCTTTGATAACTTTAACATCAGTATTGCTTACCATTAAGCTAACATTTCACTTAAATGTGACACAGATATCAAGGACTTGGGTACATATATTGAAAACAGAATCTCTTTTACCAACAACTTCTCACTGATGATTATAAAATCATTCTACCATGTACAGTTTATTCTTCATGGCAGCTCCTCAGTGTTCAAGGAAGTTATAATTCCACTTTATTCATACTTTATTAGGACCGTCACCAACTATAATGCACCCTTCTGCATGTACTTCATGACACATCTAAATTAGCTTGACAAACCTTAATGTTACCTCCTAAAAAGGTCTCACATCTTAGCACTGTTGAGTATCCTCGCCTGCTGTGATAGAAGTTCTGTCACTATGCAAAGTGTCATACAGACTCCTGAAAAGTGACCTCTGCTTACCTGTCAAGGTGTGAATGACCATGCATTCTTTGAATTACTTCACCTAAATATAATAAGTGGTAAAACAAACACCCATTTCAGGGAGCTATACCTACACAATCACATCAGTCACACCAAATGGCATGATAGGTACTTAACCCAATGTATACCCAATTTCTATAGCAGGCTGTCCTTTCCTGTCAAGCAGAGTACTTTCCTAGCAACGTTTAAACCCAGTCTGGATGATCACAAATTTTCAAAAGAGATATGTCCATTAAGACTAATTAATGGGGAACATGGCTAGACTCCCACCAGTACTGGATAATGCAAATGGGCTTCTTCATGTTATCCTTTGGCTGTACATTTTGAGAGCACCTCAGAAACAATAAACATGGTCCAATAATCTATTCCTAATAGGACATCGGTTATTTGACTGTGAAAAAAAATAACTGAAGTTGTCAGGAAATAAAATGTGCATGACTTGTTATTATTATCTTATGAAAATGTTATATTTTACAAGCGGCATTGCTTTCCAGAATAACGAAGATATGAAATAATACTTCTCTTTTAATGCTGAGAAATTCAGAGAAATTGAAAATAAAGCACTGTGGATATATTGTTTCCCAACCATACTTCAGATTCTTTTTAATGTAGACAGTCATTCAGAATAACTTTCTGACAGGATGCACTTCCAATGACTGCAACCTAGTGAAAAAACTATAGAAAATTGTATAATATTTTTTTCTGTGACATATTTCAGTGCTTTTTATGCACAGATGTCTGCCTTTTAGACAAGTTCACTTTAATAACAATTGATAAACACTGCAATTAAAATATTCTGTAAATTTTTTGTGAAGTGTTTCAACTCCTTTCATAAAGAAGCTCTCTCACCAACAGGAATAACCCTCCATTAACTGGGAAAACTACTCATGTACCAATACACTTGCCCAATGTTTCCTGGAATTCATTAATTCAAATGCCCTGGACCAGCCCATTCTTCCCCCCATTAGAGATAGCAACATCCTTGACCTGGTCATTACTAACATGGGCGACCGTTGCTCTACACCAGTAGTTAACTCCTTCCTGGTTAGATCCAACCACAAACTAATCACCCTTGAAATCCACATCCCCCCCCCCTACAAAGTTAACCACCATGAAAAACTTCTCCAAACTTAACTTTGGGCTCCTAAAAACAGAGGTGGATAACTTCATGTCACCCATGCAAATGGAGAATAGTTGCATGACTGCCAAATCATACACCAATGCAGTATACAAACATGTACACAAATGCATGGATCTCAGCATACCCAATAGAACTAAGACACTCTCCTCCAAAAAGGGAAGCTAATCTGGTGGTCCCCTGCCATAAACAAACTCTACAACAGAAGGAGGAAACTGATGTGGAATAAGGTAAAGTTCCAACACTTGAAAAACTACCTTATCAGCCTCAACAAAAAAATTAGATCCCTCATCAAATCCTCTAAAGCTAGCTATGAAAACAGAATTGCAGCAGATAGTAAAGACAACCACAAGGCCTTCCATAGTTATGTAAAGAATCTCCATGTCAATACCCAGATTTGCTCTGAGCTACTGCACAATGGTACCTCCTATACCAAGCCAACAGATATTGCCAATATGCTGGCCGACAGATTCAGTGCCAACTTTACCCATCTCCTCTCCCAAAGGATCAATCGCAATACCAGTAGATTGCCAGGCACCCAGTATTACTGTTGCACAGGTAAAAACAGCACTGTCCAAGGCCAGGAATACAGCTTCCATGGGACCTGACAATATGCCTGGCTGTGTTCTACATGAACTACAGAGTGAACTGGCACTTCACCTGTGTGCCCTGTTCAATCACAGCCTCACCTCAGGCTTTGTCCCTACAGAATGGCACACTGCTACAGTTATCCCTCTCCACAAAGGAGGAGTGACTACAGACCCTGGGAACTATTGTCCCATTAGCCTGACAAGTCTGATATGCAAAGCTATGGAACGCATCATCATGGACCTAATAAACAAGGATATAGGGAATCTCCAAACTCTGGATCCCACAAAAGTTTGGTTTTGTGAAGGGTAGATCTTGCCTGCTCAACTTGGTTGACTTCTTTGAGTCAGTCACCAGAGCTGTGGATGAAGGCAAGGTGGTTCATACAGCCTACCTTGATCTGGCCAAGGCATTTTATACCATTCTCCATTCAGGAATCATAGAAAAATCACTAAGCTAGGCAATCAACTCCTATATCACTAGGTGAGTTGCAAACTCGCTCACAGATAGAACCCACAGTGTCAAAGTAGTGGACTCCAAGTCAGACTGCCAACCAGTCACAAGTGGAGTCCCACAGGGTTCAGTCCTGGGTCCTCTCCTGTTTGGTATCTACTTCTCTGAAATCCAGGCCAACACAAAGGGGGTCTCTGTCTGACAAAGTTCGCAGACAATGTTGGGAGCTATTATTAACTCCCCAAGTGATATTTACATCCTACAGAAAGGTCTCACTGAGACCAACTACTGGTGTCAGAACCATGGCCTTAATCTCAATGCCATAAAATGTGACATCATCCCCTTTGGGAAAAACCCAGTTCCCATGAATTACCACATTGATGGTAGTCCACTGAACACAGAAGGTGTTATAAGAGATCTGGGAACACAGGTTGAGAGTAATCTTTCTTTTGACCACCACATTGCCACTGTGGTCAGAAAGTCCTTCTATGTGGCACATCTCATTACAAAGGGTTTTTTTATCCAGGAAGAAAGAGGTCATTGTCTCCCTCTACTCTTCCCTCATTAGGTCAGTCATCAAGTACAATGCCCCATTTGGCATGTACCTCACTAGACACCTGCAACAACTGAAGAGGCCGCAAAGTACCTCATAAAGGGGATCCTAGGCCTTAAACACTTGTCCTATATGGACAAACTCAAAACACTCCAACTATTCTCTGTCTCATATTGCCTACTTAGAGGCAATCTCTGCTTGACATACAAAGCCATGTCTGATCCATCTCTGTTAGAAATGCTACATCTAAAGATATCCCAATCCCTCCACACCACAAGCTGCAGTGACATCAACCTCATTACCACAATCCACAGAACATGCTGGAGGGACAGGTTCATAACCCAGAGACTGCCCATGCTATGGAATAGACTTCTCATACATGTCAAACAGAGCACCTCACCTGCTCTCTTCAAGATAAACCTTGATGAGTGGATGGGAAATAGAAAATTCACCCTGGGGATCACTCCCATGGCTCTACTCTACAGAGGCACTGGAAACTAAGGTCAGGTGCACTATGTCAGGGTAATCCTATGGACTAGGCTTGTAAAGGCTCCAGGGCCATTAGCCTGGTACACACCTATGAACCTATGAACTCCTATAACCTTTTCTGGAATAGCACACTTCACTGAACTCTGAACAAGTGCTAGGGAGTGAGACTACACTATACATGGCTCTAGAAACCATTTCAACTTTTTTCCACGTAGACTGTATCCACAGGAATAACACTTTACTAGCTACATATCTTCCTCTGAGCTGGAGTAAGTGATGGGTACAAAGCTTATTCCTGGGGACTCAATAAACTCTTTGTAGGCTTCATGCAAAGCCTACATGGAGTCTGCATGTCAGCATGATGAGAGCAGTGCTAATAAAATAGTCATGCTTCTCATCATGCCTACATGAGGACAAATGAGGGTTTGTGGGCAGCAACAATGGTGCTGGCCAGGAAAGTATGCAGAACAGCATGAACATAGAAAAAAGAAGAAGCATTTAAGTTTGTCTTAGGGCAAATCTGCTCCACTATATCTTGCAGACAGCCACAATGACTACCAGGGTTGAAAATAGTGCAATAACAGCAGTAACAACACATTAAAGAAAAGCGCACTGAGTACAATGTACACCAAAACAATTATTTACAGAACAAAATAAGGGAGTGGGAGGGTAAACGGCAATGACAACAACAAGGAAATGTACACTGGGCAGGGAAAGTGTGCTGATGAAATTGTACACAGATATGAATGAGAGGAATGAATAAAGAGAAAGAGGGCATGGTAAATATGGAAATGTTCCCAACAAAGAATATGTCAAAGTATGTACACTTCCAAGACAAGGCAGTAGCATAACATTATACACATATGTCAATAGCACAGTACATACTACACCCTTTGAGCATGTATGTTATGTTATAAACAAACATGATAGTCTATATCTGATGGTCACACAACATTACATCAGTGGAGGTGAATGGTTGTGATATAAACTTAACTGACATGCTCACTGGATGGGACACATAGAAAGAAGAGTATATAGAATTGGGGGCATGAGCATGCTCTAAAGATCTGCAAAATGACTTACTTAGATATGACTGACATGTCATCATAGCTCTCAACCAATCAGGAACATATAGCAACATACTCCTGAACAAATGTTGAAAGAAACAGGCACAGGTATGGACAATTTAAAATATTATGACCATTAACCTGTGACACTGACAGAATATGTGATCATAGATTATTATACATGTTCTGCACTAACAGACATGTACAACTGTAATGATTCTGAGTATTTTATAAGGGGAGTTTGTCACCTCTTCCCCAAAAGTTACCTCTTTTTGGAGGGTTAAGAGGGACAGTGTTAAACCTAGAGTTGAAATCAAGGGCAATCCTGGCAAGTTGAGAGGTTTGCATGATAGATAAGCCACAATCCCTCACTGCAAGAATCAAACTCATGCTATCAGTGCTGTCACTGAGCTGTTTATTTATTGGATGCAACACAGAAAGATGTAACTCTCTCACATCCTGGTGTAAAATTGTCTTCAGACTGGTAGTTGACAGAAGGCACGCATGCACAAACACAAGTTGACTGCTGGGAAATTAAAACCCATATCTATCTAGTTACATAAGCTAGAGAGCACAGTATTTAATGCTAGTGCCACTGCAGAAGTCTAACTTTAACAAAGTCAAAGTGCACTTTGTAGAGGATGACTTCATCAGAGTATGCTGAGAAGAAGTTGGGAGGAGTGTCTGACATGGCTTTGGACTCACGTCCTATGTAAAATTGTCTCCAGACTGATACTTGAAAGAAGACACACACCATTTGACTGCTATGAGATTACTACCTATCAGATTAAGCAAGCTTGAGAACACAGTACTTAATGCTAGCTTCACCACTGAAGTCAACCTTTAATAGTGTTTGAGTGCACTTCGTAGCGGATGACATCACCATAGTGTTGCAGATTACTTTTACTGTTATGAGACTTGGGTGAAAAGCCAGGATTTGTGATATGATTGTGTGAGTGCAATTTACAAAAGTACTTATAAATACATTGTGGTAACCTAGGTCAAATAAGCTGTCATGAATGAATATTGCAGAATTGAGACAGACATATACCTGTTTTTTTTTCAGGATGTTTTGTAGAAGACACACACACACACACACACACACATTTTGAAAACACCAGCAGTGCAAAGATGAGCTGTGTGTCTTCACATTCAGATGAAGGTATGTCTGCATTAATAAAAGTTACTGACAGTATCAGTGGGATATGATCATGGATGACTAATGTCCACTGTCACTATAAACCCATCCCAAATGTAACAATCCACTTAGGCTTAGTAATTCTGGAGTCTGTCTGACAATGGCCCAAGTACTGATATATCAGTTGCAAGTGCATCGATACAAGAAACACATGAACATCAGAAAGTATGTTTTACGTAAAGCACACGTCACTGCCCTTCTCTTATGAATGCATTGTCATGTATTGGAGGATCACAGTCCAGTAACCAGAGTTAGACATGCTATACATCTCTTCACAAATTGCATCACTGAAAAGCAGAAATGCGTGGATGATGGCACGTGCATTAATGATTCGAATTTCAGGAATTCAACTTGGACTTCTGGAGTAGCAGTGTCCATTGCTGCTCACTGGCAAACTGTGCACAAACAGGGACATGCAATAACTGACCTGAGTGGAGTTAACTGCAAAATACATTTATTTGTTGTTAATGTTTCATGTATCAGGCTTTCAAGATATGTTATGGGAGACATTTCTGGCAGCTAGCATGATGTTAAAGATGTAGTCTATCTTTGAAATGTTGGGGCCAAAGTTTTATTACATAGATAACTGCTGGCCTTCCCTTGACTGTTTGTATGATGTTAAGCTCCAATCAAACTCGGTTCTCTGATTCAGGAAAACAGTTAAAAAAAGTTAATGTAGTACACCTTTCTTCATGCAAACAGGCTCAGTGGCAATATAAGGTTGTCAGCACTCTGGACAGCACTGAGTGTGGAAAGTAGACCTGCTGTGCAGCTTTCTCTGTGGGACAAGGTGTATGAGCAGCAAGCTCATATTAAGAGTAAAAGTGAGTCACATGTTCAAAGCCAGATGATTCTTTTTTCTTATAAAAGGTGACATTGTGTCTTCTCAAAATTGTACCAGTAATGCCGACATCAATACACTTCTGCAACTAGCAGCTGTTTTGCAGGCCTTACTGCAAATCACAAGTTAGTTTTGTGCACAGATTGCTACAAATGACAAAGGGTGGTACATCTTTTGAAATAATTAGTATGACTCAGCAGATGTGCTAACTATTTGTGGAGGGACAGATATCCTGCAAAGTGTGTGTAGTATGCTTCTTCACAGGAAGGACAGTTAGATGAACATTTCACCCATCATCCTACTAAAGATGCTACAGTATATTCTGATGAGACAGATGAACATTTCAACTATCATCCTACTAAAGATGCTACAGTATATTCTGATGAGACAGATGAACATTTCAACCATCATCCTACTAAAGATGCTACAGTATATTCCGATGAGACAGAGGAGGTGATGACAGTCAGACGGCTGTAGAGGATATAGGATGTACTGTTCTGGCACATTCATGAACATCCTAATGGTGTGTTGGTATGATGTGTCTTCTCAATCAGAATATGTCCTGCTCTGTAGCATGAATTACATGAGATAAGGATAGAGGAGATATAGAGTGACAATAATTAACACATCCATATACATCTGTTTGAAGAAGATGTGGGCCATTTGAAATATTATGGTGTCATATGGGAATTGATTTTTTATGGTTATATCAATTGTGGCCCACCTTACACTTTAATTCATAGGTAGACATATCATACTTGTGCAGAAGAAGGGACAGACAGATGGACAGGCAACAGATACATGAAAACAGTCCTTAAAATCATCCCCTGCTGCTGGGTTATAAGCCTTGACAAGATGCAAACATATGTTTATACATCTGAGGATCACCTGAACATGATACAAAGGGAATCCTACAGCAGGTTTTGAAACCTCACACACTACAGAAGCACTGATAACCTATTGAATCAAGATAACATGTTAGTATTATCTATCAGTAGAGTGATGGCAGTATGCAGAAACCATAAGATGACCTTTACATCCATCAGTCTAATAGGTACACACACATAAAAAGTTGTAGGAATGAAGGGGTGAATACAAGGAAATACATGTAACGATGTTTAGTGTAATGGAACATTCATGGACATGTCTTTGGTCTGTTCTCATTATTAACCTGCCATGCTCTGTAGCATGAAGTGGCTGACACAAGGGTAAAGAAGGGTTAGGAGAGGGACAACAGGCTTATGCCAAGAGAACAAGGTTGGATAAATATGTGATTGTTGTAGGGATGGGTGTCACTTCAAATACTTCAAATACTCTTTTTTTTGGCCAGTATTCAATATATCTCCATGAGAACTTATAACTGTGGCAAATGTTAAGATGTGGCTGATTAAACATATCACAGACATATAACATCACACTACGAAATGATGTGAAATGCATCTGGGACCTTTGATGTTATGGGCAAAAGCAATCTTCAGTCAAGTGAATTATGTCAACACTCCATGCAGGAATTTGAATTTTGTTAAGCACAGCAGTCTAAGAGTTGTCAGAGTAACTGTTTCAAAGTAGTACCTTTACCCTGCTTTAATTCTGTGTTCTTCTACTGCAGTGAGTTTAAGCAGTATTGCATGGCGATAACCAGACTAGTGCGGTCAATGGCAAAAACTCACCAGGTTTTACCATAGAACATGAACACCCATTTACCACTGCTTAGCACTGGTGCGTGGCACCTAACTCCGTGCAAATACAGAGGACAAAAGGTGAAGGCTTTTTTATGGGCCATTTCTGGCCATGTGTATTGTGTGTTTTTCTAATTTTGACCAAATTAAAAGTCTGAAAATAGGGCTGATAGAAAAGTGTGAAATGGGGAGGCAAGCAGAGGGAATAATAAAAGGGAAGCAATACAGGGGATTGGGGAGAACCATAAATATCCACTTTTTCACCACAGTAATTTGACAGGTAGATAAAAAATGATGAATTTGGACTGTCACCACAACACAAACTGGTGACAAGAATACAATGATGTATAGCCAATTGAACCAAATCAAGTGTGTCAAGAAAATACGTATGTGACATGGGTATGGGATATTTTTCTTTTGGACAGGTGCCATTTTTTCTTTCAAAAAGAGGAAAATGTTGGGGAAGGAAATAGGAATGTGAGGGTCATATATGTAGGGTAGGTGAGGAAACAAATGCAGACAAATGAGACATACAAGACAGACACAGAGATGGTGATGGACACAAAAACGTTGGGAAACACTATGACTGGGGATAAGTACGGGAACATCGGAGGCACATGACCATCAAGCATGAGAACAATGATGATCTAGTCTTCACCTTCAGAAATGTCATCGCTGTTCCTTTCCTCACTTACCAGTGAGACTGCTTGATGTGGGAATGTTTTTTGATCTTTAGGATAACCTTCTCCACTCAGCTGATTTGGGCACCAAGGCCACTGTCTATTAGATCTTCCACCATCCCGGGCAACTCCTTGTGGGTGACATAATCACCACCTCCCACAGTACTCCTGGAGGGTACCACAGCACCACCAGCCAGAGCATTGCTACCTGATGAGGATGGACCAGTGAGGGCAGAGGTTGTGGAGGCAGTACTGCCAGGTTGATTCCCAGAGGTGCTGGGAGTTGGCAGGCTGAGCCACAGCAGTTGCCCCCTCCCTGTGCTGAAATACATTTGTTTTGTTGTTATAAAGGTATGACATCAGAATGGAGTAATTTCAGGCACCCCCCGCCAAAAAAAAAAGGGAGAGAGAGAGATAAGAGGCGGGGTGAGATAAAAAAAGAAAAGAGATGATTAGAGCCATAATATGTCACATTCATTCGTTATCACAATAAATAGATATTTATTATTATTCTAGCTATAGGGCTTTCACAATTCCAAAAAAATTATTGTGAATTGTTACAAGTAGTCCTTGGAATATGTACATATTTCACTGATGCTTTCAAAGATACTGCAGAGTAAGGTAACAACATGGAATTCAAGCCAATACTGCTGAATTTCACCTGTAAGATAATGCTTTTTGAATGTGAATCTATAGATTAGTTGTTATTGAACCCACATAATCTCAATACACTATTACTCTTAATTGCATTCACCTAACAGCTACAGGAGAAAGCATGCATGCTTGCTATTACAGTTAAGATATGCATGCTGAAGCTGCTAATCTATGGAATCACAATAATTAATACAACTGGGGTCATTTGTGCTGTAGACATATCCCTTACCTCTCTCAGTCTTGCCAGTATCTTGGCATATGCCTCTCTGTTTGCCCCAATTTCCTCTGTAGCTGTAAAATAGAAAATGGGAGAAGAAGAGACATGAAAGTATTATGCATACCAGTCTTGGTTATCTACTCCATTCTATATTATTTCAAGTTGTGTGATCTGTATACTTAGACAACTGTGGGGTGGTAGCTATTCTAAACTCATGCAGCTACTGGTTGAGTTGTGCCTGACTGCTCCTCTTAAGGTCACTTGAGTGGTGCCTACACTACTCCCCACTGTGTGGTATGCCAGTTGCACAGGAGATTGCCTTGACTAGGCTCTTCCAAATCTCAGCTTTGTACTGAGACCAAGTATAGTCCCCCTGTAGCAGCCTCCAGCTGTAGTGCTTGATCACGGGTACAACAAAGATTTTGGACTCCTCCACACTCCACCTCTGTACTCTGAATTTGGCACCATAATTTCCATCAGCTGTCATGTCTGCAGACGTCCTCCAACAACAATTGCAATGGTTTCCCACCAAATTGTGATCTTGCATTTTATGATCTGTGCGCAAACATGCACAACCATGCCAGCTGCATTTGCATGATGGTAAGAAATTGCCAAACAAAGAGGAAGTGAATTTATAAAACACCTATGATTCTGTGACCCTGCCAGCAGAGGTGAAATGTGTGCTCCTACCCCTTGGTATTTCTGTTGTAGCTGTTTTCAGAGGATGATACTGTGTAGGTTAGTACAGACTGTAATAATTTCAGCACAAGTATTGGGATCATACTGCAGGACCCCCCTGATGTATCTAGGCACTGAAACCATGACTTCAGCAGCCCAAGCACACACTCTACCTTTCTTATTTGAGCATTTGCTTCATTATAGCATTCATCTGTGCGTGCATGTTCATTTCTGATGGGCATCATCATCCATGGTTCCAGTGCATACCCTGCATACCCCAATAGATGGTCTTGTGGGTCATCATCCCCTGGAAAACCACTGGAAGAGCTGTAAGGTGTGCCAGATATGGGATCTGTGGTAACTGCCAGGTTTGTCAGCACATATATTCAGAATGATTCCCTAACATTACACATGACCTGTCAGTTAAGGGATTAGAGCCCATTCACGTTAATGTATACCCTTCCCTGTTCCCTGGGTGGTGATTTGATCTCAGTGTGGGTGCAGTCTATCACACTCAAGACTTCAGGGAAGTGTGCTTTGGGTTGAGCTCCTGCATAGTTCTAGCTCAGCCCTCAGGGGTACAGGGGAAATATATACAGTCAGTGTGATGCTGTAGCATAGCATTCAGGAAATGGTGCAGAATCCTAGATGCTGATGCCTGTGCAACCCCCAGAATGCTCTCAGTGGGTGTCTGAAAAGTTCCTGTAACTAGAATTGTATACCTTGGTCTCCATAGGTATTAATTCCCCCTCAGTTTACCCTTAGTCTCAGGTGAGGTCAACGGAGGTTGCACAGTTCCTGAAGTGTGTCTCTATCCACCCTGAAGCACTCTATTTTCAGTTCATGCAGCCCATGAAAAGGTAAACAGCATCTAATTAACCTTCTCCTCCTTGTGAGGTCTATCAGCTGCATAGAGTTGAGCTTGTTGCACATACACATAAAAAAGAGCAGCAGCAGCCCTAACACTCCTTCTTTCCTTTGCAGTTTCTGTTGCTGTGTTCCAGAAGGGATTGGAGTACATGGCAGATAGTTGCATGGAACATACATGATTCCTTTAGCTTGCTGAATAGTTCCGCCATCTTGGATTTGTTGATTAGCATATCATTCAGCTGCTATGCACTAAATGGCATTCCATGTTTTCCTGGGTTGTTAGGCTCTACACTTTGTGTAGAGATGTTTGCTAAATACAAATTGGTGTGCTATCATGTGCGTGTTGCACCATGATGCAAACATTGTGTGCCTGAGCCATGTAGCGTTTATTGAATCCAGCCCATTTTATTTTTTTGGAGACTATTTAATTCATTTATACACATACATCTCCCAGAATAAATCTGTTCAGGTTACGTTTACATAACTACAGAGGCTAGTGCAAAGTATTTGAAAATAAAATATTGGCTTATTTTACAGATGTGTTTCAGCTAATTTCATTTACAAACTGCCATTTCAAGAATAATTTATAGTCTGTCCTCCTAGAATAATTACTTTCTGAAGAATGTGCCCGTCTAACAATGAAGAAGTATTCGACACTAAAAATAATGCGCTCAAGAATTATTTTTTCTTTTGAAGTATTTAAATTCCTTTCATGCACAGACTGTTTCCACAGGACAGCATGTTTAAAGCAAGACACACATCCTTTGTTCTAGGAAAAATTCACAGAAACTTCCAAGAAACAAACTACTAAAGACTTTATTTCTGCACAGACTTTGGGCCGGATTCACGAAGGCTTGCATGGAGTCTAAGAGTAGTGTAAGACTCCATGCAGACTTCGTGATCCAGGAACAGCCCAAAGTCCGTGTAAGAGGCAAGCTAAAACGGCTCTTACACGGAGTGGACGTGGATAAGCTAATCACCTCACTTGCAGCCGAATAGCATGCAAATGAGGATGATTAGTGATCCAGGAAGCCCAGAACAGCCCATGTAAGAGCCGTTTTAGCTGCAGAAATGTACTCAGTTGACAACTGAGTATGTTTCTGCAAAAACTGCAATGGAGCCATGTCAGCTCCAAATAAAGGGTGCATATGTGTCAGGCAGCATGCCAATGGCCAAATATGTGGCCATTGGCAAAGTAACCTGATGCAAATATGCGCTGTTTAAAACATAAAAACGAAGGTTTTAAACCTACAAATGTAGGTTTTATGCAATACATGAAATGTCAATGCAGGGACCAGCAGACCAAAACCAACATGGCCACCGTGTAGTGGTTGCTAAGGTTGGAAGCTAAGTCTAAGACATGTAACTAAGCATTAGTAGGCAATCTGATACAAATGAGTGTAAGGATACTGAATTCCACTGTCACATAGCAAATGAGCAGTCTGAGTAGTGTAAGAGTTACAGAAGGTGGAGGAACAGAGTAGGAGACAGGTGACATCACAGGGGGGAATGGTAGAAAGAAATGCAGTTCATTGGTGGTCAGAGTTACATGACAGATGTCAAACAGATATCATGGAAGGAGGTGTGCCACTAACTAAGCATGAGAAAGTCAAGAAATGGAAGGTGTACACTGTTGCCTACACCAAAGTTTCTTGCTGGATGTGTATGCGCACGTGTGCGCGCCATGAAGCACGAGTAAGGCAGTGTGCACGCATGTAAGACAGACTGAGCATGTGGGAGCATGTTGGGAGATGTTTAACACTGTTTGCGCGGGCGTGCACGCGTTTTAATCCGAATAAGCAGATTCTGAACCGTGTAAGTATGTGTGCACGCGTGTAAGCCACTGTGAGCGTATTTCTGCTGGTTTACACATGGCTTCACCTTGAGGAAACAGAAAGGAAAAAGGAAGCAGCAGATTTAGTAGGAAGCTAGCAGGGAATACTGCTGGAGCTAGCAGGTGAAAACAATTAGATGCAGGCAATTACACAGGCAGAATAGTAGCCCAGCCCAGCACTTAAAACTCTGCAAACAGCAGTGCAGGATGTTTCTCTCAAGAGACACTGCAAGACTGGAGTTACGTTATCAGAAGTGAAAACTAAAAAAGCTGAACTCAGAGCAGAAATGTTAGGGGCTGCCATAGCTGTCATAATGAGACATAGGCGACTTGCTGAGGGTGGTGACTATGCAGATGGTGCCAGACAACCCACAGTGAGGAAACAGAGAAGAGTGCACAAGCCCAGGGTCACCTACCACGGGTTACATGAGCTGGAGATAGTAGAGTGCTATAGAGTGGACAGAGACCTCCTGCAGCAAATAGTGGAGCTGTGCAGGCCATGCCTCACACACAGAACCAACAGAGGGGAACCCATCCCAGTGGAAACCAAGGTATGTGTTGGCCTAAGAATACTAGCAACAGGTACCTTCCAGAGACCAACTGATGATATGATGGGGATATCACAGGTATCAGCATCCAGGGTACTGCACCAGTTCCTGGATGCCATGTCAGCACATGTTGGTGATCATGTATATTTCCCCAATGCCCGTGAGGTATTGGCCAGCAATATGCATCTCTTCCAGCAAATAGCGGAATACCCTGAGGTAGTGGGTGCAATAGACTGCACACACATACGCATCAAAGCACCAGCTGGTGAGCAGGGTAGGGCATACATCAACCGCAAGGGCTTCCCCTCCATCAACTGCCAGGTTGTGTGTGATGCCCAGGGCATAATAATGAATGTGTGTGCTGGCTGTCCTGGGAGCTACCATGATTCCCACATCTGGCATTTGACGCAGCTGTACCAGACATTTGCCATTGGGGACATCCCACATGGACACCTAGTGGGGGATGCAGGTTATGCACTGGAGCCGTGGCTGATGACACCCATCAGAAACGCACACACACCTGAACAGGAATGCCATAATGAGGCACACGCACAAACACATAATGTAATAGAGCGTGTGTTTGGGCTGCTCAAGTCACGGTTCCGGTGTCTGGACACATCTGGTGGAGCCTTGCAGTACATACCAACTACATGTACCCAAATTGTCATGGTATAATATGATCTTGCGAAAACAGCTTCAGCAGGACCAGCATAGGGCCGGGCCAAACAGCCCCCCACCATTGCCAAGGCCATCACAGGCAGAGCGTGACTCGGAGGAGGAACAACCTGGGCCTGCCCCAGTAGGCAGAAGGAGGGGCGCCAGTATGCCCTGGCCTTAGCAAAGAGGCAACGCATAGCACATACACTGGCTCAGTAGGAACCCTGGGAATTATACCCCTGTCTGACTCACTCATATAGTAACAGGGATGCCTAACATGACACAACCTGCTCTCAAACATGTACAGGGAAGTGTAATATGCGCATCCGACAGAGGCAGCCCTGCAGCACCACCTGAGGCATGAATGCTATGTGTTAGGTAATGTAACACCATGTACTATATGCACACCTGAGGACCCTGACTAACATCCTACCCTCACCAAGCATCATGAAACAACATGACAATGAGATGATCAAGTGCAATAACTGACGGAAGTATCGCAGTTAGTCAAACGGGATCCAATGTGTGCCAGTCTGGGATGACATGCTGAGCATGACATGATGCACCACCTGCTATGACTGGCATGCACCTATCGGTGCAGGCCATATGGATACTGGCAAAGGCTGTTGTTACCCACAGTGTGCCCTGAACAGGTAAGGCTCAAAACACAAACCTATCTCCATAGGTATCAGAAGGGATAAGAATAAGATAAGGGATAAGTCAAAACAGCAAGATGCATGCAGTCTAAACTCACCCAGTATGAAGAATGGTGATATCTGCGCTGTAACAGAAAACTGAGCCAAGGCTCACAACAGCACCCTAACACTACCAGGTTACACCTCATACTGTGCTGTACAGCCTCAAAACATACGAGCTACAAAAGGAGGGTGACTAGCAAGAATTGTCAAGGATAACCACACCCCCATGTTGGTACCACAACAAAAAGCAGCATGGACTAGCCATGGTCAAGTAACAGTGGCTAAAACTGCCCCCCAGTTTATAGCCTGCTAAAGACTACTGTCCCAACACCAGGAACTGCACCTGACCTATGCCGGAATACATGAATATATCAAGTCCTCCAAACCACATTATATTGGGTGACTAAAAATACCCAGACATAGACTGGGAGCATTATACTATCTCCAACAGTGTAGGACAAAAGTTCATAGAATCCATAAACCAAAAGGCCCAGGAACAACGTACCACTCCCACAAGAGGGATAAGCATACTGGATGTGATAATTAGCAACATGGGTACTGGATGGCAAGATGAGAAGTGTATTGCTCACTGGTAAAACCAGACCATAGAGTAATCACACTGGATATACAAATCCTGACCACAGTCCCTGGCCAGAAAACCACAGTGGAAAACGTGTAAAGCAATATTTGCACTCCTCCAAACTGATGTGGAATCCATTAAAGGTCCTGTGCAGGTGCAAAATATGGGCCACACCTCAGAACCTGTAATACAGCCATTCCATGAACACTGCCAGGAATGCTTGGATTATGCAATCCTAAATTAAAACAAGACACAATGCCATACACGCAGGCATCTGGCATGGTGGACACCAGCCATAACCAAACCATGCAAGAGAATGAGGAAGCTACTACATGATAAAGCAAACATAAACAATGAAGTAATCACTGATCAGTAGTATGGCAATAAAATATGTCCACACATACAATCCACTAAGGCCAGCCACAACAAGTTGAATCTGTGAATCCTGAGGCAATGTTACACCTGCCCCAAGTAAACAGACAACCCCAACTCCACCCAAGAAATACAAATATATGTGAGAGATGCAACCATCTATCCAAACTGGAGGCTGAGCTCCGTCAACTGCGTACTCCCAAAACTAGTCAGGAGGAGAAGGTAACCACACACACCACAAACACAGTCCCACATAGACCTATCACAACTGCAAACCAAAGACATAAACACAGAAAAGCATTCCCGGAGGCACAAATTACAAACACAACACACCAACTGAGGCCTCTAAAGCAGACACTCAATCAAACAACCTCCAAACATAGCACATGCAACACATAGTACACAAAGCTGGTGTGCCAAACAGTCACAGGCCAGAAGGAGAAACAACATGCCTGATACAGTTGTAATAGGTGACTCCATAGTCAGACACACTGCTGTCCCGCACACCAGACTGAACAAGGGAAAGAGTACAGTAAGCTGCCTGTAGGCTGCCACAATACGCCACATAACAGAAGTATGCAGGTCACTCCAAAGCAAGTAG
Source organism: Protopterus annectens (assembly GCF_019279795.1). Classification (NCBI taxonomy): domain Eukaryota; kingdom Metazoa; phylum Chordata; order Ceratodontiformes; family Protopteridae; genus Protopterus; species Protopterus annectens. The sequence continues at coordinate 911,197,962 of NC_056734.1, forward strand.
AAATATGATGCAGTCATAGTCCATGCTGGTGTGAATGACCTGAGATGTACCTCCCTAGACTACATGAAAAGTGACATAGATGAGCTCTCTGATTATGTAGTCCAGGCCGGTATGACACTCACCATTTGCAGCATCCTACCTTTACCAAGAATAATGCCACAGTACAAACATGGAATGATCAGTCATAGCAAGTGGCACACTTACTGGTGTCATTCCAAGGGGATCCAATGTCTGTCTGCTTGGGATGTCATGCTTGACAAGCCACGCAGCTGTTCTTGGGATGGCTTGCACCTGTTACCCCTGGGTGTCTGAATATTGGATAAGGCCTTTGCCACCTCCATAGAGCCTTTGTAGGCAAGGCTGAAAAGACTGACCCACCACCCTAGAAAACATAAGTGGAAAGAAACATAAGGGTAATGCTGACCAATGCCAGATGTGTAAACCCCAATATGCATGCTCCCAAGGCCATCCCAAGTATGGAGAACATTGATCTCTGTGCAGTGACAGAAACCTGCTGCAAGCCGCCTGACAGCACACCAGCACTACCAGGTTATACCACGTATCATGTGTCATGGCCCCAAAACCTGGAACAAAACATAAAAGGAGGGTGAGTATCCATATTCAGCACAGACACCCATATGTCCAGGTAACTGAAAATGCACAAGGCATTGGAGTCCACCCATGTGCAACTAACTGTAGGCAAGACTGCTGTACAGTCTGTAGCATGCTACATACCACACTCTCACACACAGGAACCCCACCCAGCCTTCCTGAAGACACTGGACACTATGAATGTCCCACCAAATACCAAACAAGGTACCACAAATTACCACATAGGTGGTAAACCATTATGTATGGAAGGAGTAACCAGGGACCTAGGGACACAAGTGGACAGTAACCTGTTATGTGACACCCACATTGCCAATGTGGCTAGGAAGACTGTCTACATTTGACACAGTATCAGGAAAGGATTCACATCTATGTCAACAGAGGTCATTGTGCCCCTATACTGTTCTCTAATCACACCCATAATCTAGTACAATGCCTCATATGGGATGTACCTTACCTGACACCTGCAGCAGTTAGAAAGACCTCAAAGGTACCTCACCAAGAGGATAAAGGGTCTCAAATATATGTCATATGCTGCCTGGCTGTAGACACCCCAGCTGAATGCAGTCACATACTGCCTACACAGAGGCATTGCATGCCTGTTGTAGAAGGCCATGCCCAACACAGGAGTAATGGACATGCTCCACCCCAGAAAACTCAAATCCATCGGAGCTGTGAGAGTGAGAGATGTCACCCTCAACAAATAATGAAATAGGATGTGCTGGTGGGACAGATACATAATCCAGAGGCTCCCCACACCCTGGACCAGAATCCCACTCCATGTTAGGCAGAGCCCCTCACTGACACTCTTCAACAGGAATCTTGCCAAGTGGATGGATGATTGTAGAGTTACACTGGGGGTCTTCACTGTGTCATGTCCAGACAGAGGCACAGCAAAGCAAATCATAAATGGCCATAATATTCACATAGCAAGGGGTGGCAAAAGCCACACACACTCTGGCTAGGCTAACAAATGCCCTAGGGTGGATAGCCTAGTATGAAGCTATGAACCTATGAAGATACAAAATGTACAGGACACTAAGGATAATCCCAAGGCTTTCACAACTGATGGTAGGAACCATGTTGGGGATTCACAGATATGCTCTGAATCACACAAATATCACAAACACACACACATATTGCCAACATACATCCTGACAGGTGCACTTGCAAACCCCCACCCCCGAATGCAGAATATCTATCCCAGCAGACTGCTGGCTCCCTGACATTGCAGATGCTGAGGTAACAGCCAACATCTACAAAGCAAAACACACAGCAGCAATGGTATGAGATGGTGTCCTGGGCTTAGTGCAACATGGACTCCAAGATGAATGGAATGCCAAACCACACTACTGCTCAATGTCAGCCTTACCACAGAATATGTACCCAAAGAGCAGTGCACAACAACAGTGGTCCTTCTCAACAAAGGTGTTGCCTGAATGGATACTGTAAACTACTACCCCAGAATCCTGAGAAGCTCGGTCTGCACAGCTATGGAAAGGATCAGCATGTACCACAGACATAAAGATATTGGGGACCTACTGACACCGGACCCTACCCAGTGTGGCTTTCTTAAGTGCAGATCCTGCCCCTAAACATGTTTGACTCAATGGAAACAGTCATTAAGGTCATTGATGAGGGCAATGTGGTCCACACAGTGTAGCTGGATCTTGCAAAGGCTTCTATACAATACCCTATGTGTTCATTATAGATAAGATCACCAGCTTAAATATAAACCCCTATGTCAGTAGAGGGGTTGCAAACCAGACCAAGGACAGAACAGACATGGTCAGACATGCTGCAGCCATGTCAGACCACAAACCAGATATAACTGGCATCCCACAAAGCTTGGTCCTGGGATCTCCCTCATCTGGTATATATGTCCCATAGGTACAGGCAAACATGGAAGGACTGTGTCTGAACATGTGAACATGTTTGCAGAGGACTACAAACTTCTCACCACATATGATCCACCAGCTGACACAAGCATCCCACAAAAGGGCCACATAGAAAGAGACAACTGGTGCCAAAGCCATGTCAGCAAGCTAATTGCAGAAATGTGTATAGTCATCCCCCGTGGATATACAGTAAGTGCCCACCAATTACCACATAGGTGTTAACCCATTATGTAGTTAACATGTAATGAGAGACCTGGGGACACAAGGTGACAGATATCCTGCATTGGACAAACATGTGCTGTAGTGTTTACAGAAACATACCATATACCCACCTAATCATGAAGGTTGTCAGATCTAGATAAGGGGAGGTCATTGTGGCTCTGCAGTCATCCTTCATCAGCGGTACAATTGACTACAATAGCTCCTGTGGGATGCACCTCAGCAAACATCTTCATCAACTGTAAAGTCCCCAACAGTACCTCACCAGGAGTATCAATGTGTTGCCTGTGTTGCTGGTATCAATAAACATGCTGCACCTTGTACAATCTGAATGGCAGTGAGCTATGCACATGAGAGACCTGAACCCCAGCACTGACTTACATAGGACAAGCTGTACTGCATGATCCATAACATAGAAGCCATCCCCACCCATGAGTGAACCCCCAGTACAGGCTACCCATAGAGTCACTTATCAATCTTCCTCGATAGGAATCTTGATGAGTGGATGGGAGATGGTAGCTTTATCCTGGGTATCACTGTCATGTCACAGGTTGACAGAGGCACAGTATACTAACCATGACATATGTCATGGCAAACTCCACTTACAATGTGTGTTGAAGGACAAACACACTCTCCAACTAGCATTAGACATGGACTAGGGCACATCGCTAGTGTATGCAAATGTACACCTATGTTTTGGAATACACTACCAATGTTGGACAAGCCTGGTTTAAGTAGTTCATATCTGAACAGAATGCAACATGGTCAGATGTACACAACTGGCCCCTAACCAGGCTGTTGTGCTCACTATCGAAATGTAAAGCAGTGATAGCACTAAAGCCCAGGATTCTGTCCACCACAGTCAAAGTACTACCAGTACACTATACAGTACTACAGTGTTAGGTCACTGTGAAAGGATGTTGACAACTGTATGCAAAGTATCCCATGCAAACACTGCAGGCACAGTATAATCCTGTTGTGTTCACACACAAAGCAGTTGTACAGTAACTACACAACATGACACACAACACACAACCATAAACGGGTGATATTTGCTGAAGTTCACACTCATCCACAAAGGTGGTGGGCTGCAGAGTCCAACATATGGAATGCTCACACTCTTTGATAAATGAGACATATGTCAGACAACATGCCATGGGAAGGCTGAACTGGGCATGCTCACACACTTAGGCCAAATCTCAGTTTAGCAGTTGGACACACATATCTGGTATTTTATGTGTTATTCCAGGAACCAACCACATTACAGCAGTCTGCCCAGTGCACACAGTTAAATGACTACAGAGACATACGTGATATAGTGGATCCCTCCCATATGCAAACATCTTCCACAAATGCACAAGTTGTTCATACAAACAGGGAATGCTATGGCAATAAAGATGTGCAAACAGTCTACCAGCAACAAATAATGTGCATTTGACAAATAAACATATGGGTGTAGAGGTCAACACTAGGCTGTTTGCCCTAGGGAATGACAGCTAAGCCAGAGAGTGCTTGGTGTCTGCCTCTCCACAGGATGCACATTCCCCTTTCTAAACACCAATGATGTCAGCACCCTATAGGTACAGCAGGAGAAAATAAACTTCCCAGTAATGCGTCTGTCACAAGTGTCATAACATAGCTAGATAGGGGTTTGAATCCTGCAAATGCTCAGTGTCTGTATGAGTAAGTGGGGTTGGTGTGTGTGTGTAAGTCTGTGGAAGAAAAATGTCCCTTTTGGCAACTAGGAAAACACACTACAGGATGCACATTCCCCTTTCTAAACACCGATGATGTCAGCACTCTATAAGTATAGCAGGAGAAGGAAAACCACGCAGTAATGCGAATAGCGTGCTCTGCTAATGCATCCGTCACAAGTCTCATAACATAGTTAGGGAGGATTTTAAATCCTGCAAATGCTCAGTGTGTGTGTGAGAGTGGGGTTGGTGTGTGTGTAAGTCTGTGGAATGTCCCTTTTGGCAACTGGGAAAACACACTACAGGATGCACATTCCCCATTCTAAACACCAATGATGTCAGCACTCTATAAGTACAGCAGGAGAAAAAACACCTCCCCGTACTGCGAATAGCGTGCTCTGCTAATGCGTCCATCTCAAGTATCATAACATAGTTAGATAGGGGTTTGAATCCTGCGAATGGCAAGTGTGTGTCTTTGTCTGAGGGGGGTTCATGTGTGTGAGGTAAATGTCCATTTTGGCAACTAGGAGAAAAGACTACAGGGTGCACATTTCCCTTTCTAAACACTGATGATGTCAGCACCCTATAAGTACAGCAAGAGAAGGGAAACCTCCCAGTAATGTGAATAGCACACTCTGCTAATGTGTCTGTCTCGAATGTCATAACATAGTCAGATAGTGGTTTGAGTCCTGCAAATGGCAAGTGTGTGTTTTTGGCTGAGGGGGGTTAGTGTGTGTGAGGACAATGTCCCTTTTGGCAACTAGGTGAACAGACTACAGGATGCACATTCCCCTTTCTAAACACTGTTCAGCTGAAGGCCATGGCTCTGGCACAAGTTGTCTGTTTCTATGATGCCTCTTTGGAAGATGCTTGTGTCGGCTGGAGAGTCGATTATGGTGGCCAGTTCACAGTCATCTGCATATTTGGTCAGCCACAGTCTGTCCATGTTGGCCTGTACCTCCAATAAATATATACCAAACAAGAGAGGTCCCAGGACTGAGCCTTGTGGGATACAACACGTAACTGGTTTGGAGTCTGGCATGGCTCCAGCAATTCTAACCATGTGGGTTCTGTCCTTGAGCCACTGTGCAATCCATCTAGTGACATAGGGGCTTATATTTAAGCTGGTGAGCTTCTCTAGAATGCCCAAGTGGGGTATTGTTGTGAAGGCTTTTGCAAGGTCCAGGTAGGCTGTGTGAACCACCTTCCCCTCGTCAATGGCCTTGGTGACTGTTTCAAAGAAATCAACCAGGTTAAACCTGGTAGTGCTGGTGTGCTCTTAGTAGCCCTGAACCAGGCATCTGTTACTGCACAGATATCGATGTTCTCCATGCCAAGGAGTGTTTTGGGTGCATGCATCTGGAGGTTTAGACTTCTGGCATTGGGTAGTATTACTCTTAGTTTCTTATCCCTTGTGATACCTATGAAGGTGGGTTTGTCATTTGAGCCTTGCCTAACATAGGCACTATGGGGGTAGCAAGAGCCTTTGCCAATATCTGAAAGCCCAGCGGTGACAGGTGCAGGCCGTCCCTAGCGAAGCAGGTAGTTCAACAGAAGATGAATATGTGAAGGTGTAGTGCCTGTGATTAGTTAGTAGTAGCATATATGACTGCTCACGTAGACACATGCCAGGTAAGTCATATGCACTGTGTCACAGGCAATGTACATGTGAACAGGACAATCAGTGACATCCTGTCAAGTGGGACATGGACATACATATAGTAAGCTATGCAGATGGTACTAGGAGTCCACAGAAGCTCTATAACTATGCATTGCAGGTGTGATCAGTATTCCAGGGTAATTGCAAGCAAACATGCATGCAAACAAAGCTACAGTAAACAGGGCTGCATGTAGTCCATTGTACAACAAACAAGCTGTACCAGTTCCAGTAGGTAACACTGCAAATATGCAGGCACTATGCACATGTACATGGAAATACACGGGTCAGATGGCTAGGGTCCAGTCTCAGTGCACACAAGTGTACAGACCATGTACTGTCAGGATGTACAATAACTGGATGGAAACCCATGTGCTCATACCTGCAGTAATACACATGTCAAATAACAGACACTGAGCCTTCACTCAGTGGTTCCATACTTAGTAGGATGTATGCTACCTGGCCTGCCACCACAGTATCCCTGACATATATGGGGACTCTCCCTCCTGTGACAGTTAGTTATGTGTGTTGGGGCTGTCTAGCATGGTATGAGATGTGAGCATGCAGTGCTAGGGTGCTCCTGTGTGTCCTGTACCAGTCGTGTAGTACTGCACACATATCAACATCCTCAAACATCTGCATTGCAGAGTCCAGTGTGGGCAACATGCCACTTGCAATTTACTTGTCCATCATTGTGTATTACTACATTCATTACCTTATCCCCTCTGCTACCTATGTATGTAGCCTTCTGTTGACTTCATTACCACCAGTATGCCAACATGTGCAGATGATACACTATGGTACTTACCATGGGTGTAGACAACAGGACATGACAATCACACACTTACTGCATCAGGCATGATGTGATATACCCACAATTAATTCACCACACAGTACTGTTAACAACATGATACTATTACTACACATCTATGTGGTCACCCTGTGTATCAGCAACATGTTAACCTGTACCTGCACAGTTGTTACAGATTGCAGGAGATGGCACAGTTTCATTATATGCACAGGGTGTGAACTTGGTATGCCTGAGTCAGCCACCGATACCACCAATTGACATGTATTTGTATGTGTGTTGGTGAGGGACAGCAGTAGAAGGTGAGGCAATGTTGATGCAGTGTGTGCATGTATGCGGTAGCGCTAGGTGTTGTCAATTTGCATGTGTGTATGGATGCACACAGTTCCACCTCATGGCTGCCATATACTGGTGTTTGTGGACAGCCACAGACTGTACCTGCCAGGTCATACAGATAGGTGTCGCTGGCCACGGACACAGTACCTGTGCCTTGCAGGGGTGCTACGGACCATATCCGGTACTAACCCAGACTGGGTACTGTCATCAGAAGCAGGTGTTCATTGACTGGACACAGATCCCTGTCGGGCCTGGCCAGAGCCACATGCACGTGGTCTCCTGGGGCAGTCTGATGACAGCACAGACCCAGCATTGCTGGGGCTGCTGCTGGCACTACAGGGGTGGCCGTGGCCCTGCTGTCATCCACGACGACTGCCAGCTGCTGCTGTTGCTGGCATACAGCCACGTCGATGCCTCAACCGCCCACCATCGCCCTGGCTCATGGACATGTAGTTGTGGAACCAGTCTAATATGTCCCCACAACGTCTGTCTATGACATCGGTGAAATCACGGATGGCAGCCACAATGTCACGCATACTGTCAGTCATGGCTGTGCGACATGCTGTCAGCTCCCTCAGACCCTGTCTGGTGTACCATTCCATATGTGACTGTGCCTGCATGACAGCCCAAAACATAGCTGAGGTTGTAAGACCTCTGTGGGCACATCTGACAGGGGCAGTACGCCCACGGATGCTCCCATGAAAACCCCTGGACATCTGTCTGTGTAGTACCATCTCTGGGCCCTGCCCATGGCTGCTGTGTGGGGAGGCATGTGCCTCAGATACCACATGACCCCGGTCAATGCCCACTGTATGCTGTCCATCATCTAGAGACATTGGTGACAAAGGGTGTATTGGCAGGATAACTGTGCACATTGATGGGGTCAACAGCTGTGTACTGTCAATCGGCTGACCAATGGTGGACCCTGGCATACTTTCCTGTGCCATTACACAGATGTCATCATTATCAGTACCCACGGCACCTGATTCAGGTTCCCTGATACATGACACCAGAGCAGCAACAGAACCTGGGGGGGGACAGGAAACATAGTTTACAATGTCTACACATTACCAGTGATGCACACATGCACACATGCACAGGTGCACACATGCACATGTGCACACATGCACACGTGCACAGGTGCACACATGCACAGGTGCACACATGCACACATGCACAGGTGCACACATGCACAGGTGCACACATGCACACGTGCACACGTGCTCACATGCACAGGTGCACACATGCACACATGCACACATGCACACGTGCACAGGTGCACACGTGCACAGGTGCACACAAGCACACATGCACACATGCACACATGCACAGGTGCACACATGCACACATGCACACAGTTTCACACAATAGTACATTACTCAGTATGCATGATATCAACACACAGACACACCTACATGCATACAAAGAGCACTACTAAGTGAGCCAAATAGTACTATTACTATCAACACTATTACAGGAATTGTTAATACACGCTCACCAGCATGGATAGGCTGCATTGCTGTTATACCAGAGGGTCCTGCAGACGTGAAGAAACTAATGTCAGTGGGCACAACTGTGCCATTGTTACTGAGTATGATACAGGTCAGTAGTACAACAGTCGCCTTTCACAGATCAGCTGCTAATATTGAGGATATCACACTTGCACATTAAATACTATGGTGACAGCTACAAACCAAGGACACACCTCACACATGCATTAACTACCAGTGTACACAACAGTCAACTATACATATGGCATATTACCTGCACATTCACTGTCTTGCTGCTGCGTGGCTCCAGCCTCCATCATAATGCATGTCTGCTGCTGTTGTTGTTGCTGGCGGACTGGAGCCACTACACTCATGACTAGTCCCTCCAGTCTGGTGAGTGGGGGATGTGTAGCCACCCCACCACCTGTGGCAACCTGTTGCCTGTGGATATCTGATGCACGCTGACGGACATGTCTGATTAAATCACTGCAGTGATGTCGTACCTGCTCATATGTCCTATTATGCGTGCCTATGTCATTTACCCGATGGACAAGGTCTTGCCACAGTGCAGCCCTCTCCTGCTGATTCTGGCTGGTGCGGGAAAAGAGTATTGCATAATCCCTTACCAGGATCTGGTGTATCTCCTCATCCTCAGCTGTGGAGTAGGTGAGATTCCGCGGGTGGGCCATGTACCTGAGAAAGAAAATAACCTGGTATCAGCAATATATGTCAGCATAATTTGGCACACATACTACACATGCTACTTGACTGTTATGATACAACATATTTCACATACGTAGCATCTGTCTGTCTATTGGTGGATACACATGTAGATGGCCAGGTATCAGTGCTCAGCCAGCAACTGTGCAGCAGTACCTGGCACACTCCATACAACATACTACCAAACCCCAGCAGTCAGAACACTGATTCAGGTCAAGAACACCTCCTCACTCTGGGGGTTTGTATCTAGGTACTGTATGGCCTACATCATCAACTACTGTGAGCTGACCACACACTGATTGCCCTGGATATACATATCCCACCTCCACCACCAGCACAAACGACTATAGTGCATAACATTACAGATACAAACTTTACACTTTGTAACAGTGACATGGTATCCTTTCAGCCCACTGGGCCAGTGGCAGATACAACCCACAATGCTGACCCCTACACAATTGCTTTCTACAGACATCTCCGAGAATGCATGGATCATGCAATCCCATATATGACCAAGACACTCTCCACAAAGGGACAGCATCCTGTCTGGTGGACCCCAGCCATAGACAGATTGTATTACAGAAGATGGAAGCTACTGCAAGACAGAGCATAATTCCATAAAGGGAGGGCATGTCTGAGCAGCACTAGTAAGGATCTATTTTCCATCATACAAAATCCATGGGAAACTTTGAGAGGGAAATCAAGAGGGACACTACAGATAACCAGAAGGCCTTCTTCAGTTATGTTAGCAACCTGGTCAGGATCCATCCTCTATGCCCATAGTTAGTACACAACAACAAATATTTCACTGACACCACAGATATCGACAACATTGTGGCAGACAGCAGACAGATTCAGTGCAGGTGTCACCCCGCCCTCTCCCCCAAAATAAGACATAGTTATCCCAGCTGACTGTAACCTCCCTGTCATCACAGATGTCCAGGTGAGAGCCACCCTCAGGACAGCAGAATAAACAACATGAATGGGACCTGATGGTATCCCCAGTTGCATGCTACATAAACTCTGACAGGAGCTAAACACACATATAGAAGTGCTATGTAACACTAGCCTGACTACAGGATATGTACCTGTACACTGGCGCACAGCAGCAGTGGTTCCACTCCACGAAGGAGGCACCTCAACATACCAATACAATACAACACAATACATTACATTACAATACAATACTATACAATATGCTATTGCCCCTGGGACTACAGCAGCGTACTGTTCTGCTACCCTGACCATTGTGACACATGTGGTGTGATGGTACCTGCTGCTGTCACACAGTTCCACAGGGTGACTCATGTGGCATATTACCTATCTGACTAACATTCAGCAGGGGTATGTGTGACATGTACTCATGGGGAGTCTTGCTTCTTAACACTGTGTGGTTTATTGCAGGGTATGTCTTATCTGTGGGTAGGAACTCTTATCTCCACATGTGCACTCTATTGCAGTGGCATGGATGACACACAGCAGACATTTAGGTTGTGGATGGTGTGAGGTGTTACTATGGTTGTTGGACATCTGTCATGGGTGTGACTTACATATGTAAATCCAGGAGTGGTAACCTCTATGTGGGTAGCATATGTGTACTCTGTGGTGTTGTCAGTCACTGTGCATTGGTAATGTGTTTGAGTGCATTGTGACAGTGTTGTACATGTCACTGTGTCCTTCTCCATATCTGTAGCTGTCATGTGAGGTCCATACCATGGCATCCATTATGTGGTGTGGAGGGGTACACTGACCTACATGTCCATAGCTGACACACCATGTCCGCTGACACATACCATGTGCAGGTATTCCAGGGATAGTGTGCCACTGTGAATTTCATTGGGGCCACTATTGTACACATTTATGACCCTGTTCACCCCTGACACATGCAGTGGTGGGCAGCCAATCACATATCTGGTGGTTACTGGTGTAGGTGATCTGGAATGTGGTATGGTACTCCGGTTTTGACACTGGTGTTCACTCCATGCCTTTGTCACCAGGCACCTGTTGCAATACATTTGTACACATGTGCCTCACTCAGAATTTATATACATCTCTCTCTCTCTCTCTCTATATATATATATATATATATATATATATATATATATTTATACATACATATATATATATATATAGATATATATATATATATATATATATATATATATATATATATATATAAATATGTCCGTATACATATACACATATATATGTTGATGTACATATATTACTATAGATGTGGAGGGGACACAGAGGGGGTGTGAGTGACAGAGGGGGTGGGACAGGCTGTGTTGCAGGTCATCATATACAGTCATACCTGTAGATAGTCAGATCAGTCTGTCTATGTATATGTATCTACATATATCTATATCTGTATGTGTGCATTACATAGATATGTTTGTACAATATTCTATCTACATTTGTCTATGTATTTCTACATCTCTCTCTCTATGTATGTATACATATATGCATATCATATATATATATATATATATATATATATATATATATATATATATATATATATACACATACATATGTTGACATACATACGTATCCATATGTTAGACAGGTATATCAACATATTTGTCTACCATACTGTATACACACACTAACATACTGCTAATCATACATAACTGTGAAGCCTACTTTGTACATGGCACTAGAACCTACAATCAACCAACATTGATATGTGCACATAGATGCTCTCACATACAAATGTATGTACAGCCTTCACTGATAGCTGCTGTATGTCCCCTGCCCTTTACACATCTTCATATACATATGGATACAGACCAATGACACATATGGAGGGTTCACAGTATGTAGACCTTTATAGTATTACTTTACATTACCTGTGTTTGTCACAGCTGCTTGTGTTGCTGTCTGGTTCTCTGTCCTGCTGCTCCACTTCCCAGTTGTCAGCTTTCAGGTAGCTGTTGCTGAACAATTTGTTTGTGTCTGCTTAATTGCAGTTTTCTCTGTCTCTGTCTCTGTCTCTCTCTCTCTGTCTGTCTCTCACATCCTTCTCAGGGTGCAATGAAAGTATTGCATGTGTGGACTGGGAGTACAGCATACTTTTGTAGGTATCTGCATATGCCCATGTGATGGCCTCTGCACCAATTGTTAGCCAGCATTTGCTAATTGCATGCAGCCAGTTGTGTACTGATTGCAGTTCTCACTGTGATTTCAGAACAGTGCTATAAAAGGTATGTGAGATAGGCATAGCCCTTTCAGATTTTAAGGGCAGGGACCATGCTGTTATGCTGTGGACAATGTTCTGTGAGTGTAAAGGTTGGTATCTCTCTCATATTTCCAGGTGTGTTGTACATTAACATTCCTCCATTCATTTCTCCAGTTTCCTGTACTAACTGTGTATGTACACTGACACCTACAACTACTACTACTGTTAATGTGTGTGTGTCTGTGTGTGTGTGTGTGTGTGTGTGTGTGTGTGTGTGTGTGTGTGTGTGTGTGTGTGTGTGTGTGTGTGTGTGTGCTTTCCTTTCACTTTTGCTTGCACTTTGTTGCTAAGGCTTCAATAGTTGCCCTTTACAGTCACTACTTGAATGCCTGCTAGGTATCTTGACTGTAGTATGCTGCTGTAGCTTTCCTATTTTCCATGTACATTCACACCTTGGAATGCTTGCTATATCTGCTAGGGTGTTACAGCATGCAGTGTGCTCTGGCCATGGTGTGGGCCTTGACATCTATTAGGGTATTTTAGTATGCTGCTGAGCAGGCCCCAGAGACTTTCAGGTTCATCTGTTATGTGCCTCATGGAATGGTAAATATCAGTGGGGTACACCCATTTAAATGTCTGGTATGCTGCAGTTGTGACTGTGGGTTAGCATGAGCATATGTATTACTACACTTTTTCTGCCATGCAAGTGATGAATACTTTCAGGACTCCATAGTTACCATTGCATGTGTTACACCTTTCTGCCTACTGTTTGTACATTTCACATGGGGTCTGTGGGGCATCCCTGTAAGTCATTCACTGTTGCTATGTCTAGGCTCTTAACTATTCAAATATGGTGGTGTCAGACCCATCATGTGTACAGATATTTGCAGGTTGTCCACATTTCTGCCTCATATTTTGGTCAATATCTCATGCACACCTTTTTCTGGCAAGTCACTCTGGGCTCAAGTCAGAATATGGTGACAAACATTCAAGTTTCAGACTGCATACCCTTCCAAACATCCTACAAAGTGCAGACCCTGTTACTCTCTGAACTGTCTGTGTTTGTTGTAACATTATTTGTAATGTGTCCCTGGTTTTGGGCCTTTGCCCCACATATTTATTACTTGGTCAAGATGTGTTCCTGTAAGAGGTTGTGGGGTATGGGCAGTGCTTATCCTGCTGTGAGTATGTGTGTGGTTTGCAAGGTGCTATAGTGACATTATTACCTACTAGCTTCCAACTAGCATGGCTGTTTCTGTTCACACACTACTATTATGGAAATCCATTAGTTTTGATAGTAATTCTAAATGGCATACTTTGTGTACTACACATCTATATTCCCTTTACATTCATTCCTACTATTACATGATATATTTATTTTAGCACAATGTTCTTGTATAAGAGTCATGGCTTAGTGGTAAGTCATGCAGACTACTGTTTCCAAGGTCCTGGGTTTGGGACTGACAGTGGGATTTTATTTTGCTTTTGAACTGAGTACAGGACCTGTCAATCAAAGTGACTAAGGCACTTTTAAGCAGTTGTAACTGGGTTAGCGCTGGTTTGCGTGGAGCTCACGCATGCGCACTGGCTGTTAGCTCTGCGCACACAAGCACACACCTGCTTACAACCGCTTACACGTGGTTACTCTTGCACACACCCGCTCTATTTTCTTTGAAAGAAAAGAAAATGGGGAGACAGGAAAGTGGTGAAAAAGGGGTCACAAAGAGGGTAAGACAGTAGGGAAACAAGCTTGGGATGTGCAGGAGGGATGTAGGTAAGGCCCATAGCTGCCCATTTCTTCATCAGCAACAGATGTGCATATGTATGTAATTTGGTGTGACATTTGAAACCTTCCACCCCTGAGAGAGGTGTCAGGACAACAATAATACTTGTTGTACAGCGAATTGTAATTGATAGGTTCCATGTCCAGTAGACATGTGTGCGGAATGGGCAGCTATGTATGGGGCATAATTTTTTTGTGGGTACAGAGTGCCCTTTTTTTTTTTTTCAGGTGAGAGTGGTATGTCAGGTGAAGGAAGTCGGTACAGCTGGGGAGGTAGATTGGGTAGGTAAACAGACAAGACAAACAAGACGCATACAGGGACGGTGTATGACATGTGTGGGGGGGTTACACAATTGACGGAGATGGAGGTTTGGATATCCAGAGCCCATGAGCCCACAGATGGCAACAGTGGAACTGATATCCCCACCCATAGGCAGTTGCCACTGTTCCTTCACTGCCCAGGACAGGGCTGTGCTGGGGGCTGTGTAGGTGGGGCAACAGGCATGCCCGTACGTTGTGCCACCCGTGTCTCGAGCTGGCATAGGGGCTCGAGAAAAGAGTCCCGAATCTCCCTATGCACCACAGTCCGGATGCTACAGAGGGTGAGTTGTGGTTCTCATCTGGCCACACTTGCATAGGGGGGGGGTGAGCCCCATCCCCTGCAGTGCTTCCACCCGCAGGTGGCACAGGGCCACCGGTGGAGGGTCCGGACTCGGCACTAGTGCCAGGTGCACTCGCCAGCTGAGGTGGGAGAGGTGGGTCCGCTGGAACCTGCCTTCCCTGTCATACTATGTTTTGCATTATGTCATGACAGTTTGGGTTAGTGACATATAATACCATTCACAATTAGTTGTAACAGCATGCATTAGTATTCCCATTAACCAAACACCCAGATATTCACACCATTGAACAGAGTGCATAACACATGCATAATTTGAACAGAAATACACAGTCCAACAACATGCAGGGTTAATTGATGGCAACAGGCCATCAGGTGTGGATGTATGAACAGGGCAGATGCATCAACAGACATGCAAATATATATGACCCAACAGGACAAACATCCAGGGGTGTTAATTGTGATTGCACATACCATTTTTCACGTGGAATGGGTTATATGTGGTTATAGGGTGGGGTGAAGAATGTAATATTAACACCTTCGAATAACAATACATATGCTGTACATTTCTAATAGCTACAGTTATATACACACTACTGTTCTAACTACAGTTTCCTATATGATAACTATTTCAACTTGGTGATAGGACTGTTACTGCAACATCAATATACATTTTCTGGTTCTTCATACACATTCATATCTAGCTTTGTTCAGCTACATCATCCTGCTACATTTGCTTTATATAGCTGTAGACAAGTGTGGATGTTTGGTATATCAGACAAACATCCTATCTGCATATTGCAGACTGAGAGCAACATATCCAGATTTTGGTATACACATTCCAGATGCAGCAACACTTTGAACAGATTTTGCTGTTTGGTTTTGAATCTCACATGCATTTCATTCTGTCTTGACTGCAGTATACTTTATTCAGGGGTTATTACTACTGTATTGCTGGATTCATGACACTTTCTCACACTCTCTCACTTGCTTTCATTTTACTATTCAGGATGGTACTTCTAGGCTTTATTGACATGTTTTACCAGTAGTTATTACAATCCTTTCCAGCAGTCTCACTTCTGTCATGTTTCAGTATTTCCACAGGGATATATTTTACACATGTGATTTCATCATCTTCTGCAGCTATACTTTTCAGCCTGCTGCAGGTTGTGTACTATTTTCTTACAGGCAGGGCATTTTTTTTCAGAATATATGTTGGACAGTTTCATGTTTAGGTTAAACTTACAGGCTGAAACACACTTTTGTAATCAAGCAATACTTGCATACACTTTCACACTGTTACTTGCAGATTCTATTCCTTACTGACTACACTGCACTCTTTTGCTGACTGTCATACTTTTATATTTCTTTACAGTTACTGGTAGTGGATTACTGACCTGCCTGGTGGCGCAACGCACCAGCCTATTGCCATAGGCTCTGTGGTTCACAGAACGGACACCTGCAGCTGTAATATAAATGAAGTAATATTGGAATACGCATCTCCATAATATCAGCTAGTTTAATTTCTTACATACATAATTAAATGTTACTTACTCAGCAGTGGGGCATTGGGTGTTTGCCGGGCCTCCTGGATCCAAAGGTTCAGTTGGTCCTGCTTGCATCTCTTCAGGTCCGCATGGTGGTGACGGACCTGTTCACCAGTCCTTGGAATCCCTGTGGCACTGGTGAGATTATGAGCCAACTGGTCCCACGCCTCAGCCCTGTATGCTCCCCAGAGGACCTGGCCCTGCATGAGTTGGGCCTCATGATGAAGGACTAGGAGCCAGATCATGTACCTGGACTCCTCAATGCCCCACCTCTGTGCTCAAAAGCGACTACCCTCTCCTACTCCTGTCATTCTGCCTGCAGGTCAGTTCTACAATTGTTTATGCTGTGTTTTCCTGCCTATGGGGCTTATATAGTCTGTTTTTCCCGCACATATCTGTGATTGGCCATTTTGGAATTGTATCAACTTCAGTAAACCTGCATTGTCATGCTCTAGTTTGTATTCATTCCTATATATTAGATATTATTGCAATTACCGGTACTGCTGTCATGGCTTAGTGGTTCTGTACCTTGACTATGGTGTATAGTATCCTGGGTTTGAACCTGGCTACTGCTTTTTATTTTTCACAACTGCCTAGACATGCTGAGGGGTGTGTCTGTGTAAAGGCAGTTTTGATACAGCTTGCTCAACGTTGCCCGTTGGTTAGCTTGTTTGCGCGGTGCGCAGCTCCGCGCATTTTTTCTTCTTTTGTTACCTCACATGTCTTCAATATAAATGGGCTATTTCATTACATTTTACATATATTGGGGTTTTATGTGTACATATTTGTCAGGGACTTGTTTCCTGCTTATTTTGAAAAAAAAAATTGGTGCTGTGGGGGCTCAAACCATGAATGCCTGCTTTTCAGCCAACATCTCTACTGCTACGCTATTGCTTCCTGGCTTATTTTGCATATTTAGTTCTTATATGCTTTCCCACTGACTGCTAACTGTAGCTGCGCTACGGCACACCATGCAAACGAAGCACTCACGGTTAAACATCTTTACAATTTAAAAAAATATATAACATGTTCATTTATATATATTTTATGTTCATAGTCTGTGGGGGCATGTGTTGTGTTGTGTTTATTCACATTTCCGTGGACTCTGTTGTGGGTGTATACTTTGGGCACTTTTACACTTCTGGGAGCGTGTCTGCTTGCAGGGCTCAGCCTACGGACACGCCCCCTACTGTCTTACACGGACAGTGTTAGACTTAGGTGTGATTCAGCATGCTCTCATGAATATGCAAAGCATGCTGACATCACTCCATTTAACTGCAGCCTCCGTGTAAGAGTTATAACTCTTACACGGAGGCTTCGTGAATCCTGGGGTTTATCTCACATAATAACCCTGTTTTTCTGGAATGATAAATTCCTTTTGAAAGTGAACAAGTGCCAGAAACTGAAACTATTGTATGCAAGGATTATTATTTTCTACTTATTATTTCAACTTATTTTTCAAATAGACTGCTCCCACAGAATTATTTAACTTGATTCCAACAACGATGCAAAACCTGTCAATAAAAACTCATGAGATTTGTTTTTTTTTTTGGTAGTATTTCATTCCTTTTACATGCAAAATATCCAGTAAACAACATTTTACAAAAGATAACCATAATTTGACAATGAGAAATGGAAGAAGCTGTCTAAAATTAAAACATGCATACCTTGGGGTAAGTCAATAAGTGCTACATGGAGCGATTCTCCATGTAGGAATAGTGGTAAGGCTCAAACATGGAACATGGGTGCTGAGCAATCAAGGAAACCAGGCTCAGGGCATACATGAGCCTCCTTACACCATACAGACATGGAGGTGTCCGCAGAATGCAAATCACTAACTGTCACAGGAGGGAGAGTCCCCAGCCTAAAATAAAAGATTGTATATGTGACACTAGCCTTGCAAATGGCCAAATCTATGCCCAGTGATATAAAAACTTAATGCAATATATGAAAAAATAATAATTTTTAATGCATATGCCACATTTAAATGGCACGCAGCAGTGAGCAAACATGCTATTTTTTAAAAAATATATATTAAAATGTCTAAAATAAGAAATATACAGGTATGCAAAGTTATTGCATTATAGTGGCCAGCATGCAGAGTCATAAAATGGCATGTTATAGTGGTTGCTAATGAGATAGGCTCTGGTGTAGTGCAGTATCTAGGGTATACGCAATATTAGGTACATGTAAATGAGCCAGTTATTGAATAGCAAAAAGGCCCACGGTGCCCGTAGGTACTAACTATGTAATGGCTAGAACCATGGTAGTGTAGGAAGAAGAGAAAACTGACATGAAAAGGGGTGTGTCATGGCATAAATAAGCCGATTGGAGCTTAATGGCACCTATTTGCACCCAGATAAGCAGGAGGGGGTGTGTCTGTGCTGCTCAGCTCTGCTTAGAGCCACAGTGCTTGTTTTAGCAGGTTAAAGAAAAGCTAAGCATGCCCGTGTTCAGGGGAGGGTCTAAACTGGTGAGCAATGTTTACACTTGAGCCATGGGTTTATGTGGAGCACTGCAGGGCTTAGCAGTGGAAGAAATTATATAAAAAAAAAGGAAATACCCTGGGAAAGCCAATCAATGATACATGACTGATAAGCCCTTTTCCACTGACATTGCTCCATTCAAACCCCTCAATAATATAGCTGGCAGGTGGAATGTATGATAGTCAGCCAATCACACAGGCTGCATCTGTAGCACACCACTATAAAGTATGCATGCACCCTTCAATCTGATTCTCCCACATATCCTTCACCATTGGAGTACACACTTGGGAATTTTAACTGACAAAATAATAGGGGCTGCTGCTGCTTTGCTACATCTGTATATGCTATAGGTTGAGGTCAGTAATAGGTACATAGGTTCATAGATAGGTACTAGGCTATCGGCCCAAGGGCCTATGTAAGCCTAGCCAATAAGGTTCCATGGCTTACGCTACCCAAGAAAGTTATTTTCCTGTGCCACTGTTGAGCAGAGACACAGAAGTGATCCCCGGGGTGTATTTCCTATTTCCCATCCACTCATCAAAATTTTCTTGAAGAGTGCTAATGAAGAACTTTGTTTGACATAGATGGGCAGCTTGTTCCAGAGTATAGGAAGTCTCTGGGACAGGAATCTATCCCTCCAGCATGCCCTGTTTATTGTGGTGACAAGGTTTAGGTCCCTAGAGCGTGCAGCTCAGAGGGATTGGGATTTCTTTAGGTGTAGTATGTGCAACAGCTCTGGGTTTGACATAGCTTTATATGTTAGGCAAAGATCACCTCGGAGTAGGCAATATGCTACAGAGTAAAGCTGGAGTTTGTTGAGGTGGTCAGTGTAGGGCATTTGTTTGAGGCCAGTAATTCTCTTTGTGAGATACTTCTGTGGCCTTTCCAGCTGCTGCAGATGTCTTTTGAGGTACATTCCAAAAGGGCCGTTGTACTCTATAATGGGTCTAATGAGTGTCGAGTAGAGGGGAACAATGACCTCTTTTTTCCTGGATAAGAACCCTTTTATGATGAGGTGTGCCACATAGAAGGACTTCCTGACTACTGTGGCGATGTGACTATCAAAGGAGAGACTACTGTCCACCTGGGTCCCACGGTCTCTTATCACGCATTTGGTGTTAAGTAGATTGCTGCCTATGTGGTAGTTCATGGGTACAGAGTTCTTACCAAAGGGGATGACACTGCACTTTTTGGCATTGAGCTTGAGACCATGGCTCTGACACCAGGCATCTGTCTCAGTGAGGCCCTTCTGTAGGATGTCCACATCATTTGGGGACTTGACTATGGCTCCTAGTTTGCAGTCATCTGTGAACTTCATTAGCCAAAGGCTTTCTGTGTTAGCCTATATTTCAGAGAAGTAGATACCAAACAGGAGAGGTCCCAGGATGGAACCCTATGGTACTCCACTTGTCACTGTTTTGAGGTCAGATTTGGAGTCTGCAACTTTTACAGTGTGGGTTCTGTCAGTGAGCCAGTTGGCAACCTATCTTATGACGTAGGGATTTATACCTAGTTTAGTGAGCTTAGCTATAACTCCAGAATGGGGGATGGTGTCGAAACCCTTGGCGAGGTCAAGATAGGCTAAGTGAACCACCTTACCCTCATCCACGGCTTTGCTGACTGCCTCAAAGAAGTCGATCAGGTTCAGGAGGCATGATCTGCCTTTCACAAACCCGAACTTCATGGGATCCAGAGTTTGGAGGTTACCAATGTCTTTGTTTATGAGTTCCATGATGATACGTTCCATGGCCTTGCAGACCAGGCTCATCAGGCTAATAGGTCGATAGTTCCTGGGATCAGTGGTGGATCCCCCTTTGTGAAGTCAGATAACTGTTGCTGTATGCCATTCAGTGGGCACAAAGCCTGATGCGAGGCTATTATTGAACATGAGGCTTAACTGGGGGCCAGTTCATTCTGAAGTTCGAGCAAAACGCAGCCTGTGATGTTGTCCGGTCACATGGATGCTGTATTTTTGGCTTTAGAGAGTACAGCTTTTACCTGCATAGTTGTGATTGCAGGGACTCTGCATTCTTCCTGTATAGATATGGGCCCTTTAGGAAGTGAGAGGGGGTTAAAGTTAGCACTGAACCTATCTGCCAGGATGTTGGCAATATCAGTTGGTTCTGTAATTTTCATGCCTTTGTGCTGTAACTCAGAGCAGATCTGGGTGTTACCATCTAGATTCTTGACATACCTATAGAATGCTTTGTGGCTGTCCTTGGATTTAGTGGTGATTTTGTTTACGTAACTAGCTTTGAAGGATCTTATAAGGGATCTCAGCTTCTTACTGAGGCTGACCAGGGAGCTCCTCCACTCATGGGATTTTACTCTCTTTTGCAACAGTTTCTTCCTTCTGTTGTACAGTTTGTTTATGGCAGGGGACCACCAGATTGGCTTCCTTTTTTTGGAGGATAGCGTCTTGGTTCTGTTTGGGATAGCGCGGTCCATACACTCATGTAAGTGCTAATAGAGTGCATTTGTGTAGGATTCAGCAGTTGTAACTGTATTGTCCATCTGCATGGGTGTCATGAAGTTCACCAGTTCTGTTTTAAGAAGCTTGAAGTTGGCTTTGGAGAATTTTTTTATTGTGGTTTCCTTAATGGGGGGGGGGGTGGGATGTGGATATCAAGGGTGATAAGCTTATGGTTGGATCAGACCAACAAGGAGTTGACTTCAGGTGTGGAACACCGGTCACTCATGTTGGTAATGACTAGGTCTAGGATATTGTTGCCCCTGGTGGGGGTGTGGATAAGTTGATCTAGGGCATTGGAGTTTATGAATTCCAGAAAGCGTTGAGCTAAGGAGTTGGTACACGAGTAGTTTTCCTAGTTAATGGTGGGGTAGTTGAAGTCACCCATTATTAGGGTGTTTGGTTGAACCCTAATATTTTCCAGTACATCAAGAAAAGAGGAGTGGGAATCCTGAGGCATGGTGGGGGTTCTGTAGCAAGCTACAATTTGGATTGCAGTTTTGTCCAGAGTTAGTTGCACTTGGATAACCTCGGATGCATTATGCTGAGCAACTAGCCTGGAGGTGTGGATATCCTTAATGAATATGGACACACCTCCGCCTTTGGTGTTTCGGTCCAGGTTACATGTCCGAAAAGTGTGGTATGAGTTATAGCCTGGTAGTGCAGGGGTGCTCTCTGGAGCCTTGAACCAGGTCTCAGTCACTGCACAGATATTGATGTTCTCCATTTTAAGGAGTGCCTCGAGTGAGTGCATTTTGAGATTTACACTTCTAGCATTGAGTAGCATTACCCTCAGTTTTTCCTTGTCTGTTCCTGTTATGGTGGTGAATTTGTTATTTGAACCCTGCCTATAAAAGGCACTATAGGGGCAGCAAGAGCCTTAGCCAGTATCCAGAATCCCAGGGGCGACAGGTGCAGGCCATCTGTGGCAAAGCATCGTGGTCTGTCGACTGTGTCATCCCAAGCAGACAGATACTCGATCCTCTTAGAATGAGACCAGAAGCTTAGCCAATTGTTGAAGTCAATCATTTTGTCCTTGTACTGCGGTATAATTCTGGGTGATGGCAGAATGTTACTCAGGGCTAGGGTCATATGTGCCTAGGCTACAAGATTGGAGAGTTCTTCCATGTCTCTTTTCATATAGCAGGTTAAAGAAAAGCTAAGCATGCCCGTGTTCAGGGGAGGGTCTAAACTGGTGAGCAATGTTTACACTTGAGCCATGGGTTTATGTGGAGCACCGCAGGGCTTAGCAGTGGAAGAAATTATAAAACAAAAAGGAAATACCCTGGGAAAGCCAATCAATGATACATGACTGATAAGTCCTTTTCCACTGACATTGCTCCATTCAAACCCCTTAATAATATAGCTGGCAGGTGGAATGTATGATAGTCAGCCAATCACACAGGCTGCATCTGCAGCACACCACTATAAAGTATGCATGCACCCTTCAATCTGATTCTCCCACATATCCTTCACCATTGGAGTACACACTTGGGAATTTTAACTGACAAAATAATAGGGGCTGCTGCTGCTTTGCTACATCTGTATATGCTATAGGTTGAGGTCAGTAATAGGTACATAGGTTCATAGATAGGTACTAGGCTATCGGCCCAAGGGCCTATGTAAGCCTAGCCAATAAGGTTCCATGGCTTACGCCACCCAAGAAAGTTATTTTCCTGTGCCACTGTCGAGCAGAGACACAGAAGTGATCCCCGGGATGTATTTCCTATTTCCCATCCACTCATCAAAATTTTCTTGAAGAGTGCTAATGAAGAACTTTGTTTGACATAGATGGGTAGCTTGTTCCAGAGTATAGGAAGTCTCTGGGACAGGAATCTATCCCTCCAGCGTGCCCTGTTTATTGTGGTGACAAGGTTTAGGTCCCTAGAGCGTGCAGCTCAGAGGGATTGGGATTTCTTTAGGTGTAGTATGTGCAACAGCTCTGGGTTTGACATAGCTTTATATGTTAGGCAAAGATCACCTCGGAGTAGGTGATATGCTACAGAGTAAAGCTGGAGTTTGTTGAGGTGGTCAGTGTAGGGCATTTGTTTGAGGCCAGTAATTCTCTTTGTGAGATACTTCTGTGGCCTTTCCAGCTGCTGCAGATGTCTTTGAGGTACATTCCAAAAGGGCGTTGTACTCTATAATGGGTCTAATGAGTGTCGAGTAGAGGGAACAATGACCTCTTTTTCCTGGATGAGAACCCTTTTATGATGAGGTGTGCCACATAGAAGGACTTCCTGACTACTGTGGCGATGTGACTATCAAAGGAGAGACTACTGTCCACCTGGGTCCCACGGTCTCTTATCACGCATTTGGTGTTAAGTAGATTGCTGCCTATGTGGTAGTTCATGGGTACAGAGTTCTTACCAAAGGGGATGACACTGCACTTTTTGGCATTGAGCTTGAGACCATGGCTCTGACACCAGGCATCTGTCTCAGTGAGGCCCTTCTGTAGGATGTCCACATCATTTGGGGACTTGACTATAGCTCCTAGTTTGCAGTCATCTGTGAACTTCATTAGCCAAAGGCTTTCTGTGTTAGCCTGTATTTCAGAGAAGTAGATACCAAACAGGAGAGGTCCCAGGATGGAACCCTATGGTACTCCACTTGTCACTGTTTTGAGGTCAGATTTGGAGTCTGCAACTTTTACAGTGTGGGTTCTGTCAGTGAGCCAGTTGGCAACCTATCTTATGACGTAGGGATTTATACCTAGTTTAGTGAGCTTAGCTATAACTCCAGAATGGGGGATGGTGTCAAAAGCCTTGGCGAGGTCAAGATAGGCTAAGTGAACCACCTTACCCTCATCCACGGCTTTGCTGACTGCCTCAAAGAAGTCGATCAGGTTCAGGAGGCATGATCTGCCTTTCACAAACCCGAACTTCATGGAATCCAGAGTTTGGAGGTTACCAATGTCTTTGTTTATGAGTTCCATGATGATACGTTCCATGGCCTTGCAGACCAGGCTCATCAGGCTAATAGGTCGATAGTTCCTGGGATCAGTGGTGGATCCCCCTTTGTGAAGTCAGATAACTGTTGCTGTACGCCATTCAGTGGGCACAAAGCCTGATGCGAGGCTATTATTGAACATGAGGCTTAACTGGGGGCCAGTTCATTCTGAAGTTCGAGCAAAACGCAGCCTGTGATGTTGTCGGTCACATGGATGCTGTATTTTGGCTTTAGAGTACAGCTTTTACCTGCATAGTTGTGATTACAGGGACTCTGCATTCTTCCTGTATAGATATGGGCCCTTTAGGAAGTGAGGGGGGTTAAAGTTAGCACTGAACCTATCTGCCAGGATGTTGGCAATATCAGTTGGTTCTGTAATTTTCATGCCTTTGTGCTGTAACTCAGAGCAGATCTGGGTGTTACCATCTAGATTCTTGACATACCTATAGAATGCTTTGTGGCTGTCCTTGGATTTAGTGGTGATTTTGTTTACGTAACTAGCTTTGAAGGATCTTATAAGGGATCTCAGCTTCTTACCGAGGCTGACCAGGGAGCTCCTCCACTCATGGGATTTTACTCTCTTTTGCAACAGTTTCTTCCTTCTATTGTACAGTTTGTTTATGGCAGGGGACCACCAGATTGGCTTCCTTTTTTTGGAGGATAGCGTCTTGGTTCTGTTTGGGATAGCGCGATCCATACACTCGTGTAAGTGCTAATAGAGTGCATTTGTGTAGGATTCAGCAGTTGTAACTATATTGTCCATCTGCATGGGTGTCATGAAGTTCACCAGTTCTGTTTTAAGAAGCTTGAAGTTGGCTTTGGAGAATTTTTTTATTGTGGTTTCCTTAATGGGGGGTGGGGGTGGGATGTGGATATCAAGGGTGATAAGCTTATGGTTGGATCAGACCAACAAGGAGTTGACTTCAGGTGTGGAACACCGGTCACTCATGTTGGTAATGACTAGGTCTAGGATATTGTTGCCCGTGGTGCAGGTGTGGGTAAGTTGATCTAGGGCATTGGAGTTTATGAATTCCAGAAAGCGTTGAGCTAAGGAGTTGGTACACGAGTAGTTTTCCTAGTTAATGGTGGGGTAGTTGAAGTCACCCATTATTAGGGTGTTTGGTTGAACCCTAATATTTTCCAGTACATCAAGGAAAGAGGAGTGGGAATCCTGAGGCATGGTGGGGGTTCTGTAGCAAGCTACAATTTAGATTGCAGTTTTGTCCAGAGTTAGTTGCACTTGGATAACCTCGGATGCATTATGCTGAGCAACTAGCCTGGAGGTGTGGATATCCTTAATGAATATGGACACACCTCCGCCTTTGGTGTTTCAGTCCAGGTTACATGTCCAAAAAGTGTGGTATGAGTTATAGCCTGGTAGTGCAGGGGTGCTCTCTGGAGCCTTGAACCAGGTCTCAGTCACTGCACAGATATCGATGTTCTCCATTTTAAGGAGTGCCTCGAGTGAGTGCATTTTGAGATTTACACTTCTAGCATTGAGTAGCATTACCCTCAGTTTTTGCTTGTCTGTTCCTGTTATGGTGGTGAATTTGTTATTTGAACCCTGCCTATAAAAGGCACTATAGGGGCAGCAAGAGCCTTAGCCAGTATCCAGAATCCCAGGGGTGACAGGTGCAGGCCATCTGTGGCAGAGCATCGTGGTCTGTCGACTGTGTCATCCCAAGCAGACAGATACTCGATCCTCTTAGAATGAGACCAGAAGCTTAGCCAATTGTTGAAGTCAATCATTTTGTCCTTGTACTGTGGTATAATTCTGGGCGATGGCAGAATGCTACTCAGGGCTAGGGTCATATGTGCCTAGGCTACAAGATTGGAGAGTTCTTCCATGTCTCTTTTCATATAGTCCAGGGAGGTTCAACTCAGGTCATTCACACCAACATGGACAATGACAGAGTCATATTTGTACTTGTGGAGTGACCTGAGTGCATGGGTTATATGGCAAATCCTGTCACCTGACAGGCAGCTGATAGTAACCTTCTCCTTGCTTAGCCTGGTGAGTGGGACATCAGTGTGCTTGACTATAGAGTCACGTATGACTAGTGTGTTGGGTATGTTGTTTTGCCTTATTGGCTGTGGTTGAGTGGCACACTGAGTCTGTGGGCTATGTGTCATTTGGGTTGTGTTGGTGGATGGAGGTTGCTTGCGTTTCTGCTTTGGAAGTCTCTGTTACTTAGACAGATTATTATTGAGAGTCTCCGCAAATGTTTTTGTGGTACTATGTGTGGATTTTGGTGGTGTAGATTTAATGAGACTATGTGATGAGTGTGGTGTGGTGCAAATGTTTACCTTCTCCTTATGACTGTCAAGTTCAGTCTTGGTTGGAGAGAGCTTTACCTCCAGTTTGGCTAGATAAGTGCATCTCTCACAGGTTGTAGTGTTGGGCGGTAGTAGGAGAGGGTTGTCTGTGTACATGAGGCAATTTCTACATTGCCTCAAGATGCCCAGATTCATCAGATAGACAGGAGAGAACACTGGGAGCTGACCCTTGGGCATGCCTGAATAAAAAACTATTTTCCTCTAGATGATTGAGGAAAGTGAGTACAAGAGTTGTTTTTCTCTAAGCAAGTGAGAAAAGTAAGTACAAAAACTGTTTTCCTATATGTAATGAGGAAGATTCAGTGCTATAGTAATTAGTAGCTTATTTAGTGCTTACAATTTCTGAACAAGTGCTGAGCATGAATAAGCAAATTTAAGTGCTAAAGCTAAGAATCTGTATCTGCACTAGATGAGTTACAGGACAGAAACAAGTGCAAATGCAGGCTTTCAAATCAGAAAGTTGAGAGAGATTGAAGATTGCCCAAACGGCCAATAACTACAATTTCTGGGCCAGAACCACTTCTTATGTGGTAGACAGGTTACCTAGTACTTACCACTCCCACTGATAAGCTAGAAGGCTTCCCTCCAACACAGAAAGGCTTGGGGGTCTCAAGAGATTACATACAGTCCTGGATACATGATGATGATGCTGACAACTCGCCCAGACTGAAGAGGACAAGAGTGTTCAGACTCAGGTAACCTTTCACGGGCTACATGCTGGAGATAGTAGAGCACTACAGGGTAGACAGGGACATACTATAGCAACTCACCAAGCTCTGCCGCCCTCACCTCAGACCCAGAGCCAACAGAGGGGAACCCATCCCAGTGGAAACAAAGTTATGTGTAGCCTTATGAATACTAGCTACAGGTACTTTCCAAAGACCTACTGGGGACATCATGAAGGTCTCACAGGCATCTGCATCCAGAGTGCTCCACCAATTCCTGGATGTCATGCTAACACATGCCAGTGAGCACATTTATTTCCCCAACACCCCTGAGGAGAGGACCAGCAATATGCGCCTCTGCCACCATGCACACTACCCAGAAGTACTGGGTGCCATAGAATGCACTCATGTGCACATCAAAGCACCACTCATTGAGGAGGGTAGAGTCTACATCAACCGCAAGGGGTATCATTCCATCAACTGCCAGATTGTGTGCAATGCCCAAGGCATTATCATCAACGTGTGTGCCAGCAGCTCTGGCAGTTATCACAACTCCCACATCCGGCATGCATCACAGCTGTACCAGGCATTTCCCAGGGGGAACATCCTGTACTGCCATCTAGTGGAGGATGCTGGCTACACCCTGGAACCACGGATGATGACATCCATCAAAAATGCACACACACCCACTGAAGATTGCCATAATGAGGCACATGCACAAACTAGGAACATCGTAGACCATGTGTTTGGGCTGCTCAAGTCACGGTTCTGCTGCCTCAACATATCTTGTGGAACCCTGCAGTACTCTCCAGTCACATGTGCACACATGTTCATAGTATGTGCCATTCTACACAATATGATCCTAGAGAAACAGCTGCGGCAGGAAAAGCAGAGGGAAGGGACACATAGCCCCTCACCATTATCAAGGTCCCCAAATGCACAGGGCACTTGGAGGAGGAACCCACTGAGCCTGTCCCTGTAGGCAGACATAGGCATGCCCAGTACACCCTGGCCTTGGCAAAAAGCAATGCATAGCACATACACGGACAACCTAGGGACCCAGGGACTGACAACTCACTCCAACTCACATACACACAGTAATAAAGATGCCAACCACATCACACTACCTGTACCTTACCATGTATAGGCTGTGTACTGGGTGCAATCAACAGAATCAGCCCCGAATCACTGTTCTCTCACCTGCTGCAGCCACAAGGTAAGTCTCTCTTCTTAACAATAAATAAATGGGGTATAGACTGGGATAGCATATCTGTGATATTGCTGCATGTATGCAAGGGAATGGAGTGGTCTACTGAGATAGCAGCAGGCAACTGACAACTACGTGGAACAACAGGAAATGTCTGCCAAATACTGGCTGCCCCATAATATGCAGTAGTCCCCAAGGTGGCAAAACTCACTGCAGTATATGTGAGGGATTAACAAACAGTGGGGTTATAGGACAGATGCATGGATGTCAATGTTGGAGTCCCATAAATACCTCTCAACCTCTTACAGTAAGACATCTGTTTACAAGCCATAAAGAAATGTGTGGCAAAGGCCCAAAGATAGGGGCAGTTATGAAATATTGTTCTGACAAACCTAGAAAGTTATATTTTAACAGGTCTTGCAGTAGCATAAATTCTCTGAAGGATATGAAGTCTGAAACACAAATGTCTGTCATCACTTTCTAACTTCACTCTTGAATGATTTGCCAATATTTTCCCAGACAACCACAATGTTATAAAAAATGGACCCAAAATAAGAGGCATACATCTGGACAGTCTGCGAAAATGTGTACAGTTGAGAGGTATAGTCCCCTACCCCCAACACACCCGTGATCCTATAGAACTGCAGTAGCATGTATGTTTGTAAGGTAATAGCAGCAGACCACACATTCACAGGGCCGTCCCAATCAACTTGATGACGTGTTCCATTTCCACAATATGCAGGGGTCAATGTGCTATGTATGTATGTGGTTAACAGTATCAGGAAGTAGATAGCACTTACTGGTAGCTGTTGTGGCTTACTGGTCCAAGTACAGTACTGAGGTTAGTAGAGTCCATGGCTCAAGAGTGGCCATGCCAACTATTTTGCATGTCAGCTACACCTACAGTAGGAGTTGTACAGACTGTCCAGATGCCAATATTTGTTACTGCAGGAAAGGTGGACAATGGAAGGACAGGGGTCACACATATGGACAGTACACAGCTCTGAGTAATCTAGATGGGTGCCTGGTACAACAGCAGGTTGTGACAAGTCAGTCTAGTGCCAGGATATAAAGGCTGCCACTTTACTGTGTCATTACTGATAACAAGTCAGTGGGCACCATCCATACCCCTGGAGTGGCAGGGTGTCACAGAATGTCCACATGTATGCTTCATATATCTGTTTTGCTTGGCATAACATTGCATTTGCCTGGCAAACTATTTGCAAACAAATAAAGGTTGATGTGAAAACATCAATGACAGTTGAGATGCAGATGTCATACCCATAGGAAAATGCAAGCTAATACAAAACCATTCTACTACCTGTCTACGTTTGTAAGAGCAATATTAAGACCATCTCCCCATGTCTGGGTCTGTGTCTGACTGTTTTATATGGTCTTGTGCAGATTTCTGTCTGTAAGAGTTTGAGAGGTATGGCCAACATGTAGCCTAATAATAACACTGCAACATAAACCTTCTGATGACTACAGCAGATGTATGGGAGACAGTGATGGAAAACCTGCTAAATGGGTAAAGTGAGAGGTGTGAAGTCCGTAACTCTGTGTGTGATGTTATGGCTTCCATCCCAGTCACACCATAACTACCAAGACATAACAGCAGCAACTGTGGACACAGCCTGTGATTGGACTACAGAAGGACAAAAAGACAAATATAAGGGGAAGGGGAACCACTGGCAAGGCAAATTTAGAATGTGCACACTAGAATGATTTGTGCAGCAACATAGATTCCCTGCAGTGTATGGAGTCAGTAAACAAATGTCTCTTTGCGGTTCTTAACATTAATCTTTTCTGATCTGCCACTGACATACAAAGAAATCACAGTGCTATGTAGAATATAACAAACATATTATGGAAAACTCTGCTCAGTCCACTGCATTTGGTACCCACCCCAGGATATGACTTAGTTAATAAGGGTAGCACACAGCCAGGAGATCCCACAACCAGTATATCACTGAGGTTCTCAACTGTTTACACAGGATCAACAGCCAATTGGCTGTAGCACACAAAATCCTGGACCGGCATACAGGTAGCTCTGGAATGGAGACCCACTGTTAGTATTGAAGGTCATACTGGACATGCTCCTACACATACAGAATTACAGCCCGTGTCTAAACACACATCTGACTACAGAACTGTGTTGTCCATATATACATTTGCATACAGGCAGCTATGTACACCTTAATTCCTCTTCCCATCCCCATCATACAGGATTACACTCATCTATCTGTCTGTGGCACATATAAGATATATCTGGATCTGTTCAGTGTGATATACATACACACACACACACACACACACATATATATATATATATATATATATATATATATATATATATATATATATATACATAACATATGCAAATATATCAATTATAGAAAGGCAGAGACAGGGGGAGAGAAAGACAGACAGAGAGAGATACAGAGAGAGAGAGAGAGAGAGAGAGAGAGAGACACCCTGAAAAGTATGGAGTGATGTACTGCTGCAGCCATTTGCACACCAATTGTAACCAGTGGCACATGCATGCACTTAGGTGAGCTCCATTGTGTAATACTAGCGAGATATGGGTTGTAATCTGACATCACCTGTCATGCGTGCGAGTGTGTGTGTGTGTGTGTGTGTGTGTGTGTGTGTGTGTGTGTGTGTGTGTGTGTGTGTGTGTGTGTGTGTGTGTGTTTCTGTATCTATTATATTTAGAGCAGAATACACACCTAATAGGCCTATGTCTGTGTAATGGTCACTCATTTTATGGCCCTGATACTACTGACCTCCACAACAGTAGACTACCTGTCAGAAGCTATTGATGTCATCCACCCCAACAGCAGTAGCAAACACCCCTCCCAAGAATAAGCCTTATGGAGCAAACAATAACTATGTAGTACTATTGTGTAGAAAGGTAATGGTTCTATTCCCAGCAATGACAACTCAGTCTGTGTGTGTGTTTGAGGATATCCCCTTGTGGCTGTCTGCATTTCCTGCCTATGTGTGTGCAATGGCAATATATTTTAAGGTCTGTTCCACCCTGGTAACCCACCATTGCACTACTTTACCGGGGCTGTAGATGTCATTCACCTTAGAAGCACCATTGGACAGTCTTTAACTGTATAGGTTCCATGACAAATGTGATAAGTATGCACTACTATAGTGCATAAACCTAGATAGGTAGGGGTTCTAATCTCTGCACTGTCAACTGTTTGTGTTTGTAGGTAATACCATTGTAAGGCCTGTTTCACCCACTAAATCCCCCATTGCCCTACTTTACAAGGCCTGCTGGTGTCATTCACCTTAGAAGCACAGTTGGACAGTCTTCAGCCATATAAGCTCTGTGGCATATGAGATAAGTATGTAGCACTACTGTTCATGTAAGTAGATAAGTCAGAGTTCTAAACCCAGCATTGGCAAGTGTGTGTTTGTAGGTTAGACCATTTTGAGGCCGGTTACAACCAGGAAATCCTCCATTGCCCTTCTTGCAAGGCCTGCAGATGTCATTCACCTTAGAAGCACCATTAGACAGCCTTCAGTGATATAAGTTCTGTGGTGCATGTGACACATATGTAGCAGTATAGTACATACAAGTAGATATGTAGGGGGTTATAATCTCAACACTGGCAACTGGTGTGTGTTGGTTATACAATTTTGAGTCCTGTTCAAACCCTATTGACCCCCCCCATCGCATTACTTTACAGGGCCTATTCATATCATTCACCTTAGATTCACTGTTGGACACTTTCTAGGTGTATAAGCTCTGTGACGCATATGATAAGTAAGCAGCACTATAATGCAAACAAGTAAGGGTTTGAATCTCAATACTGCAAGCTGTAATACTGTGTATGTGAAGCATATCCACTGTGCCTGTCGTGTGTGTTGGTTATACCATTTTGAGGCCTGTTGACCCCCACTCCTCATGGTATTACTTTAAAGGGCCTGCTGATGTCCTCCACCTTAGATGCAAAATTTAAAACTCTCTAGGCCATACCAGTCATCTGTACAGATTTATACAAAATGTCCCGATGTTTGCCACATATATTTGGTCTGTGTCTCATAACAATGGGGGTTTCTGTGAAAACATTGGCAAATAAGTGAGTTGAAATCAGAAATCATGACAGACATTTCAGCTTCAGACATCATACCCTTCTGAATAGTCATGCTGCCGCAAAACCTGTTACCCTATCAGTTGTCTAGGTTTGTAAGGGCAATATGTGAGAAATGTCCCTATTTTGGGGAGTTTATCCCACCATTCCTGAAAGCTTTTTCCAGATTAATTGCTGTAAGAGGTTCTGAGGTACGTCCCCATCATATCATCTCAGTGGTGTATGCGATATGTATGTAGCACTGCAGTGCATGCAGCTAGATAGGTAATGGTTCTAATCTGAATACTGGCAACAGTGTGAGTGCATGTGTGTCTGTATGCATATCCCCTGTGACTGTCTTGCCTGTGTGTGTGTGTGTGTGTGTGTGTGTGTGTGTGTGTGTGTGTGTGTGTGTGTGTGCACATGATGCTTATAACATTTTGTGTGCCTGTTCCACCCCCATTGCCACCCTAGTCAGGGCTCCTACAGATGTCATCCACCTTAGAAGCACAGTTACACATTTTTTAATACAATATCATTGTGGCATGTGCAATACTCATGTCAGTCTATAGTGCACATAACTAGATAGGCAAGTGTTGCAATCTCAAAAGTGGCAACTCTGTGCGCATGTATGTTTCAATGCATGTCACCATGCAGCAGTATGGGTGTGTTTGAGATGGCTCTAGCATTTTAAGGGTCTGTTAACCCCCCAATGGCAATCCTTACAGCACCTGAAAATGTCACCCACCTAAGAAGTAGTGGCAGACACTGTAAAACTACATAAGCTCTGTGCCACTTACAGTATGTATATAGCACTATTATATGTAAAACTAGGCAGGTGTGGGTTCTACTCTCAACAAAGGAAGCCCATGAGTGTGTGTGTGTGTGTGTGTGTGTGTGTGTGTGTGTGTGTGTGTGTGTGTGTGTGTGTGTGTGTGTGTGTGTGTATGCATGTATATCCCCTTGCAGCAGTGTGACTGTGTTAGGGCCACCAGCATACCTCTCAACCCCACAGAGAAAGACATCTGGATAAAGCCACACAGAAAAGTGGGACAAAGGTACATATTGTTGTGACAAACATAGAAAGTAGATAGCATAACAGGTTGTGCATTTGCATGCATGTTCCGAAAAGGATGAAGTCTGACATGTACATATCCATCATTCTTCTGTAATGTTGTTAGTCTTTCATGATTTTCCACAAATTTGACAGAAAACCACAATGCTATGACAAACAGAACAAGGATATGTGACAAACATCAGGACATTCTGCAGAAATATGTACAGGTGAGAGGTATGGCCACCATCTGTCCCACCCTGCTGGTTGCAGTCCATGTTTGGCTAGGTGTGACCTGCGACAATGACCCACACAATGCAGAGGTCCCCAGAATGTAGAACAACAAACATTTGCTAAAGTTGGGTACTACTTGCTGAAAACAGTTATGTCACATCACAAGCACCTGAATGTCATGAGAAATAGCAGAAGCTAAGGTAATGTGTTGCAAAGAAGCTGTCATATTAGCAAACCAAGTTAAGTCCTGTCCATTGCACTTGCCGTGGGTATGGTATGTCCTGCCAACTGTCGTAATACTACAAGATGTGACTCACAGTCCACATTGGATAAGGCAGCAACCCCACTCTGTGATGCCTATGTGTGTGCAACATGTCAACACGTGAAGGCCCTGTGAGTAGCTGCTGCCACTAATGACCCACATGTATCTAGGCATGAATGCTAACTGCCAACACCCACATATGTAGGTACTGCCTAAGGCTGTGTCAAATGTAAGTAGTGTGCTGTCATTGACCCACAAATTACTATTAACACACTGTAATGGGGTCATACAGTGGATTTGGAATGGTGGCAAGGTCCTGGTCTCAAGCTAAATGCAGAAAACAGTACCATCATACCATACGGCAAGGTCATGGCCCCACTATTTCCCACTATTGTGCTAGACAGTCAAGAGGAGAAGGTTAACACCCACACTACACCTCAAGCAACACATAGCCCTTCTAAACCCACACCACCAACACCCACATATAGCAACACTAAATCCACATATGCAGAGGCCCTTAACTGTAACCTTCCCAAGCAACAAGGACCTCTGAAGCTGAAATGCAAACAAACACCAATCACAACTAAAGTTTCACATAGTTCACAACACCAGTGTGCCACCCAGCAGCAGCCCCTAAGGCAAGACAATGTACCTAACACTTTAGTCATAGGTGACTCTATAGTCTGGCACACTGATGTCACACTCACCCGGTTGAACAAGGAGAAAATTACAGTCAGCTGCCTTTCGGGTGCCAGGATCCGCCACATAACACATGCACTCAAGTCACTCCACAACAAGTACAAATATTACTCTATCATTGTCCATGTTGGAGTGAATGACTTGAGATGTACCTCCCTGAACTACATGAAAAGAGACATGGAAGAGCTCTCAGATCATGTGGCCAAGGCAGGTATGACCCTAACCCTGAGTAGCATCCTGCCTTTGCCCAGAATGATAAAACAATATAAGGACAAAATGACTGACTTCAACAATTGGCTAACCTTCTGGTGTCATTCAAGGGGATCCAGTATCTGTCTGTCTGGGACGACATGATCGACAGACCACGATGCTTTGCCAGAGATGGTCTGTACCTGTCGCTCCTGGGATTCAGGTTACTGGCTAAGGCTCTTGCCACCCCTATAGTGTCTTTTTTAGGTAAAGTTCAAAGGACAAAACCACCAGCGTAACAGGAACAAGCATACAAAATCTGAAGGTAATGCTACTCAATACTAGAAGTCTAAACCTCAAAATGCACTCTCTCGAGGCACTCCTAAAAA
Source organism: Protopterus annectens (assembly GCF_019279795.1). Taxonomy (NCBI): domain Eukaryota; kingdom Metazoa; phylum Chordata; order Ceratodontiformes; family Protopteridae; genus Protopterus; species Protopterus annectens. The sequence goes on from NC_056734.1 coordinate 911,233,552, forward strand.
TGGAGAACATCAATATCTGTGCAGTAACTGAGACCTGGTTCAAGGCTCCAGAGAGCACCCATGCAATACCAGGCTACAACTCTTACCACACTTTTCGGCCACCAAACCAGGACCAAAACACTAAAGGTGGAGGAGTGTCAATATTCACCAAGGATATTCACACCACCAGGCTAGTTGCCCAACACAATGCGTCTGAAATTCTCCAGGTGCAACTAACACTAGGTAAGACTGCAATCCAAATTGTAGCTTGCTACATATCCCCCACCATATCCCCAAGATTCTCACTACACCTTTCTAAACATACTGGAAAATATTAAGATAGAACCAAACACCTTAATACTGGGTGATTTTAACTACCCTGCCAATAAATGGGAAAGCTACTCATGTACCAACACCTTTGCCCAACGGTTCTTGGAATTCATAAATTTCAATTACCTGGACCAACTAATCCATAGTCCCACCAGGGGCTCCAATATCCTAGACCTGGTCATTACCAACATGGGAAATCGATGCTCCACACTTATGGTCACCCCCTCATTAGTCAGGTCTGACCATAAGCTAATCACACTTAACATCCACATCCCACCCCCACCCCCCAGTAAGGAAACCTCCACAAAAAAACTTCTCCAAAGCCAACTTCATGCTACTCAAGTCAGAAGTGACAAACTTCATGACACCCATGCAGACGGGAACTGAATGTTTAACTGCTGAATCCTACACTAAGGCACTGTACGAGCACATCCACTCATGCATGAATCGTGCCATCCCAAATAGAACCAAGATGCCCTCTTCCAAAAAAAAGAAGCCAATATGGTGGTCCCCTGCCATAAACAAACTTTACAACAAAAGGAAGAAACTGTTGCAGAAAAGAGGAAAATCCCAGGATGCAAAAAACTCCCATACCAGCCTCAGTAAGAAACTGAGATCCCTCATAAAATCCTCCAAAGCTAGTTATGAAAATAAAATTGCCAAAGATTCCAAAGACAACCACAAGGCATTCTATAACTATGTCAAGAATCTAAATGGCAAGGCTCAGATCTGCTCTGAGCTAAAACAGAATGGCATTAAATATACTGATCCCAAGGATATTGCCAATATCTTGGCAGATTGATTCAGTGCCAACTTGACCCCCCCTCTCATCCCCTAAATGGCCCATCTCAATACTGGAAGATTGCCAAATAATGGCCACACAGGTAAAAAAGGCACTCTCCAAAGCTAAGAATACAGCATCCATGGGACCAGATGACATCCCAGGCTGTGTACTACATGAGCTACAATATGAACTGGGCACCTCACCTAAGTGTCATGTTTAATCATAGCCTCACCTCAGGTTTTGTGCCCACTGAGTGGCGCAGAGCTACAGTTATCCCACTCCACAAAGGGGGATCCACCTTGGATCCCGGAAACTACCGTCCCATCAGTTTGACGAGCCTTATCTGCAAGGCCATGGAGCGTATTATCATGGAACTTATAAACAAAGACATTAGCAACCTTCAAACACTGGACCCCACCCAGTTTGGGTTCGTGAAGGGCCGATATTGGCTCCTGAACCTGATTGACTTCTTCGAATCAGTCTCCAGAGCCATGGACATGGGTAAGGTGGTCCACACAGCCTATCTAGACCTTGCCAAGGCCTTTGACACCATCCCCCACTCAAGATCATAGATAAACTTACTAAGGTGGGCATTAATCCCTACGTCACCCAATGGGCTGCTAACTGGCTTACTGATAGAACCCACAATGTAAAAGTTGCCAACTCCAAATCCAGCTCCAGACAAGTGACAAGTGGAGTACCTCAGACTTCAGTCCTGGGACCGCTCTTGTTTGGCATTTACTTCTCTGAAGTACAGGCCAACACTAAGGGACACTGGCTAAAAAAGTTTGCAGATGACTGCAAACTGGGAGCCATTATTGAATCCCCAAATGATGTGGATACTCTACAAAAGGGCCTTACAGAAACAGATGCTTGGTGCCAGAACCATGGGCTCAAGCTTAATGCCAAGAAATGTATAGTTATCCCCTTTGGGAAAAAAAAAACATGTACTCGTGAATTACCATATAGGTGTCAGTACACTAAACACCAAAAGTGTGATAAGAGACTTAGGGACACAGGTGGACAGTGGTCTCACCTTCGATAACCACATCTCCACAACAGTCAGAAAATCCTTCTATGTGGCACACCTCATCACTATGGGCTTTTCATCCAGGAAAAAAAGGAGGTCATTGTCCCACTGTACTCATCCCTCATTAGACCCATTATAGAATACAATGCTCCGTTTGGTATGTACCTCTCAAGACATCTGCAACAACTGGAAATGCCACAGAAATACCTCACTAAAAGAATCACAGGCCTAAACAGATGCCCTATGCTGACCACCTTAAAAAACTCCAGCAATACTCTGTCGCATATCGTCTACTCAGAGGCGATCTCTGCTTAACATACAAGGCCATGGTCAAACCCAGAGCTGTTGGACATGCTACACTTAAAGAAATCCCAATCCCTCAGAGCCATACACTCCAGGGATCTAAACCTTGTCATCACAATAAACAAAGCATGCTGGAGGGATAGGTTCCTGACCCAGAGACTCCCCAGAGTCTGGAGTAGATTGCCCATACATGTCAAGCAGAGTGCTTCTTTGGCCCCCTTTAAAAGGAACCTTGATAACTGGATGGTACAGGGAAGTAAACAGTGTGGGAAGAAATAGTGAGGGAATTGTTATGGCTAGGCTTGTATAGGCCCTAGGGCTGATAGCCTAGTACCAACCTATGAACTTATCAACTGCAACCACATAAACACACAGATTGCATTGACAGACCTGGGTACTCAGGATTATAACTCTGTTGCATTCAGTCAACAAGTAGTGGCCATGGTCAGAAAAGGCTTGTACGTGGTTCACCACATAGATAAAGGGACTGCATCCAGACAAAAGGTGGAGATTACCTCTGTATAGTCCTCAGTCAGTACAACAATACATTATCAGCATGGCTGGCCTGGTATGTACCTATGCAGACATCTGCAGCAACTAGAAAGGCTATGTTAACACACACAAAGGTTATCCATGGCCTTCAACACCTGTTCCATATAGACAGCCTTGAATCAGTACTGCTCCACTCAGTATTGGACAGGTTGTCCACAGGTGGGCTGTGGCATTGCTAGATGCATTATTATGCTCAGCCCTTCAACAGCTGCCCTACATATATGTGAGTATAACTCTGTGTACATTACCAGCACAACAGGCCTAAATCACTTATGAGATAGCAAAAAACAGGTTTGTCTCCCAGAGGCTGTTTCAGTAATGCACTCACCAAACATGTCAAACACTGTATCATGCATACCCTCATCAACTGCATCAAGGTTGAGTGAATGGGGAAAAAACATCTGTCCCAGGGATTTAACCTGTGTCCAGTAATGCCAGGGGCAACAGGTGCTCATCGATGATTCTGTTGGGGATAAGGTAATGGCTAGACTTGTAAGAGACACAGGGCCAGTATTCTAGTAACCTCCTCTGTAACTATGAACTTGAGATCCTACGGAACACCCAGGTGACATGTATCAAGGCTAGCTTGCTGTGTCAAGGGCTATGCATACAAGGTTATGCAGTCTGCCCCCATTGTCCCTCACACAGTGTTGCACGCATACGCACCTACGTAAACATGCACATATACAGCTGTACCTTGGTGATGAAAAGGTCTCTGTGCTTCCACTCCACAATACGCAGCTTCAGTAATGGCAGCTGCTTACCATGACTTACACACACAAACACCTGGAACACAAACAGAATAAAGCCTGTGAGACAACAGTCAGTCATCAGTACTAATAGCAATAAAACATCATGTCACAAAGGAACATACACTTCGATGTGCATGCATGACACTTCCCAGCAGACAGCACCATACAGGGCATAACAGTACTACACTACAAATTGCTATTACCTGTACTATATTTACCCTGTGCATCAGATACATATTATCATGTCCCTGCATCGACGGTATGGATAAAAGGATATGTGGCACAGGTATCATCACATGCACAGGGTGTGGTGTGGGGTTGCCAGAGGCCTAGACTGTGCCATACAGTTGACATCATGCATGTGTGTGGAGGGATGCTGGTCAGCTGGGCCATGGAGAGGAGCTGTGTGCATCTGTCGGTGACCTGCATGTGATAGTGATGTGTGACTGTGTGCATGCACATAGTCAAGCCATGTGCTAGCCCTACATGAGGGTATGTTGGACAGCTGTGGACCGTACATGGCAGGATGTACAGTTCACTATCTCCAGCCACTGACATGGGAACTGGTTCTGCCAGGAGTCACTGGCACCGCCATGCCCAAGGCCAGATGTGGTACTACTTCCTGATGATGACTGGTGTCTGCTGGGTCTGTGTCCCTCATGGGATGGCCCAGGACCATGTACCCATGGCCTGCCATGTCGTGGTGTGGACAGCACCCTCTCTTTGGTAGTGGTGTGGTACTGCAACTACCAGAATGTGAATTTGCTTGGCCACGTGGGCTCTCAGCTGATGTTGTTGATGGCCTAAATCCAAGTGTCCAATGCCCTACTCCCACCACATGTTCAAGCACAGACATTGCACAGTTAAGGACTGACAACATCTCACCCCACTGTCTATGCATGCCATTAGCGAAATGATGTAAGGCATCACCAATGCCATGGAAGGAGTCATGCATGCCAGGCAGTGTTGCATCCCTGACCCTAAATATCTATCTGGTGTACCATTCTCAATGTGCCTGTGCCTCCATGATGGACTGAAACATGCATCGGGACACACGTGCTGTGACACCTCTGACAGGGGCTGGATGGGCAGCAGTTCTCCTTCGAGCACCCATGTCAATCTGCCTGTGTGGGACTTCACCAACTCTCTGGCTTTGGCTAGTGTTTACATTCACAGATGCTATAGTTGGCACACTACCCTGTTTGATGCCACCACCCTCTGACTGCCCAATATCTGTGGCTGCTGGGAACTGGGTACATGTGGGCATACTGACTGTGTGTGGTGACATTGCGGGAGAAATGGGATGTCAATCAATGGGACAGATTCAGCCCTCAACAACCTCACTTGTGCCTGTCAATGGCCAACATCATCACCACCCAATCTGGTGGTCCCCTGCCATAAACAAACGTTACAATAAAAGGAAGAAACTGTTTCAGAAAAGAGGAAAATCCCAGGATGAAAAAAACTCCCTTACCAGCCTCAGTAAGAAACTGAGATCCCTCATAAAATCCTCCAAAGCTAGTTATGAAAATAAAATTGCCAAAGATTCCAAAGACAACCACAAGGCATTCTATAACTATGTCAAGAATCTAAATGGCAAGGCTCAGATCTGCTCTGAGCTAAAACAGAATGGCATTAAATATACTGATCCCAAGGATATTGCCAATATCTTGGCAGACTGATTCAGTGCCAACTTGACCCCCCTCTCATCCCCTAAATGGCCCATCTCAATACTGGAAGATTGCCAAATTCCAGTAATAACGGCCACATAGGTAAAAAAGGCACTCTCCAAAGCTAAAAATACAGCATCCATGGGACCAGATGACATCCCAGGCTGTGTACTACATGAGCTAAAATATGAACTGGGCACCTCACCTAAGTGTCATGTTTAATTATAGCCTCACCTCAGGTTTTGTGCCCACTGAGTGGCGCAGAGCTACAGTTATCCCACTCCACAAAGGGGGATCCACCTTGGATCCTGGAAACTACTGTCCCATCAGTTTGACGAGCCTTATCTGCAAGGCCATGGAGCGTATTATCATGGAACTTATAAACAAAGACATTAGCAACCTTCAAACACTGGACCCCATCCAGTTTGGGTTCGTGAAGGGCCGATATTGCCTCCTGAACCTGATTCACTTCTTCGAATCAGTCTCCAGAGCCATGGACATGGGTAAGGTGGTCCACACAGCCTATCTAGACCTTGCCAAGGCCTTTGACACCATCCCCCACTCAAGATCATAGATAAACTTACTAAGGTGGGCATTAATCCCTACGTCACCCAATGGGCTGCTAACTGGCTTACTGATAGAACCGACAATGTAAAAGTTGCCAACTCTGAATCCAGCTCCAGACAAGTGACAAGTGGAGTACCTCAGACTTCAGTCCTGGGACCGCTCTTGTTTGGCATTTACTTCTCTGAAGTACAGGCCAACACTAAGGGACACTGGCTAAAAAAGTTTGCAGATGACTGCAAACTGGGAGCCATTATTGAATCCCCAAATTATGTGGATACTCTATAAAAGGGCCTTACAGAAACAGATGCTTGGTCACAGAACCATGGGCTCAAGCTCAATGCCAAGAAATGTATAGTTATCCCCTTTGGGAAAAAAAAAAACATGTACTCGTGAATTACCATATAGGTGGCAGTACACTAAACACCAAAAGTGTGATAAGAGACTTAGGGACACAGGTGGACAGTGGTCTCACCTTCGATAACCACATCTCCACAACAGTCAGGAAATCCTTCTATGTGGCACACCTCATCACTATGGGCTTTTCATTCAGAAAAAAAGGAGGTCATTGTCCCAGTGTACTCATCCCTCGTTAGACCCATTATAGAATACAATGCCCCGTTTGGTATGTACCTCTCAAGACATCTGCAACAACTGGAAATGCCACAGAAATACCTCACTAAAAGAATCACAGGCCTAAACAGATGCCCTATGCTAACCACCTTAAAAAACTCCAGCTATACTCTGTCACATATCGTCTACTCAGAGGCGATCTCTGCTTAACATACAAGGCCATGGTCAAACCCAGAGCTGTTGGATATGCTACACTTAAAGAAATCCCAATCCCTCAGAGCCAAACACTCCAGGGATCTAAACCTTGTCATCACAATAAACAAAGCATGCTGGAGGGATAGGTTCCTGACCCAGAGACTCCCCAGACTCTGGAGTAGATTGCCCATACATGTCAAGCAGAGTGCTTCTTTGGCCCCCTTTAAAAGGAACCTTGATGACTGGATGGTCCAGGGAAGTAAACAGTGTGGGAAGAAATAGCCAGGGAATTGTTATGGCTAGGCTTGTATAGGCCCTAGAGCTGATAGCCTAGTACCAACCTATGAACTTATCAACTGCAACCACATAAACACACAGATTGCATTGACAGACTTGGGTACTGAGGATTATAACTCTGTTGCATTCAGTCAACGAGTAGTGGCAGTGGTCAGAAAAGGCTTGTACGTGGTTCACCACATAGATAAAGGGACTGCATCCAGACAAAAGGTGGAGATTACCTCTGTATAGTCCTCAGTCAGTACAACAATACATTATCAGCATGGCTGGCCTGGTATGTACCTATGCAGACATCTGCAGCAACTAGAAAGGCTATGTTAACACACACAAAGGTTATCCATGGCCTACAACACCTGTTCCATATAGACAGCCTTGAATCAGTACTGCTCCACTCAGTATTGGACAGGTTGTCCTCAGGTGGGCTGTGGCATGGCTAGATGCAGTATTATGCTCAGCCCTTCAACACCTGCCCTACATATATGTGAGTATAACTCTGTGTACATTACCAGCACAACAGGCCTGAATCACTTATGAGATAGCAAAAAAACAGGTTTGTCTCCCAGAGGCTGTTTCAGTAATGCACTCACCAAACATGTCAAACACTGTGTCATGCATACCCTCATCAACTGCATCAAGGCTGAGTGAATGGGAAAAAAACATCTGTCCCAGGGATTTAACCTGTGTCCAGTAATGCCAGGGGCAACAGGTGCTCATCGATGATTCTGCTGGGGATAAGGTAATGGCTAGACTTGTAACAGACACAGGGCCAGTATTCTAGTAACCTCCTCTGTAACTATGATCTTGAGATCCTATGGAACACCCAGGTGACATGTATCAAGGCTAGCTTGCTGTGTACAAGGGCTATGCATACAAGGTTATGCAGTCTGCCCCCGTTGTCCCTCACACAGTGTTGCATGCATACGCACCTACGTAAACATGCACATATACAGCTGTACCTTGGTGATGAAAAGGTCTCTGTGCTTCCACTCCACAATACGCAGCTTCAGTAATGGCAGGAGCTTACCATGACTTACACACACAAACACCTGGAACACAAACAGAATAAAGCCTGTGAGACAACAGTCAGTCATCAGTACTAATAGCAATAAAACATCATGTCACAAAGGAACATACACTTCGATGTGCATGCATGACACTTCCCAGCAGACAGCATCTTACAGGGCATAACAGTACTACACTACAAATTGCTATTACCTGTACTATATTTACCCTGTGCATCAGACACATATTATCATGTCCCTGCATCGACGGTATGGATAAAAGGAGATGTGGCACAGGTATCATCACATGCACAGGGTGTGGTGTGGGGTTGCCAGAGGCCTAGACTGTGCCATACAGTTGACATCATGCATGTGTGTGGAGGGGTGCTGGTCAGCTGGGCCATGGAGAGGAGCTGTGTGCATCTGTCGGTGACCTGCATGTGATAGTGATGTGTGACTGTGTGCATGCACATAGTCAAGCCATGTGCTAGCCCTACATGAGGGTATGTTGGACAGCTGTGGACCGTACATGGCAGGATGTACAGTTCACTATCTCCAGCCACGAACATGGGAACTGGTTCTGCCAGGAGTGTCACTGGCACCACCATGCCCAAGGCCAGATGTGGTACTACTTCCTGATGATGACTGGTGTCTGCTGGGTCTGTGTCCCTCATGGGACTGCCCAGGACCATGTACCCATGGCCTGCCATGTTGTGGTGTGGACAGCACCCTCTCTTTGGTAGTGATGTGGTACTGCAACTACCAGAATGTGAATTTGCTTGGCCACGTGGGCTCTCAGCTGATGTTGTTGATGGCCTACATCCAAGTGTCCAATGCCCTACTCCCACCACATGTTCAAGCACAGACATTGCACAGTTAAGGCCTGACAACGTCTCACCCCACTGTCTATGCATGCCATTAGCGAAATGATGTAAGGCATCACCAATGCCATGGAGGGAGTCATGCATGCCAGGCAGTGTTGCATCCCTGACCTTAAGTATCTGTTTGGTGTACCATTCTCAATGTGCCTGTGCCTCCATGATGGACAGAAACATGCATCGGGTCACACATGCTGTGACACCTCTGACAGGGGCTGGATGGGCAGCAGTTCTCCTTCAAGCACCCCTGTCAATCTGCCTGTGTGGGACTTCACCAGCTCTCTGGCTATGGCTAGTGTTTACATTCACAGATGCTATAGTCGGCGCACTTCCCTGTTTGATGCCACCACCCTCCGACTGCCCAATATCTGTGGCTGCTGGGCACTGGGTACATGTGGGCATACTGACTGTGTGTGGTGACATTGCGGGAGAAATGGGATGTCAATCAATGGGACAGATTCAGCCGTCAACAACCTCACTTGTGCCTCACAATGGCCAACATCATCATCATACTCCAATGAGACACTGACATCAGGTTGTGAGGGGGACACACCTCAACCACCATGGTCACCTGTGAGGGGAAGACAACATGACTACATTAATTCCTGCACTATAATGTTTGCTCTCACACACACACACACACACACACACACACACACACACACACACACACACACACACACACACACACACACATATATATATATATACAAGTGAGATGACACAAAGGCATTATACAGACTACATATTCTGACTGATGCCATGCACAATACACAATCAGACTACATCAGACACACTCTGGACAGGCCCTCAACAACATGTAGTGCAGTTATGTCCAGTTAATGTTGCTACTACTATACACCTGTGAGATATGTGACAAGTGGGAGTATGTGATGAACATTCGCCTAACACACAGTGCACCCTTGTACACAATACTCATGTACCCCTGTACAGCACAGTGGCTACACCTATACAAAAGTACATGCTAATATGTTACAGCTCCTGCAAATATGCTCCTGTGACTACCAATGTGATGCACTGCAGTGAACCCCACCACAAGTGAATGTGAAAGTATTGCAATATGAATAAGCTTAACAGTTGTGTGTATGGCAAACTGGCAGCTCTTAACATGCCTAGGATATAGGTGAGCCATAACATGACAGTTCCACACTCACTGGCTACAGCTTGATGTTTCCCAGCCACACAAGAGGTACCTATGGATTTGCGGGGGAGTGGTATTGTCAGCACACACACACATGTTGCATTGGTACAGGATAATATGTGCATTTATCAACATGTGCAGTACAAGCTGTGATACTACCCAAACTGCTAACATTCACAATATGTGTGCACATGTGTGCATTACAAAACCTAACCCACAAATGCTGCTTGACTTGACATATGTATACAGGTATGCAGGGGCTGCCAATATGAATGCTAAAGTATTAACATGATGCCCACTGGAGGCTTACCTGGACACTCCTTGGCTGTGGAATCTGCACCACCCACCTCCACAACATATGTACTGATGGCTTCCTCTGAGCTGGTGGCTGAACTGAGGTTTGCCAGGAACTCCTCTGTGGGTGAGAGTGGTGGTTGAGTAGCAGGGCTTCCCCCTGTGCCACCACAGTTACTGGCCACAACTGCAGCCCTTAGCCGTGCATGGTGTATGAGATCAGTGCCACTGTGTTGGACATGTTCATAACTCCTGTCCAGGTGGCCCACATTATTAATTGTTGCTACCAGTTCTTCCCATAGGCAGCACATAATTGCAGGTTTTTGTGGCTCCTTGACACCGGAAACTGGTGATGGAGTCTCAGTGCATTGATAATTGCAGTGGTCTCGGCTTCTGAGAAGGGTGGTTGGCATCATCTGTACATCCCACCTGAAAGACATGAACATGGGAATACATCACATGACTGCATACATTGCTCACCATTATGTACAGACCCTGCACATCCACTTTTTCCAGCACTATCCACCACTAACCCCCACATCATAACCACGCCATCCATCAGCTCAGTATGTCTGTGGGTATAGGTAACATACTGGCATTACAGCATGCATTACTTCCCTGATCCTGATGTTTCATGCCACTTGATGCATGTGCTATGAGGTGTTGCACTTCATGTAGCTGTTGCACTTATTACTGCTTGGTCATTGGCTGTCTACATGGCCTGTTGTGGGTCAGCTCCCTATTTTATTAGTAATCAGCTGGTCTGCAGGCCCAACCCTCATGTCTCCCTGGCCTTCCTCCCTCAGATTTTGGACTATAGGTCTGGACAATGTCCTACAGTTCCCCCAGCCAGTGTGGTTGATATTGGTGCCCTTAGCACTATGTAGCACCTGCCTCATGTACACGGATGAACAGCCATCTACAAACACCACCAAGGAACACACTATGTGAGAGATGCAATGACTGTAGGAACCAGCACTCCATGCTCTCTGCCTGTCCAGACCACATATGTGTCCCTAAACAGGTTGTCAACATAATCAGTATATCTCACACACCTACAAAACACACACAAACATCTGCAGTGGTCCTCAACATACACATCCACAAACAAAGGGGATCTCCAAGCCAAAGCTACACATGAACACCACAGCCATACACAGCACATAACACACATGGCCACACACCTGTGTCCCACAGCCAAGCATGCATCAGCCCACGTCAAACAAGTTACACATAGGGGACTCCAGTGAAGACTCACTGGTGTTCCTCTGACCTGGCTGTGTATATGGATGTTCACAGTTACTTTTGCGTCTCGTGACATACTCCACCATATTGCATGCACACTGCTGTCTCTCACCAACAGGTATTGTCATGGGTCTGTCACAATACATGTTGGTGTACCTGACCTGATCTGACATGTACGTCCCTGAACTATATGCAGTGCGACATGAGTGAGCACACTGGTTATGTGTCCCAGGCAGGTGTCCATATCCTTATCCAGCATTATGTTGTCACCCAGACAGATGCTGCAATACAATCAGGGAATGATTGCCCTTAACATGCCCACATTTTTCCTGTTATATGCCAGGGGTTCAAGTACTTGTGAGTCTGGGATGATATGGTAAACAGACCACAATGCTCTGCGAGAGATGAACTGCATCTGGCTTCACTGGTCTTCATGCCTCTGGCAGTGGTTGTCACCAGCCCTATAGTGACTCCATTAGCAACATTATTGAAGTTATCACTGCCAACATAAAAGTGTCAGTGCAGCCCACAATGAAGGCCATGCTGCTAAATGCTGGAGGTGTACACATGACTTTGCCCTCATTACAAGCAGTCCTAACCTTGGAAACTGCAGACATCTGTTGAGTCACACAGACCACAGTTCAAAGGTGCAGAGAGCACTCCAGCCTTAGATGGTCAACCATCCTATCATACATGCATAAGCCAAAGTGTAGCTGGTATTGCCATGGGACATGGGAGTTGTGTACATATGAGAAACATACACAACTCCATGCTGTACAGGCAGTAAGATTCACAGGGGACACTGCGGGGGCAGTTCACCATTGCCAGCACAAACCTATTCAAATCACATCTAGCTACTGGCCTTCACACATGACCAGGAAGCCCATTCTGCCTATATGGACCTCATCAGCTGTATTAGGAGTCAGGTCTGTACGTTGATCCTGGGTCAGTTGAATGACCTTAACATACATTGGAAGACATACCCATGCCAGCACACAAATGGCCAGTAAGCCATCAAAAGTGGATCTACAAACACCTTGACACAAAACAGATTACCACTGTAACATCCCTACAGTGTCATCCTCTATGGCAAAGCAACCATCATGCAGTCACATTTGCAGTTATAATCTTCCACAAAACACATCTAGCTAGGGCAGCCATACATACACCTCCAACGTGAAATACATCCTCCTGTTGTAGGTTATATACAGCCACACAGCCCCCCAACCTCTTATTAAGGACTGGCACCAAAATCCACACATTCATGCAAGTGTTATGTGCATTTGTATAGATGCATGTAGTCAGGTATACTCAACAGGCCTACATCATCCTCTTCTAGGATATGTACTCCCATCTAGTGGACATGTGCAATACATACTGTTCATAACAAGGATGACATACCACTGTCTGACACAATGTAGGGGCAGGTGCCCATTTCTGAGCAATGTCTCCTTAGCGTGTACATGAGAATGGGATCTGTCCTGAAAATCTGCACAACAAACACAGACCTTGCATTGTCTACATCCACTACAGACAGTCATCATCCCTACTGCAAATATGTCTGCAACAGCACAGGAAGCACTTGCAGTTGCTCACTTGTGGTGCTCAGGGACAACAGCTATACCAGTGTTGTTGGTATAGCATACCGGATGCCTGACATAGTCGGTGTAGGATCAGCCCCTGTGTCCCCATCAGTACATCAGGATACCCACAGTACATCCCCCATCTCCTATATGTGGGGAACACATCACCATTGCCATGTGATAGTCATAGTATACATCTGCCACAGGAGACTATCACATCACAGGATGCAGCCTACATGACCCCAAGCATAACCTTGCAACACCATAAGGAACTGTATACAAAGGAGAACAGAGCCTTTGTCCCATCCATTTAATGGATGACTACTGTCACCCCTTTAGACTAAGGTGGGCTGCCCCCCACTCAGTCACATGATAGACATAGCAGCCTAACTTGGTTGTTCTGTAAGCCCATAGCACAGTTTATAGTGAACCCCATTATCGAGGACATTGGCAACCTGCCCACACTCCATTTCACACACGTAGGCTTTGTCATGGAAGGGCTCATGTCTGTTACACTCCATTGACATCTATGATACAGTCACCAAAGCCATGGATGGGGGGGTGACAGTGCAAACTGCCTACCTTGACCTGGACAGACTGTGTGACAGTATAAACCACATGGCCATTATAGATATAACACTCCCAAGTATACATCACATCATATGTTGCCATGGGTGTAGCATACCAGTATACTGACATGACCCACCTATTCCACATTGGGCCATCCACCTCCAGCAGTTCATCCAAAACTAGATGTGTAAGCTGTTATTCCATGTTTGGGCCTCTGTTATGTGTGACGTACAAATCTCAAGTGCATGTAACAGACATTATCCTGTGTCTGACCATGTCTGAAGATGACTGCATGCTTTGTGCCATCAATGGATTCCCTAATGATGTGGACATCTGCCTAAGAGGGTCTCACACAGATACATGATTGCTGTCACACATATGTCCTCATTCCACATATCAGGACATGCAGTGTGAACCCCTATGGGGAGAGTGACATCCTCACATATTATCACAGTACTAACAACATCTTAGGTAAGCAATCAATCATGGGGGTGCTGTTGACACAGGTCTTTGGCAACATGACATTTCAACACACTGTTGTACGGTAAACCATCTACATGGCAAATGTCATATATAAGGGTATGTCATCAATCACAGTACATGGGGTACATACATCCCCATATTCCCCCATTGGGGACCATTAATGTGTATAATTCCCTGTCTGTCATTCATATCACACAGCACATGCAACAGCTGGGGACATGACAGAGGTTCCCGACCAGGGAATACCAGGTCATCAAACATCTACTGTACACCAATAGGCTATAAGGCCAACCCTATACCCTGTGTCATATATACTTCTCAGGGGTGACCTCAGTGTGGCATGCAAGGCAATCACAGACTCAACATTGCTGGGACTGCTGCATGAGTGTAAGTCATGCTCCACTCTGTTAACACACACACACCCTCAACCTGGTGTGTGACCTGAACTGGGCTTGTTGGCAGCTCAGATGTGTGTCCCACACAATTACCCTGTGGTGGAAAGGGCACCCTGTCCACATCAGGCAGGTTAGCTACTTACACCTTTGCAGGTGTAACCTAGATAACTGTATGTTTAACTGCACATGTGCCCTTGGGATACCAGCTGTGTCCTTGTTGGATGGGGCATCAGGTACTAACTTGTATGCACATGGGCTGACATCTGGCCTAGGCATATGGCTGCTTAGGGCCTATAACCAAGTAACCTCATATGGTACCAGGAATACCAGGTATGGCCTGAGTGCTGTGACAGACTGTGTTATTATGTGTCCACACCCATCACTGTCATCGACTGCTGGATGTCCACTATGAGCAATGGTACATTACCATGTCATCCAGCCTACATCCGATAAATAGGTGAGTGGTACTACAAGTGCATGTGGACTCTCCAGCAACATCCGAGGTACACAATAACTGAGAGGAGTGCACATCTGGTTTAGGATGTCCTCATCATAGGTGTCTGACATCTGTAGAACCCAGATGTTTGTGGAATGGGTACATGTGCCTTATAGATGTAGACCCCCTGCCAGACAAATGTATATTTCTGGACACCAGTTGGACAATACATGATGGCTGTCCCCAGAGTGTGGGAATGCATCTGTGACATACCAGACCCTGGGAACACAGTAATGGTACATAGGTTCATAGGTAGGTGCTAGGCTATATGCTCTAGGGCCTATATAAGCCTAGCCAAAAAGGTACCTTGACTTTTACCACCCAAGAAAATAATGTTCCTGTGCCCCTGGTGAGCAGAGCCACAGAGGTGATTCCCTGGGGTGAATTTCCTATTTCCCATGCAATCATCAAGATTTTTCTTGAAGAGTGCTAATGAAGAGCTCTGTTTGATATAGATGGGTAGTTTGTTCCAGAGTATGGGAAGTCTTTGGGACAGGAATCTATCCCTCCAGCATGTTCTGTTTATTGTGGTGACAAGGTTTAGGTACCTAAAGCATGTAGATCAGAAGGATTGGGATTTTTTTAAGTGGAGCATGTCTAAAAGCTCTGGGTTTGACATAGCTTTGTATGTTAGGAAGAGATCGCCTCTGAGTAGGCGATATGCAACAGAGTAAAGCTGGAGTTTTTTGAGATGGTTTGTGTATGGCACCTGTTTGACGCCAGTAATCCTCTCTGTAAGGTATTTTCGGGGCCTTTCCAGTTGTTGTAGATGTCTTGTGAGGTACATACCAAAAGGGGCATTGTACTCTATAATGAGTCTAATGAGTGACAAGTAGTGGGGAATGATGACCTCTTTTTTTCCTGGATGAGAAACCTTTTATGATGAGATGTGCCATGTAGAAGGATCTCCTGACTACTGTGGTGATGGGATTATCAAAGGAGATACTACTGTCCACCTGTGTCCATAGGTTTCTTATCACACTTTTGGTGTTAAGTAGACTACCACCTATTTGGTAGCTCATGGGTACAGAGTTTTTACCAAAGGGGATGACAATGCACTTTTTGGCATTGAGCTTGGGGCCATGGTGTCAGTGAGACCCTTTTGTAGAATGTCCACATCGTTAGGAGTTTCCATTATGGCTCCTATTTTGCAGTCATCTGCAAACCTCATTAGCCAAAGACCTTCTGTGTTAGCCTGTACTTCAGAAAAGTAGATACCAAACAGGAGAGGACCCAGGACTAAATCCTGTGGTACTCCACTTGTCACTGGTCTGATGTTAGATTTGTAGTCTTCTACTTTCACAGTGTGGTTTCTGTCAGTGAGCCAGTTGGCAACCCATCTTGTGACATAGGGATTTATACCTAGTTTAGTGAGTTTATCTATAATTCCAGAGTGGGGAATGGTGTCAACAGCTTTGGCGAGATCTAGATAGGCTGTGTGAAACACCTTACCCTCATCTACAGCTTTGGTGACTGCTTCAAAGAAGTCTGTCAGGTTTAGGAGACATGATCTGCCTTTTACAAATTCAAACTGGGTGGGGTCCAGAGTTTGGAGATTGCCAATGTCTTTGTTTATAAGTTCCATGATGATACATTCCATGGCCTTGCAGAGAACACTCATTAGGCTAATGGGGCTGTAGTTCCCGGGGTCCGTGGTGGCTCCCCCGTTGTGGAGTGGGACAACCATCGCTGTGCGCCATTCAGTGGGCAGAAAACCTGAGGTGAGGCTATGATTGAACATGGTGCTTAGGTGGGGTGCCAGTTCATTCTGTAGTTCGTGTAGAACGCAGCCTGGGATGTTGTCAGGTCCCAGAGATGCTGTATTCTTGACTTTGGAGAGTGTGTTTTTTACCTGTGCAGACGTGATTACGGGAACTTGGTATTCTTCTGGTATAGAGATGGGCCCTTTAGGGGGTGAGAGGGGGGTAAAGTTAGCAATGAACTTATCTGCCAGGATGTTGGCAATATCAGTTGGTTCTGTATATTTAGTGCCATTGTGCTATAACTCAGAGCAGATCTGAGTGTTGCCATTGAGATTTTTGACATAACTATAGAATGCTTTGTGGATGTCTTAAGAATCAGAGGTGATTTTGTTTTTGTAACTAGCTTTGGAGGATTTTATGAGAGATCTCAGCTTCTTACTGAGGCTGACCAGGGAGTTCCTCCAATCATAGGATTTTACTCTTTTTTTGCAACAGTTTCTTTCTTCTGTTGTAGAGTTTGTTTATGGCAGACAACCACTAGATCGGCTTCCTTTTTTGGAGGATAGCATCTTGGTTCTGTTAGGGATAGCACGATCCATGAACTCATGTAAGAGCTTATAAAGTGCATTTGTGTAGGATTCAGCAGTCATAACTCTATTGTCCATCTGCATGGGTGTTGTGAAGTTTGCCACTTCTGTTTTAAGAAGTGTGATGTTGGCACTGGAGAAATTTTTTACGGTGGTTTCCCTAATGGAGGGTGGGGGCGGGATGTGGATGTCTAGGGTGATTAGCTTGTGGTTGGATCTAACCAATGAGGAATTGACCTCTGGTGTGGAACACCAGTCGGCCATGTTGGTAATGACCAGGTCTAGGATATTGCTGCCTCTGGTCCCCACCCTAAGTTGGAATTTATGCTCAGTGAATAGCTGGTACTATATCCACTCCCTTATATTGTATACTCAATATGTACACAATGCTGCTGAGACAGAGCCAGTGGCCCCACACTACTAGTACATATAACCTGCTGTCCTGCTACAAGGGGTCACCAGGTATGCTAGCCATACGTGTCAGCCAATAAGATACAGGTGTGGAGTACACAGTGACTTAGCCAGAGTATGTCAGGGATGGTAAGGGAGACCTGGACAGTCTTTGAACTAATCCTGTACGACATTCACAGACTAAGAGGGGCTTACCAACAGTACATAATGTGATATGCCAGCTGTATCCACCAGTACTTATTGTCAGTATTATACAGCAGACAATCCAGTAGCAGTCATATGTGAGCTGACCATTGCTGGGGTGACTCAGGGGCCAGAGCTGTGATCTATTTCACTGCAGACAGAGCTATCAGGGATGGCAGTAGGTGCTGGACAGCAAACTAACAGCAACATGTCAGTCCAGGAAATGTTGTTGAGACCTACTTTTTACAATTATATTTGCAATGACAGCTTCCCCTCATCTGCATTCCATTACATGCTTAATTCTATGACATACCTGGTATAGTGCTGTATTCTTTTGTGAGAAGAAATCCAGTTGTAGTATCCTAGAGAATCGCAGTCTGTCTTCATGAAGAAATGTCAGACCTGTGTACTATAGGCAGCAGCTTGCCTTTTGTAGGTAAAGCACATGAACATGTAATTGCCTGTGCACCAGTCTGTGACTCCCACTTGCTAATTGCATCCAGAACAGCTGGGTTGCCTTTCCATTAGCCAATGGCATGGCAACACAGTGTTATAATTAAAGCCTTCATGCGGGCCTTGCCCCATCTCCTGGCCAGTGAGAAGGACATTATCGAGGTGTGGGAGCTACAGCATCACAGAGGGTAGGTGGAAATACTGTTCACTACTTGGATTGATGCGGTATATCCACAGTTTTGCATGGTATGTCTAGCTATTGTGAACAGACATTTAGATTGTGTAGCAGGGTACTGTTTAAATGTGTGTTGGGGTGAGCAAGGAGACAGGCAGCTGTGGGTGTCATACATCATGTTTATCTGAATGTGCATGCTGCTACAGTTGATGCTGGTCTATCAGCTGTGTAGGTTTGTAGGTGGAGACTGTGACACGTCCCTTTCACCAGAGCATCCCCCCCAACCCTTTATGTATGGGTGTTGTGTGGATGCCCTGTTCTAGGTGTTTGAGAGGTATGTTAGGTCTGTAACAGGTAGCTAGACATACTGCTACATTCTGGCCAGGATTCAGACTAGGGACTGTGTAGACATTGGGGGACAGAAAGCTGTTATTGTCAGCTGTTGTGTCACAGCATAGTCTGGTTGAGGGTACCCATAACAGTCCAGGTGAAGCATGTGCCTGTGGTGCTTATGTTATGTAATAGTGCCATCCACAGATTGGTAGGCAATATTTAGAACACATATTCATAACTGTGAAATTTGTCCCACCCTGCAGGCCATTAACGTGCTACTGTGGATGTAAGTGACTGTGGTAGCAGGGCTCAGTTATTCCTATGTTGTATTGACATGCATGTAGTTGTTGTGCCACAGACTGGGCTGTGGGCCAGGACTGGGGGTGACCAGATGTGACACATGGTAGGAATGTAACTTATAGAGCTACAGAGTAATTCTTATGGCAGGTGTATTTGTAAGACATGTTTGCATGTATGCATGTGTTACACAGGATTAGCACTGACATGTATGTTCAGATGGGTAAGACGTGTGACACTGAACTGTCTGTCATGATTTTGAAATCCCAATCTGCACTGCCTTGCCAGTATGTCAGCACACAGAATAGGTTTTATGACAACCCTGTCATAAGTAGGGGCCACGACTGTGGATATTCAGCAACAGTCTGTGCAGTTGCCAGCTCTACCTGATATTGTGGGCCTCCTGTACATCCAGTAGCATTTATTTGTCTGCGTACTGTTTCAGTGTCTGTGTCAGAGGCCCAAGTACACTGTGATTTGCCCCAGTATATGTAGGAGTAGTATGTGGCTGGTGATCAGGATATGTTTGTAAAAACTGTTGCGACTCTCCAGAGCTCAGCTGGCCTAGTGGTATGTTTCTTCGACTGTAGTTCAGATGGTACTGGGTCCAATACTTGGCAGTGGTGTGTTTTTTCCCTAATGTTACATAACTGTAGTGCATGATATATTTACAAAAACATCAGTAATTCCATAGAGCTGAGCTGACCTACTGGTGTGTTGCTCTTGCTGTAGTGCAGAGGATCCTGGGTTTGAGACTTGCCAGGTCTGGTTATTCTATTGCTGGGCAGAACAGTGTCTGAATCATATAGGGTTACTAAAGCAGCTTTAAGCA
The DNA here is from genome assembly GCF_019279795.1 of Protopterus annectens. NCBI lineage: Eukaryota > Metazoa > Chordata > Ceratodontiformes > Protopteridae > Protopterus > Protopterus annectens. Next base: position 911,253,662 of record NC_056734.1, read on the forward strand.
GGTTTGTGCAACATGACATGATGGCAAGTGGTGCTTAGGCCTGCTTAAACCCATGCTATTTCCAAAAAAAGAACAGAAAAACGGGGTGATAGGAAAGTGGTGAAATGGTGGCAAGCAGGAGGAAAATAATATTAAAGGTAGGTAGGGATGTACAGGACAGGTATAAGAAAGGAACATAGCTATCCATTCCTTCTACAGCAACAACTGTGCATGTTGTGGACAATTTGGAATTTGGAGCCTCACATCCCACAGGGAGGGGTGTGGGTGACATAACTTGTTTGATTAACTGCTGCAATGATTGATGCCACTGTACATGGGGAGAAATGGAGAGCTATGTATGGGATGACATTTTTTTGCAGGACAGGTGACTGACTTCTTTTTATTTTTTTTTTATTTTAAGGAGAGAGTGGAATGTTGGGGAAGGGTTGTAGGTACGTTTGGGGAGGTAAGTTGGGTAGGAGAGGTTGCATTTGCAGACAGATAATACTGACAAGACAGTGGACAGGGGCAGTGTATGACACATGAGGGGGTAAACACCTTGGATGGGGAGGGTGGTTGGGAATCTGAGGACCACATGCCCCCAGATGGAAACAGTGAGACTGAGGTTCTCACTCATGGGCAGTCACCGCTACCCCTTCATGGCTTTAAAGGTGGATGTGCTGGCGGCTTGGCACTAGGGCCAGCCTGCTGCTTGAGGTGCACCAGTATGCCCTTGATTTGGCACAGTTGGTCATCAAAATCATGCTGGAGGACCCTGCGTGCCAACCCTGAGAGCTGATTATGGGTGACAGGATCCTCTCTGCACCTGCACTGGGGGGGATGGGCCCTGTCCCCTTGGCCGGTTCCACCCAAGGGTGGTGTAGGACCAGTGGAGGAGGCAGGTTTAGGTTGGGTCCCAGATGTGCAGGAACCCATAGCCTCTGCTAGATGAGGTGGGACATGTGGATCATCTGGAATCTGCCTACCCAAATGTGCTATGGTGTTGGGGTTTGTCAAAGTGTATTGGTTAGTCATGAACAAAAAGTTTTAAAATTAGTTGCAACTTCATGCATGGGTGTTCCAATTATCCCAGAACAATAGAATTGCATTGCATACAGAACACAGACATAAATGGAATAACAGTCATTATTGTAACAGCATGCCAGTAACAATTATGGCAAAAGGCCAACAATGGTGGGATTTCAACAAGGTATGTTAGTATGCTACCATTGAAATATATAACCAATAATACAACACAAGGTCCAACATTAGGTTTTGAGAACAATATATTTGTAAATGAAACCATACCTGTAGTATAATATTAATAATTTGTGATGCAGATAAGGGGTAGAGGAGAGAAAAACATTCCATTAACAACTGTATAGGCTATATTTTTCACAACAGTACTGCTCAGTACTCTACAGGTCTGCCCTTACTTTACATCTACATGTGCCCTAAAGCTTGTGTAGCAATACATACCTCTCAGGCTGTTGACATGGAATGGTATGGGGTAAGCTGTATGAACTATATGTACATAACTACAGGGGAATTGCACATGTCAGGGTAACATATATGATTAACAAGGTGTTCCCTGCAATTATGTTGTGTGAGTGTGCTACTGGCATAATTCAAATGGAGTTATATCTGTGTCCAAGGTTAATGGCAACAGTGATCATTAGCCGTGACAGTGTGATGCTTGAGAGACATGCATTGATCACAGTGCATGGTGTATATACCTATCCTGCTGTCATTTGAAGGGATGTGGTTGGACTATTGGCACACATTCACAGACACAACAGGCATACAGACATAACAACAATAGTACATTTAATTTGCCTAATTCAGTTGGAATACTAATGTACTGGCTGACATTTTATTTAATGGACTCCAACTTGCTGAGCACTGCTGTTTATACACTAGTACATCTGTACGCAGTTTATTAATATACCCTTCATACAGCTACTACAAACATTTCTTTACTTGTAAGCCCTGTGGAGAAAATATCTGTTAACACTGCATGGCAGTTTGTATAAATACTCAAGACTGCTTGTCTGTTACTATAAATACATCTTAGTACCTTTCCCTGGATTCAAACCCTGATATGGGTGTTCAAAAATGAGCAACATATCTATTTGTTATCACACTGAGCTACTGGGGCACTGCTGTATGCTGCTTGATTCATTTGTGCCTAAAAGTCACTTACTTACAAAGTCTGACCTGGCAATATATGTAGAGTGTCTCACAAGAGTGCAGTGACAGTTGAACATACATGAATGAAATTCGTGCATGACAGAGATAGTAGGGGAGTTGTGTATTACTAGTTGGAATGCAGGTGTACACATGTAACACCTAGTGCATGGGAATATGTGTAATCTGTACAGTCCATATCGGGGTGCTGGGTTGCACACCTGACCCATATACATTTGCACATGGTATATTTGCAGTCTCCATACAATTATAGTCTCATAATTGTCTGCAACAGCATACCTACATTTAGGAATATGTATAGCTGAAATGGAAAGGTTAACACAAGACAATCCTGAGGGAACCATACTACATTACACATTACTATTCAAGGTGCAGATCTTAGTGCAGAACATAGATCAAATTGAATTCTATGTAGCTGTACAAATACACGTCTACACTTTAGCATGAGTTCTTTATCAGCCACACTTGGAGGAAAGAACTTTTTTAAGGGTGACATGACAAAGTGGTTTATTACATTCAAACTTCTATGTGCAGTTGTAATGTGTAGTCTGTAGATGATGAATGAATGTCATTTATTACCTTCACAGTTTCAATCATGGTGTACATTATTACAAAAGCCTTAATATTAATACATTATATACTTATGTCATTCCTTTAAAACTATTATTACAATATTAACTTTCTTTCATCAATAGTAGCTTGTTTGATGCTTTCATCTATATTGCACTGTACCTGCAATTACTCAGTTATATCAATGTGGGTCTGAGCAGACATTTATTGCAGTACAGTCAGAACACACTATACCTACTGGCAGTAAGCAATGTACTCTTTCTTATTTATTGTAGTATATATTGCAAGATAAATCTGTACTCACCACACTGTCATTGCATCCTCGCTAGGTACCTAGCATGGGCCTGTACATTGTGAGCCTTCTTCTCTGCAGCTGGGGGGGAAAACACACACCACTATACATACCTATCTATCAGATATTCATACTACAATTTTATAAATCACCAGTTGCTATACTTACAAACTACTGGGGCATTCTTGTCCCAGGCATCTTGGGTCCATTGAGCCAAGAGCTCCCCCTTCCATTGTTTTAGGTCATCGTAATGGTACTGCACCAGTGTGGGGGATTCCAGTGGCATTGGTGAAGTCACATGCCAGATGGTCCCAATCCTCAGACTTGTATTCAGAGCCCCGGTACTGGCCCTACAGCAATCTGACATTATGGTCTTTCACTAGGAGTCCAACCATGATCCTGGACTCCAACGTGGCTTAGTGCTGCACCCGTAAGTGGGCTCCCTCTCCAACTCCAGACATAGCTCTTGCAGTGATTAAACTCCAACAGGTTCTGGCTGTATTCCCACCTGTACAGTTTAAACAAGGGTGTTTTCCCACACTTTGCCACCATTGGTCCATTTTTGAAAATCATAAGCAATGCTTAGCATTGCACAAACCTGTCAAGCTCAGCTGAGCAGTGCTTAAACAGGTCCTGCTTAGCAATGCTTAAGAGTGCGTAGCTGTGCTGAAGACTGCTCAAACTTGGCCTGCTTAGCAGTGCTTGAACCAGCAAAGTGGAGCTGCATGTTGCTAAGTACTGCTAAAACAGTTCCTGTTGAAGCATTGCTTAGCCTGGCTTAGTGATGCTTAGTAGGGCTTAGCTCTGGGCAGACTTAAGTTCTTTCATACATACAAAACTATTATAACTTCTTGTTCATCAATGATACTTCATTCTTAGGTGTTTCTATTCTACTTTATATCTCCTAAACATATACATTTCACTACGTTATCTCCTCCTGTAACTTTAATGTAGTGTACACTTGTGTGCAACTGGAGCTTTTTTATTTGGGTCTCCACTGTAAATGGACTTCTGGTCAAGATGGACTAACCCAGTTAACATATTTCAATGTATACATGACAAAAAAAAAAAAATATGACATTCCCTATCACATGTAAAAAGATGAATGATCAGGACTCGACCCGTGCATCTACTAAACACGAGGCCATCACTCTAACCATTCAGCCAGTGAGGATCTACTGCTAAACTGCTTTATATACTTCTTATTTACATTTAAGCACTGCTGAGCAGCACGCCACAACACACAAACCTGCTCAGCTATGCTTAAACTTGACCTTTTAGAGAAAAACTAAAAGCATCCAGTTTCTATTTTTAGATGTCTGGCACATGTTTCTTGCTAAGGGCTGCACTGTGCAAACACACACACAAAAAAAATTAGACAAAAAATTGCACATCACATTTTATCATTTAATTTCAGGGCCGTACTTCACCCTAACAGACACTGTAACAAACCCCCCCCCACATCTACATTTTCATACTGGCCAAGGACACACTTTATTAATGATTTAGTGCCATAGGACACTTTGACAGTACAGGGGGTGTGTTGCAGACACTCTAACATACATCTGCGTGAAATAAATATAGCAAATTATTAATAAATGTCTGGGGACACTTTCTTTAATTTTTAATGCTGTACAGCACTTTGACAATGCAGGAGGTGTGTTATGGACACTGTAACACACCCACTCTGTGAGATAAGTACACCTAATATAAATATGTGTCTGAGGAGGTTTACTATCAAAATTTCGAACCGTACTCCGTCGACTGTACTATCGTCGAACACAGAAATTCAAAAACGGTAATATCGATGTCAAAAAAGAATCTAGGAACGGGTTTTAACATAGGTCGAGGTAGGTGTTCAGTATTATTCCGAACTACAAACATCTCCCCTACCTCGACCCATGTTAAAACCCGTTCCTAGATTGTTTTTTTGACATCAATATTACCGTTTTCGAACTTCTGTGTTCGACAATAGTACAGTCGACGGAGTATGGTTCGAAATTTTGGTAGTAAACCATGTGAGGATACTGTAATACAATATTTTAGTGCTGTACATCACTTTGACAGTCCAGGGGGTGTGTTATACATCTACGAGCACTGTATCACCCCCAGCACTGATTCAGTAACTGTGTACATGGCTCTTCCTTAGTAGCATGATTTCATGATATGCAACCTACATGCAGACATGGCTATGATACACTCTGTGTAGGGCTTACAATATTCCTACATGGAGTTTATTAAATCTGGGGGCTTATTTTTTCTTTGTTGCATTTTAGCTAATATTGTATATACTGACAGTTCTAGAATGACTACTTTTGCTCAAATATTTTTATTGATATTTTTAAGATTCATATAACATATTATAATTTAGAAATAAAATCATATGTATTGAATAAATTAACCACACAAAGAAGAAAACTTTATGTAACAAGAAACTAAGAAATAACAAAAACTGTTTACAAGGGTGTTTCAGCAAACAGATACAAAATATTTTTTCAGTAGAAACTTTCTGTTTTAAGTTATATTTTAATCAGCTTTCTCCAGTATCTCTGTGACTTTTGTCCAAGAATTATAATAAGAGGTAATTATTTTTGTTTTTATCTTGATAGTAGCAATTTCCTTTTGGGAAACATTAAGTGCCATGATCTTGAACTTTTTAAATGTAGTGAAGTCTCACTCTTCCAAGTTGTGGTAATTGTTTTATGAGCAATGGCTAACAAAATCCATAGTAGTGAATACTTAGCTTTGGGCACACACTTAGGTATAGGTGCATTAAACAAAATCAGTGATTTGATCAGCTGAAAATTCTCATTAAAAACAGTTTGCAAAAAGTAATTCAATTATTCCCAAAATGATCTCAGCAGATTAATTCATAAAACATATGTTGCCAGTTAGTTTTCAATTTTAATTTACATCTCCAACATCCTATTTCCTTGTTAAACATGAATTCCATTTTATGAGGTGTGATATAAATTCTGTGGATAAATTTCCAAGAAAATAATTTCCATTGTAATGAAAAGGAAGTTTGCATTGAGGAAATTAATATTAGTTTTTTATCATTTTCATCAGGGAGTTGATTACTGATGGTTTTATAATAGCCCCGGTAACTTAATTATTTTATATATTTTTGATAGATAACCTTTTCCTTGAACAGTGTGGTTACCCACAATAATCAAAAATTCTGTAAGTTTGGGAACATTTTGTCTAGTTAATAAATACATTGACTTGGTTTTATTTATAAAACTGTGTGCTAATTCTTGTACTTCCAATCAAAATGCATTATCTATATTATTTATTTATTTATTTTATTTATTGACATTTGTTACCTGTGAAAGTCTACTGGGTCAATGACCCAATTTTAATGGAGGCCCAGGGAGAAAAGCTCCAGAAACACTGTATAATACTAAGAAAAGAAAAAAAAAGCATTCACATACATTACAAAAAAAAAATGATGACATATGATGATTGGAAGAAATGCAGACATTTTCAATATAATAAAAGGTCATTCATAATAATACTGATACTGAATAAAATATAAATACAGTATAATAATCAAGTTGATAAAATAAAAAGTAAACAAATAAAACAAAAATAGAAGTGCAATCAGCAAGAGGCAAAAAGCAAAAATATACATTTTTTATCTGTTTGATGAGGATTGTGTTTGAAGTAGTAATAAAAGTTTTGTGTAATGAGAGGTAGAAAGGGTTGTTATATTCATGACATGTTTCATTTGGATAACCTTTTCAGACTTCATCAATTGATGCCAATATAATAAATTGCCCCATTATAGTCGTTGTGTTAATATCAAATGTGTCAGTATTATTCTGTGTACATTTATTTATTTATTTTACATTTGTTAACTGAAATAGTCCACTGGACACAGGTCCATTTTCAGGGGAGGCCTGGAGAGAAAAGCTCCACACATATGAATAGCATGTAACAAAAAAACTACAAAGTTTACAAAGTATATTTAGATACAAAATGCAGTGAGTCTTAATTAATAGTAGTATATTCATACAGAGCAGTTACAATTAGTGAAAACAGAGAAATCTTACAGTAACAGTTTCATTAGTCTAAATATATATATATATATATATATATATATATATATATATATATATATATCGTCATTGGTGACTCCATAGTCAGACACACTGACGTCCCGCTCACCAGATTGAGCAAGGAAAAGGTCACAGTAAGCTGCCTGTCGGGTGCTAGAATCCGCCACATAACGCAAGCACTCAGGTCTCTCAACAGCAGGTACAAGTACGACTGTGTCATTGTCCACGCTGGTGTGAATGACCTGAGATGTACCTCCTTGGACTACATGAAAAGAGACATAGAGGAGCTCTCTGATTATGTAGCCCAGGCAGGTATGACCCTGACCTTGAGCAGTGTCCTACCTTCACCAAGAATGATGCCACAATACAGAGACAAGATGATCAGCTTTAATAATTGGCTTAAACTCTGGTGTCATTCAAAGGGGATCCAATGTCTGTCTGCCTGGGATGACATGCTGGACAAGCCATGCTGCTTCGCAAGGGACAGCTTGCACCTGTCACCTCTGGGCTTCCAGATATTGGCAAAGGCTCTTGCCACCCCCATAGTGCCTTTTTTAGGCAAGGCTCAAATTCTAAACCTACCACCCTAGAACACAAAAAGGAAAAAACTAAGGGTAATGCTGCTCAATGCCAGAAGTCTCAACCTCAAGATGCACGCACTCGAGGCCCTTCTCAGTATGGAGAACATCGATGTCTGTGCTGTGACTGAAACCTGGTTCAAGGCTCCCGAGAGCACCCCGGCACTATCAGGTTTTACCTCATATCATGCGTTATGGCCCCAAAATCCGGACAACACCAAGAAAGGAGGGGGGGTGTCTATATTCATCAAGGACACCCACACCTCAAGGTTGGTGGCAACGCACGATGCATCGGAGACCATCCAGGTGCAATTAACCATAGGCAAGACTGCTCTGCAATTTGTAGCATGTTACAGGCCACCCTCTCAATCTCAGGAACCTCACATAGCTTTCCTGAAAACACTGGAGGGGATAGTTGTTGATAGATGGATTGTTTGATTGATTAATTATATTGTTCAATGAAAGGAGAGTCACTCAGTATATATATATATATATGTATAGCCTATTTGAATGTATTTATTAAGGATCTTAAGAAGCGTGTTTGATACACGTGAAAGCGCTTGTCCGAAAATAAACCATTCCATTTATTGTGGTGGTCAGACTCCAGTGTGTTACTTCATTCATCTATTTTGCGTATTTTCTTTGGAGCAGACCTTTGGGTAACAGCGACTTTGTGTTTTCATTTGTTTCATTGCCTTATTTTTGTCGCTGTGTCCACACGATGGATAATACTACAGTTGAGTTGGACTACGTACCAGAGAAAACAGACCTGAAGAGGAGATGGGAGACACTTATGGACAAGAGAGACAACCCTTTTTTATCGATGGAACTCTCTACAACAGGTTTAAACAATATTAATATTAACAATGAAAATGTACATGATTTTAATGTGGCTTTGAAAGAGTTGGAAAATATGCTCTACAAATCACAAAGGTTTACCTGGCAGAGAAGACACTTAGAGGCATGTCTACATTTTAAAGTTGTGCCGAGGGGCATGAGGGTTCTCTGCATGCCCACCTATGGCAATAGCCATCCGGACCTATTAAAAAGGTGGCAGCAGATGAACCTTGAGTTGAGTTACAACTATATGAGGCTACTGATAGACTACTTTACTCCAATGGAGAATGAACTTAATAGTAGAGCAGAAACCTTGTATAATGACATTATTGCAAAGTTTAAAGGGGCAATGTTTGAACAACGTCTTGATATTATACTTAATCAAACCTCTTCCTATGGGGAGAGGTTACAACAGATTAAGCTGCGCAAGTTGCAACGGGACTACTTTGACTTTACCAATAGCCAAGTTTTCGTTTGGCCCAGAAATAGAGATAACAGGGACAACGACTCAGTGCCTTTTATTAACACTCATACACGCGATGCTCCTTTTAGCAGACCAGACATTTCCCCTTTAATTCCATCAGCCACAGCATTAAGCACATCCACGTCATCAGCAGGAGTTGCTTTTTCTTCTACACCAGAAACCGACAATACACCACAACCTAATCAGTTGGCCCTTCAACGCTCTACTATGCTAAATTCAGGAGCTAAACCAAAGATAGCCCAAAGCAATATAGAGCGTTTTTTACCGCTCCCAGTGCACAATCAGCATGTCATGAGAGGCAGGTCCGACAGCAGAGGGAGAACGAAGAGGAAGTATTCAGGGGAACAACAGGACCGGAGAGGATGGATGAGGGATGGAGCAGTTTAGTAGTCAATCTCTCCAACTATACATTGACACAAACAGACAATTATTTATTGAATCATGGGCTCAATTACATCCCTGCTCAGGTCAGTAATCTATCTGAAGTTCTTACAGACTTGAGACTTTTTATTCGCAATTTATGCTTGAAGTTGTTTTTTACTAAGAATAATAGAACTGATAATTCAACCAAGAATATTGTGAACACTGGTTTTAAAAAGAAGAGTGTGTTCACGCCAGCACCACCGCCTGTTGCAGAATGTTTTTTAAAGATTTGTGAAGGAGAACTTTACAAGTATTACTATGACTATAAACACACTGCGATGTTTTTTAACATGTATACTAAAGAATGGGACAGTATTTATTCTTTGAAACGAGCTGGTGATGTAATTGTAAAATCAGCTGATAAAGGAGGAGCCATAGTTCTACTAGATACTGATGTTTACATTAATGGCATGCTAGAATTATTGAATGAAACTGCCACTTACAAACCAATAAACTATGCAGAATTTGAGAAGGTTGTTTATACAGTACATCAAGAATTGTATGACTATGTAATGTGCAGGCAGATAGATTACGATCTATATCAATTTTTTTTTCATAGAGAAGCCCAGAATACCCTATATTAAAGGCCTACCTAAAATCCACAAGGGCCTTTTTCCACCTCCCATGAGACCCATTGTGGTAGGACAGGAATGGGTTACTGAAACACTATCTGTATACTTAGAGAAGAAACTCAGACCTTTGGTCTCTGAAACTGGCTCAATTTTGAAAGATACTTATGAGCTTTTAGAGTGTTTGGAAAATTTCTCCAAAGATATAACTGAAGAGTATGCTTTTGTGACTCTAGATGTGAAGAATTTGTTTACCTCTATACCGAACACGTACGGATTAGAAGCCCTAAGGTTTGCTATAAATAGTAGTCATAAGTTTAGTACAAGTGAAGAAACTCTATTATGTGTGATCATGGAGCTAGTACTTACAAACAATGTTTTTATGTTCAGAGACAGGTTATATCTACAGCAGTGGGGGGTGGCCATGGGCAACCCTGCGCCAACACTTACGCGAATTTGGTAATGTTACATTGGGAGAGGTCTTTTCTTTTTACTCATGATTGCTTTAAGAAAATCAGTCTTTATAAAAGATTTGTGGATGATGTACTTTTGTTCTGGCATGGCAGCATAGATTAACTTTTTTCCTTTATTCAGTATCTGGAATCAACCACAGATTTTTTTAAAATTTACAGTCAATCATTCACCTCACAGCATAGACTTTCTAGATATAACTATTTCCAAGGGTGTACGACATACCATCGAAACAACTATTTTTAGGAAAGAATGTTGGAGGAATACACTACTCCAGTACAATAGCATGCATCCCAGGTTTGTTTTTGACAGCATAGTCAAAAGCCAGTTTATCAGAATTAGAAGATTGTGTAAAACAGATGATGAACTACGTAAACAGGGTAAATTTTTGGAAGATTGTTTTATTAACAGGGGCTATGACCCAGTGAAGGTACATGACATTAAAGAAAATATTTTGTATGATAGAGCAACAGAAAGCAGAAATATCAATGCCAACAAACACCCTAGATATACTAAAAGAACTTTTGACGATTCTATAGTAAGACTCAACTTGAGATACACTAGTGACATAAAACACGTTAGAGATGTTTTTTTCAGGAATTGGCATATTCTGTTAACAGATTCACGGATAGCAGAGCTAGTAGGGCCTACACCTTCCTTCACTTATCGCAATAGTAAAAATCTTAGTAGGTTACTATGCATTGAACCATCTAGCTTAAACAAGAGATCTAGAGCCCACAATGATACGAGATTAGGCACATTTCCCTGTATGAAATGCAATATATGCATTATGATCACAACTGATCAATTATTTGAACATCCTACTCTAACTTTCAAGTTCGAACCACATTTTCTAGCTACATGTGATGATAAGAATTTGATATATTTGGCTACCTGCCAAATATGCAGAGCCTTTTATGTAGGAATGACAACCAGGACCCTAAAGGTAAGGATACAGGAACACGTCCATGACATAAAGAAATGTGACATTAAAAACGCCTTAGCGAAACATATCATGAACAATCCAGGACATTCCTTTGTCTTCAGAGTCCTACAGGTAGTTACACCCTGTGCTAGAGAGGGAGACATTTTTAATGATTTAGAGCAAGTTGAGCTTTCCTGGATCTTTAAGCTCAAGGCCCAATACGACCCAGGTTTAAATCAGTACGTGAGTGTAAGGGCTCCACTGAAAGCACGTAGTGCTAAATGAAGATTTATTACAGTAATTTAGAATGCATGATATACTTTCTATTAGGCATTTCAATAATAACAGTGTGCCTCTTATTGTCAAGCATGTTATGGTGAATAATGATAGTGGCTCACCTATTTCCATTAAGCACAGAACATCAATTGCTTTTGGTGATGGACATGCATATACATTTTTTAAGTTGCATTTTCATTATGTTTTATTTTCATTCCACGTTAAAAGGCTTTGATATTTAATATGCTGCTAGCAGTATAGCCTATGTATGTAGTTATATATTCATTTCACAATGATTTGAGTATTTGAGTCTTGCTTTGACATTTTCATCAGATTATTTACATATTCACACATTTCATTCATTAATCACATTTGATTGATTTAATCAACACAAGGGTTTTTTACTCCTTTGATTGTGTTACTTTTGTTCATTCATATTGATTAATTTATTTCTCTATTTATTTATTTATTTATGGAAGGTATGTTGACGTCCTGATTTATTCACAGCTATTCTCATAGTGTTTTTATACAAGTATGTTTCTATACATTTTTACATTTACACAGTACGAGTATTTTTGTACACATATTTGTCAGATTTCAACATGTTTATACATCATTTTATAATGTGAGCAATGTTGTATATTCATACGTTTTTACATTTTTAATGGCCCTGCATTGTTGCTCCTTTCATATCTAATATTTATGTTCACTAATGCTTATGCCTATAGTCAGATGCCCAGATACTTATTACATTCTGGTTCGTATTCAACGGAACATCTAATAAATAATGAATCATGTGCTCCGAATTTATTTCTAATTTAATTCACATAGTTTTAACTCATATAAGTTTTGAATTGTTTATATTACTTCAATTGCGTTTCATATTATCCACATGCACATGCACTTTATTTACTGAAGAATGAGAAGATCGTTCTTCCTGTTTGAAGAGGTTTTAAAAAAACATATGTTTTTATACTATATTTACTTCTATACTATATTTATATCTGTCCCAACATTTTATATTGTATGATCGTTGACATTTTATTTCAACGGTTATTTTCCTTATACGGCAGTTTTTATGGATTGTTTATACTGACATGAGTTATATATATATATATCTTTTAGTTTAAATATACATATTTTAGTTAATTTATATATATATTATCTGATTTTTTCATTGGATACATTGCGTTTATGAAGAGCAACCTGCCAGCACTGGTGCTCTGTGAATTTTTCGCAAGCCGCAGTAGCTTTCTTGTTTAATGAATTTTTCGTAAGCCTCAGTACCTTTCTTGTTTAATGATCAAGATACATGGTTTTACGCATAGGTTTTGGAACTATCATATATATATCATTTTACATTGGTCTACATTAATTAATGGTTTTATTTAGACATTATAGATGGGAGATTTTCTAAGGTGTTTTTATGATGTTCCAAGTTATGCTTTTATACAATTTGTTGTGCAATACAAAATCTTCGCTTTGTCTTATTTTAAACGTTGCTTTTGCTTTAAATTGTTTTAAATTGTTTGATTGATTAATTATATTGTTCAATTAAAGGAGAGTCACTCAGTATATATATATATATATATATATATATATATATATATATATATATGTGTATAGCCTATTTGAATGTATTTATTAAGGATCTAAAGAAGCGTGTTTGATACACGTGAAAGCGCTTGTCCGAAAATAAACCATTCCATTTATTGTAGTGGTCAGACTCCAGTGTGTTACTTCATTCATCTATTTTGCATATTTTCTTTGGAGCAGACCTTTGGGTAACAGCGACTTTGTGTTTTCATATATTGGCAAAGGCTCTTGCCACCCCCATAGTGCCTTTTTTAGGCAAGGCTCAAATTCTAAACCTACCACCCTAGAACACAAAAAAGGAAAAAAACTAAGGGTAATGCTGCTCAATGCCAGAAGTCTCAACCTCAAGATGCACGCACTCGAGGCCCTTCTCAGTATGGAGAACATCGATGTCTGTGCTGTGACTGAAACCTGGTTCAAGGCTCCCGAGAGCAGCCCGGCACTATCAGGTTTTACCTCATATCATGCGTTCCGGCCCCAAAATCCGGACAACACCAAGAAAGGAGGGGGGGTGTCTATATTCATCAAGGACACCCACACCTCAAGGTTGGTGGCAACGCACGATGCATCGGAGACCATCCAGGTGCAATTAACCATAGGCAAGACTGCTCTGCAATTTGTAGAATGTTACAGGCTACCCTCTCAATCTCAGGAACCTCACATAGCTTTCCTGAAAACACTGGAGGGGATAAATGTATCTCCAAACACCATCATACTAGGTGATTTCAACTACCCAAATATAGACTGGGATCGCTACTCAAGCCCCAACACTCTAGCCCAAAGGTTCCTAGAGTTCATAAACTCAAATGCCATGGAACAACTAGTCACCATCCCCACAAGAGGAGAAAACATACTAGATCTCATCATCATGAACGTGGGGTCACAATGTTCAACACCGGAAGTATACCCCTCACTGGTGAGATCAGACCATAAACTAATCTCACTGGAAGTCCACATCCCGCCCCCACCTGATATAAAAAAGACCACAGTGATGAACTTCACAAAAGCCGACTTCACACTTCTAAAGACTGGTGTGGTCTCTTTTAAGGCCCCCGAGCCCACGGACACCATTACTCAAGCTGCTGAATCACTTACAAATGCCTTCTACCAGCACCTACAGGACTGCATGGACAAGGCAATCCCAAACAAAACAAAGACTCTTTGTACCAAAGGCAAGCATCCAGTCTGGTGGACCCCAGCCATAAACAAGCTCTACAACAAAAGGAGGAAGCTACTACAAGATAGAGCAAAATCCTTAAAAGGGAAAACACCCTTGATCATTATAAGTAAAAAACTAAGATCTCTCATAAAATCATCCAAGGCAAATTTTGAGAGAAAAGTCGCTAAGGACTCAAAGGACAATCATAAGGCCTTCTTTAGCTATGTTAGAAACCTGGGAGGAAACTCCCAGATATGCTCAGAATTAGTTCAAAATGATGTAAAAATTACTGAACCTACAGACATTGCCAACATACTGGCTGACAGGTTCAGTGCAAACTCCCTCCAAAAGGTGAGATATCTATACCAGAGAATTATAGCCCCCCAAACATCTCTAACGCTCAGGTGAGAACTGCTCTCTCCAAGGCAAAAAACACAGCATCCATGGGACCAGATGGTGTCCCCGGATGTGTGCTCCATGAACTCAATGAGGAATTAAACCCGCAGTTAGGGCAGCTGTTTAATCTTAGCCTCACCTCAGGATATGTGCCTAAGGAGTGGCGTACGGCAACTGTGGTCCCACTTCACAAAGGCGGTGCCTCCACCGACCCTGGAAATTACCGTCCCATCAGCTTAACAAGCTTGATCTGCAAAGCTATGGAGAGGATCATAATGGATCTCATAAATAAAGACATAGGAGACTTGCAGACTTTGGATCCGACCCAGTTTGGCTTTGTCAAAGGCAGATCATGCCTTTTAAACCTGGTGGACTTTTTCGAAACAGTCACCAAGGCCATTGATGAGGGAAAGGCAGTCCACACAGCCTACCTCGACCTGGCAAAGGCTTTTGACACAATACCCCACTCAGGTATCATTGAGAAACTCATCAGCTTAAATGTAAACCCATACGTCACAAGATGGGTTGCAAACTGGCTAAGTGACAGAACCCACAGGGTCAGAGTTGCTGGCGCCATGTCAGACTCAAAGCCTGTCACAAGTGGTGTCCCACAGGGCTCAGTCCTGGGCCCTCTCCTGTTCGGCATCTACTTTTCAGAAGTACAAGCAAACACAGGAGGATTATGGCTGACAAAATTTGCAGATGACTGCAAACTGGGCACCATAGTTGAGAACACATCTGACACAGATATCCTTCAGAAGGGTCTTATAGAAATGGATAACTGGTGCCAGAGCCATGGCCTAAAGTTAAACGCCAAAAAATGCATAGTCATACCCTTTGGGAAAAACAAGGTTACCCCCAGCTACCATATAGGCGGCAACCCATTAAGCACAGAAGAGGTTATCAGGGATCTGGGGACCCAAGTTGACAGTAACCTTTCATTTGACACTCACATTGCCAAAGTAGTTAGGAAGACCTTCTACATTGCCCACCTGATCATGAAGGGATTCACATCCAGATCAAGGGAAGTCATCGTCCCCCTGTACTCATCACTCATCAGACCAATGATTGAGTACAATGCCCCATTCGGAATGCATCTGACACGACACCTGCAGCAACTGGAAAGGCCCCAAAAGTTCCTCACTAAAAGGATAAAGGGTCTCAAAAATATGTCCTATGCTGCCCGACTGAAGGAACTCCAGCTCTATTCAGTCACTTACCGTCTGCTCAGAGGTGACCTGTGCCTGACAATCAAGGCCATGTCCAACCCAGAATTGATGAACATGCTTCACCTCAAAAAATCTAGATCCCTCAGAACTACAAGGGCGGGAGACTTAAACCTTGACATGGTTATTAATAGGACGTGCTGGAGGGACAGATTCATCACCCAGAGACTCCCTATGCTGTGGAACAAAATCCCGGTACATGTGAGGCAGAGCACCTCGCTGGCTTTGTTCAAGAGAAATCTTGACCAATGGATGGGAGATCGCAGATATACCCCAGGGATTATCTCAGTGTCACTGCTTGACAGAGGCACAGCAAAATAATGGGCATAGTATCCTCCAAACTAAAGGGGTGGCGAAAGCCACAAAACTCTGGGCTAGGCTTATAAATGCCCTTGGGCAGATAGCCTAGTATGAACCTATGAACCTATGAACCTATATATATATATATATATATATTTATATATATATATATATATATATATATATATATATATATATATATATATATATATAAATGACATCAATCATTGCTGAGGGAGTCATGTAAAAAACCAACAATGGGGTCTAAACCATAACAATCTATTTTACATATTTTACATGCAATGGGAAATGATAAAAATGATCAAGCCTTAATGTCTGGATTTCTGTTAAAATAGTTTGTTAATGTACTAGTTATAAATCGGGAACATATATATTTACTTTTGTTATTTAGAATATATTTTCTTACCATCCCATAAAAATATTGGGTAGTATTTTTATATACTGTGATAACATTGTAAGATTTGATTGTAACCAAATATATTCATGTATTTATTTCTATATGACTGAATATGAGAAGTTTAAACATAATTAAAAAAAAACAGGAAAGCACACTTCACAACGGAGAACCATTTAATCAAAATAAAGAACAAAGCTTTCAGACATCAAGTCCTTCCTTAGTGTTACAAACAATTAAAAAACAGTCATCTTTTTTAAATACTGAAAACAGAACATGTGACACAGCCTATCCTATCATACAAAAGCATCTATTACAGTAAAACGTTCTCTATTAAAAATATTTATCTTTCGAGAATATTCTCTGTTAAATGTATATGCATTAAAACCAATATTAAAATTTAAGCAGCAAAAAATTAAATAATGCATCTATTTTAACATAACGTTTTTTACTATATATATATATATATATATTCTTTTATATTGTCACTGTTGTGTATATGCATATACTTTTAGCAGAGAATAATCTCGAAAGATAATATTTTTAATATTCTTAATAGGGAATGTTTTATTGTAATTGATGCTTTTGTATGATATGATAGGCTGTGTGACATGTTCTGTTTTCAGTATTTAAAAAGATGACTGTTTTTTAATTGTTTGTAACACTGATGAAGGACTTGATGTCTGAAAGCTTTGTTCTTTATTTTGATTAAATGGTTCTGCATTGTGAAGTGTGCTTTGCTGGTTTTTCTTGTTGGACTACTTTCACATTACTTTACTTAACCATTTTTGCACATCTTCTTTGTGTTAGAAGTTCAAACACAATGTCAATGTCTTAATAATAGATGATAAGGCATACATTTAAATGTCTGGAAGATTAAATCCCACTGCTTTTCAATCCTTTAAATGATGATTTACCACAGTTCTGGGTTTGTTAGGGTATCACAAAAACATGAACACTAATTTATTATATTTGTGTGTATATTTCTTGGGGGGATAGCTTGTATTAAATATATTTGGAGAAAAATAACCACTTTAACTAGGAAAAATCTGCCTTCCATAGTAAAAAAAATATTTCATCTCTCTATGAGGCATTTAATTATATTTAAGATATTGTTAAATTTAATTGTTAATGTCTCATTCATATAATTTGTTAAAGTGACCCCTAGATATTTAATTTTATTATTTAATACCACATATTTAGCAACATTTTATGTATTATTTATTGTGATTTATAAGTTAAATCTTAGTTGTATTTTCATTGAATTTAAGGCCAGAAAGTCTTTGAAAGAGGTCTATTGTGTCAAAAAGAGCTTGTAATGACTTACTATAATCTTTCAGTGTCAATAAAATGTCATCAGCAAATAACTCAACTTTTAAAACCAAACTATTGCTAAATTGTATGCCTTTGATATTTGTATTCTTCCTAATACAATCTGCAAATGGTTCTATGACCAGAGCAAACAACAAAGGGGATAGAGGACATCCCTGCTTTATACCCTTGGTGATTGTAATAGATCTAGATGTGCATGGCCCAATCTTTATATAACCTAGGGAATTTTCATATAACGATTTTATTAATTAAGTAAATTCTTGCAAAAATCCATATTCATCTAAAGCTAACCACAAATAGTCCCAGTGAACTGAAACAAAAGCACAGTTGATGTCTAGATTCACTAAAGTCATATTATCTTCTGTGAAATTGATATAATCAGTTATTGTAAGAATTCTTTTGATGTTGTCATATGTGTTTCTATCTTTTAGAAATCATGTTTGATCATCTATCAATAAAATCATCAAATGTTTTATTCTACAAGCATGTATTGCCATAAACATTTTATAATCAATGTTTAGTAGCAATATTGGTCTGTAGGATGAACATTCATTTGCATCTTTATCTGACTTTAGAATTGGGGATATTAATGTATATTTCATGGAAGGGGGAATGTTGTTATTTTCTTTAACTAGAGTGTAAACTCTTAACAATAGACCTAATTCTTTTTTAGTTAATAATTTGTACATTTCTGGTATAATATTATCAATTCCAGAAGCCTTATTTAATTTTAACTTATTAATTTGTGATTTAAGCACAGACATTGCAATTGGTTTATCAATAAATTTTATTTAAACTTCTGTTAGTTTATTCTTAAATTTCTTAAAGAAGGATTTTATTTTAGTTTATTTAATTATTTTACAGTTGTTTACCAGGATAGTCCGACTGGATTCATGTCCATTTTCAGTGGACACCTGGGGAGAAAAACTCCAAGGTAAGCAGATAAGATTACTTTATACAATATATACACTGGTTACATACTTAACAAGTTATACAAATTCCAAGGTTAGAGATAATCCCGGGTGTAAGTCCGGGTTATGTAACACAACTAAGCTAAATTACAATTTTTAACACCATACTAGAGGAGAGTTAGTCAGGTTTGATACATTGACATAGCCAGTTTAGTTTCAAATATTGCTTGAGTCTTTTCTTAAATTGACTCAGGGTGATAAGTAGGGTAAAATCCACTGGGAGTGAGTTCCAGGATCTACCTACAGAGATGGCAAAGAGAGAGTCACTGGCTGAGTTATTAATTTTGATAGTTTGAACTATCAGTCTATTGGAAGATTGAAGAGGTCTAGGATTATTATAGGGGTAATGATGTTTTTAAGTGCAGGAGTATCATCTGGATTGTAAAGGATTATTTATGCCATAATCAGTTGGTTATACTGGATCAAACTGGGTAGTTCTAGCCACCCAAGCTGGTTTAGATTGATTCAGTGGTGAGTCCTATAAGGCAGACCAGTGTCAAGTCTGGCAATGTCGTTGTAGCTAGTAGAGAATTTGTTAAGAACATACTTGTTTAATGTAGTGAGTAACGGGGATGCATAGAAAAGAGTTGAGAGTAGGTGAGAGTGTACAATGGCAATTCCAGCAGGTGGGGTTAGGAAGGCTTTAATCCTATAAAGTGACCCTAGTTTTTTATTGATGGTTTTGATTGTTTGATTACCAGGCAGGTCGAATTTAAGATTATCTATGGTAACACCTAGTAGTTTTGTAGTTTTGTAGCGGTATCTGTGGAGATTATAGTGCCATTATTGGATTTTATGGTAAAGGTAAATGCAGCGAACCTATGAATTAGTAGGAAAAGTAGCAGCTTTGTATTTTTGGGATTTAAGATCAGATGACAACTATGTTGAAGGTATTCTGGGTAGCTGACCATAATTCGGTCTGAGATGTGGCCAATCAGATCAGGGTAGAGTCGTCAGCGTATTGAATACAGCTGACTTTTGGGATGACAGTAGAAAGGTCAATGATGAAAATGGAGAAAAGAAGGGGCCCTAGTATAGAACCCTGTGGAACACCAAGGGAGTTGGACAGAAGGTTAGATAGTTTGTTTATTCAAAGGACAGCCTGCTGTCTGCCACTCAGATAAGATTGGAACCACTGAGGGGCTTTAATATCTAGACAGAATGTTTTCAGGGTTTGGATTAGTAGTTGGTGATCAACCATATCAAATGCCTTGGAGAGATCCAAGAAGAGGGCAGAGGATAGGTTATTATTGTTGCGATTATGGTTTATGGTGTTAGAAAAAGCTAGGAGGCCTAAAGTGGTACTGTTGTGAGGTTGGAAGCCGTGGTGAGGGTCAGCCAAAAGATTGTTCTGAATTAGGTGGTAGAGCAGTTGCCTATGAATACATTTTTCCATTATTTTTGCAAGTGGAGATAATATAGCTATTGGCTTATAATTAGATAGTTCAGTAGAGCTACCACCTTTGTGAAGTGGGATTACATAGGATATTTTCCAGATGGTGGGGATTTTGGCTTCTACTATGGTTCAATTGATTAGTATTGAGATGGGGTAAGCAATTGCATCTGCTGCTTTTTGTAGATACTCAGCAGGGATTAGATCAGCAGAGACTGTAGTTGGTTTTAATTTTTTAATTAAAGCATGGATAAGTGAAATGGCAACTAGTTGGAAACTGAAAGAGAGTTGGTTACTGGGGGTGGCGGCCTCAGGGCCAGGGGAGCTGGAAGGTAGTTGGCTAGCTAGGGCTTGGATTGTCTCAATGGAGAATAGATTAAAACTGTCTGAGACTTCCTCAGCTGGTTTATCAATGGTGGCTGCAGGGGTTGGGGTGGACGTTTGTCCAGGATGAAACAGCATAAGCTTATTTATATCTGCCCAAAACTTCTGAGGGTTGTTTTGATTTATTAGATGAAGATTATAGTAGTAGTTTTTTTTGTCTTGTAAAATTGATTTTTTAGTCTCATTCCTTGATTGCTGATATTTAATGTGATTTTGGGGGTCTTTTGTAGTATGTCATAATGCCCATGCTTTGTTTCTAAGGGTGATTTTTACTTTGGACTCTTTAGAAAGCCATGGTGCAGTTCTTGACTTTGTTCTTATTGAGCGAACAGATGCATGAGAGTCTAGGATCTCAAGGAATTTGTTGTTAAAGTGGACAATTGCTTCCTCTAAGGGGATGTGTTTTAGGACTGACCATTTACATGAGTTTAGTTCCTCTTGGAATTTGGCAGAGTTAAAGTTCTTATTGTTTCTTACCATTCTGAGTATGGGCTGGAGAGGGTTAATGGCTTTATGCTTAATTATATAGGTAAGAATGTGACCACTTAAGTCATTAGGGAGGGTCCCAGAGGTATACAGTTGGGGTGACTGTTGTTAAGTATCAAATCAAGTATGCTTTCCTTGTGGTTAGGTTTACATACCTGGTTATGGTTTGTGTAAATGCATGCAGGTTAACATGGATGGTTGGGGATTCTGAAGAACAGGTGTTCCAGTCTATGTTACAATCTCCAAGTAGTAAGGTTTCTTGGGGGTAGGTACATGATAACCAGTGAAGGGTATCTTCAAGTGTAGATATGTTATTCTCTGGGGGAATGTACATACAGATGATATTTATGTATTTATTTTTATTAATTTGCAATTTGGTAACGAGAATCTCTGAGTTATTAATTTGAGGTGGTTGTATAGCATCAATGGTGACATTTAACACAGATTTATAGAGAACAGCTACCCCACCTCCCTTCCTGGAAGCACGATCCAGCCTGAGTATGTTATACCCAGGTGGTACCACTTCATTATCGGTGATACTAGGTTTTAACCAGGTTTCGTATAAACAGATTATCACAGGGTAGTGGACAGCCAGGGGTGCATGCAGTTGTTGTACCTTGTTATTTATCTTTCTATTGTTAAGGTGACAGGCCAGGAGAGTGTTAGAGGGCCTATTAATTGTAGGTATAATTCTTGGGTTACAAGTAGAGGAGGTAAGTTTATCTGGAGTAGATGGGCCAGGGTTTGGGTGGATATCAGCACCAAGTGTGAGGATTTGATGAAACCTAGTGATACATTTCAGGAATTTACTTATAAGTTGATCACAAAAAATAAACAAAAGCATTCTGTGAACCACAAAAGCCGCAAATACGGAACGCTCAAAACCTCTGTGTCTTGGGATGCCAACTCCACAAAATTAGATGAGCCACAGCAGAACAGTACCAAGTCTCCACAAAAAATTGAAATCCACTAGTTTATTGACACAAAGTAACAACTGGTTAAGCACTTGGTACTTGCTACTGTTCTGCTGTGGCTCTTCTAATTTTGTGGAGTTGGCATCCCAAGACACAGAGGTTTTGAGCGTTCTGTATTTGCGGCATTTATAAGTTGATGGTAGTGTTTATATCTGGAGATAATGTGTCTGGGATTGGTAAGTTGATAGTGTGAACAGGTTGTGGGGCTGGACACAGTGCTGTATAATTGATAAAAGGTGTTATGAATTACAATTGGGATGATGGTGTGGCCTTTTGGATACTGAAATCCTGTGAGAAACTGGTTTTCATACAAGGTAAGGAGGTATGGGGCAAGCAAAAGGGGTAGTAAAGAGAAGTGTAACATTGTGTGTGGTGGTGCATATGAGTTAAAGGAACTATATTACTTGAGTGGTATGACACCAGAAGAGATAGTGGTAGTAACTGAGGTAATGGAGTAGGGGTGGGAGAATTTATTACAGTTGCAAGCTGATAGGTTTTAGAAACAGGTGGTGTGGCTTTATGACTATAAATCTAGTAGTAGTGGGGGCAGGTGAGAATTAGGGGCAGGGTGGAGCGTGGAGTGAGCCTGAGTGCAGTGTGGGTGAGCAGACTGGGGCTTAGCTCGAGTACAAGGTTTCTTAGTTAAGTATATAGGGAGTCAGAGCTCTTTGTTTTAGTTGATGTAGTGTAATATAATTTTTAGGGTTTCCAGAGCTCTTTGTTTTAGTTACTGTAGTGTAATATAATTTTTAGGGATTTGAGGTTAGAAACACTGTCTTTAAGGGCTAGGGGTAATCTAGTTTTACATTAGAATTTGGACTAAGCCAATTGTAATGGGGGACAAACTATAGGTGCATTAGACCCAGAACAGCAATGTACAATTAAAGTTGAGTAAAGTAATATCATTAACATTGGCAGTTTGTAGTAGACTGGATTCAGTTTATGTTTTCAGTTAGAGGTTCTGCAGGGTAGCATCCTTCGAGTTTAGTGAGCCCTTTCAGGATGTTATTTGAGGGGAACTACCTGGAGATGAGAGTAAATTAAAGATAAGTAAGTAGCTAGCTTAAGAGGCAACGTAATACTATATCACAGTCTTTTTTTACATTCTACATTTACATTACATTTTATTACATTCTGAGGTTCAATTTCTATGTTTTGTGCATTAACTAAGTTAAAGTGCATTTTAAAAGCCTTCAGAATGCCCTCTAGGTCTAAAATGCTTTTCCTAATGCCCAGAATATATTTCTTTTATTTGATTAGATCGAATAATCTTCTTTGTTCTGTTTGCTATTGTTTGATTTTTAGGATTCATAGAATAAGAGTTTAATTTAATGTCTTCTAAGTTAATCATAGTTTTATGATGTAATATTTGTAAATATTTCTGTTCATCTCATCAAATTATTTTAGTAAATTATTTCTTTTTTGTATACCTAACTTTAGTTTGTCAATTTTCACTTGCAAGTCTAATAAATCTTTATTCCACTCTTTTTCTTATTAATAAACTAGGTTAGAACTTTGCCATATAAATATGACTTCAAAGAATCCCATACATATATCTCTGATATATTATCAGTAAGGCTTATAATAATTAATTAATTAATTAATTAATTAATTAATCTAGAATTCCTTAAAAGGCTTTTAACTTTGTTATGCATGAAGAAATTCTGGTAACATTTACACTTTGTTTAGTTGTCATTACCAAGTCAAATGTAATAGCATTATAATTAGAGAGAGGACATATAATTGCTTTATCTAGTTTTGAAGCTATATCCCTTGAATGGTATACTGTATCAATTACTGATTGAGTACGATAATGATGAGAATAATATTTAAAAAATAATGAATTTGGCTTAGTATTTTCATTTACATCTTTAATACTAAGTGTGTCAATAAAGTAAATTAATGCCTTTGATTTCATTGGCTGATTTCATTCATGTATTTTTTGTATTAGTATCACCATCAGATAATATACAATTAAAATCACCAGCCAGTATTGTACTCCCTTTAGAGTGTTGTATGATGTCTTCAAACTGATATTTGACCACTTTAACTCCCTGGCCAGGAATCCATTATAAGTTGATTAGTGTGTAAATGTTACCATTTATATTCAAAGAAATTAAACAAAACATTCCAGATTTATGATTTTAGGCATCAAAACAGATTTTCTCCTCAAAATAACTACCCCTCTTTTTTTTTTTTTTTTTGCTTATAATGAAATCTTACTAATACTGAATAGTTAATTGAATTAGGTCTGTCAATGTCTTTTTATAATAAGTGTGTTTTTTTGAAAGAATACAATCTGGGCATTAAGCAATTTAAAATATTTAAATAGACGTCCCCTTTTGCTATTACTATTTAAATCATTGACATTAACAGAGATAGACTTCTTGAATATATCATTATTAGTAGCATAGTTAGTCATTTGCACTTATTACTTTTAGTGAAAGGGGGAAAAAATAAATTACGGAACAGAATAGTTTGCATTTATCTTCTCGATCACTATAACTAATGCTCATAGGCACCCATTGATAAACATTTGAATAAGAAAACATTAAATATGAAATTAGAAAGCATTCTAAACAATCCTTGAGGTATATAACCCCACACTTGAATAGTATTACCATTCAAGCATACCCTCTCGAGTCACTTCCAAGACCTATTCTTCACTCTATCAAGAATTTTGCACTCAAAACAAAAAGCAGCTTAAAAGATCAAATTAACTCATGACATATATATATATATATATATATATATATATATATATATATATATATATATATATACACACACACACACAAATCTTTATCTATAACTACATAACTATATTATAACACAAACAATTATGTTTTAACTTTTTGCTGGTTAAGATTAAATAAAAGTATATACGTATGTTAGTAAATGCAGTAACATAAGCTACTGTAAGTGTATATATACATCAGTATAAAATTTACAACAGCTACACTTATTATTACCATAGTCTCCAAAAACTAGTATATCTTATTCAATTAAGCAAAAACAATTCTAATTCTAAATACTTCTGAAACATGTAGTATTCATGTCTCTGTAAATGATTTTCAAATGACAGTTTGTACAAGTATTACATTGCTGTGATACATCAAATCCAATATATAAGCTTCAAAGAGCTTTTCTTCTGTTCTGAAATAAAATTTATAAGCTTTCATCAGGCAAAATAAAAAGGACATTTCTATCTTTAAATATTCTTTATTTTAAATTATATTTATACATTGATAGCTTTCCTGATGTTAGTATCAGAAACAAGTAGTATAATGTTTTACTTCATTGATAATTATTAAGTTTTTTATACCATGAATGTATACAATTTTATGTCATATTGATTCATTTATCTTACTACTAGTCTAGCAATTGTGATGTTTTATCAGCTAGATTTAAACTTGAATAAATTTTATAAGTTCTGTGTCACTTTCTTAAAATGTAATACTTTTAGGTGAAATTGTTTAAAAACACAGATCTTGTTTTACATATTAACTTATTCAGGTTATGTGTTAGTAGATAAAACATGTGCTTATCACTTTAGGTAATCAGAGAGCAGTAATGGTTCAAGAATGTCTTATTGACATAAAAGGTGTGCTTGTCACTTTAATAATTAGGAAACAGTAACATGTCATGTAAAGGCTTTTAACTTAAAAAGTGTATCACTTTAATAATTATAGAACAGTAACATCTCATGTAAATTTTTTTTAACAAAAAAGTGTGCTTGTCACTTTAAATAGCTGTAACGCAGTAGTAGCTCATATATGACATTTAACCTTAATGATTACATCACCATATAGCTGCAGTGTGTAGATTGAGCTGTTCAAACAATTTGAAAAGAATTATATGCATTTTGGAATGCTTAAAATTAAGAAACTAAGCTGTAGATGAAAAAAAATGTGTTTATGTTTGTGATCTCAGGAGGAAGCCGAGAAGCAAGTAAATAAACTGTTTGAAAACTTTAAAGTGTAGTTCGAGCTTAATCTAGGTTAAATGGCTCATTCTTTCAAATAACACTCCACACAAGCAAAATACCATAATTACTTAAAACAACTACCAAACCATTTTTTTATATCTTTAACTATAATATCACAGAGACTGTTCAAGGATAATCAAGAAACAAAATGAGAAGAAAGAAACATTTTTCTGAACATAGTTACTGTATATGTTCATTATACATTCAAACACTCAAACACAGTGAAGCAACCACTTAAAGATATCCAATCCATATGTTTTATAAACATTTAGAAAAGTAATGACTTGGTGAACCAGAACTAGATTTCTATATTTATAAATTACATTATATATTAAAATTTAATTTAATAAAAATCTATACTGTCAAGAAACTCTTGAAGACAGACAAATAATACATTGCTTTTGTATGACTTTGTTTTTGTTTTTATGGCTTAAAGTTATTTGATTTAAAGTTATAAACACGTGTTATAAACTATTTGTAAAGATATACATATTCCCCGGGATTCATGAACCTTGCGCCAGGCGCACGCATAGCGTAGGCGTTACAACACCAAATATGGCCGCCGAGCGATTCAGGTACGATCCAATTCCACGTGCACTACCGGCATGCGCCGGATCTGCGCCGCCCCCGGCGTAGGTATGCTAAACACCCTATGTGCGGTGTTGCACCATGCAAATGAAGGCATATAGCGATCCACGAAGTGGCGCAGGCGTAGCATAAGGCCACGGCAATGTAAACCAAAAAAAAACGGTTTACATTTTCCCAAACATAACATAGGAGTAATGGAAGGCTGTCAGCCTCAGGTATCACACTGTTACCATATGCCAATGGCGAAATACACAGAGAATGTTAAAAGAAAACATGCACAACATGTAAATAATAACATAAATGGTATGTCCACAGAAACTCAAAGCAGAACTCCAGGACATGTTTGCGGAAGGTGCAAAGCAATGAAATAATATGACAATGTTATAAAACAGCAGCGTAATACACATCAGCTTCACAGCCATAATACACCATGGTATGCATGGAAAGCCACAACCACAGTGCAAGGGTTGCCAAGGACTCGCGGCAGTGTTCGGTGTGGTAACTATGAATTAGTAGTCAATGCCATGCAAATGAGGCAGATAATACTGAATCGCAAAACCCCCGCCGGCGTAAGGCTGTACCAAACGGCGCAGCGGTAATACACCGAGGAGTGGCTCAGAGGGAATACATGTCACCTGCAGAGGGGTGTGCCACTGTAGGAGGAAGCACATTGGAGCTCAGCAAACCTGGGCTGTACATTGCACATCACAGCTGCAGGACCGGCTTGTGGGGAAATAGTTGAGCTGAGAGCACACAATGCGCGCAGAGGTGCATGTGCACGAGGATGACTATGTTCCCTTAACCCAGTCATGTGACGCTCACCCCGCAAATAACATCGGAAACAGGAAGGTGATGTTGGGAATAAGAGGAAATGCGGAAGAAGTGTAATTGGAGTAATAATGAGCAATCAACACTAATCAACCCACGAAGGCCAATCGGCGGCAGCTGACAATTCTGCATGCAGAAACCTGCAAAACGGGATAGGGGAGGCATATGAATGCAAAGAAAGTAGGGGAGGTAGCAGATTGCAAAGAGTGAAGACCTGACACAGCAGAGCCAAGCAGACAGGCAGCACAACGGCGGCACACAAAACGCACGATATGCCATGTCCCAGAAACCACACATGACAGGTCTCAGGAGGATGCATGCCAGGAAATAGTAGGTGCAATGTGCAGAAATAGTAAGGGAAGGTCGAAAGGTAATCCATTGCAGGCAAGAGTAATGCAACACCAAAGGCAACAGTGTTGCAGTGCCAACGGTAAAACACGGAAGATAATCCCCAGATACGGCCGTACAGACACACCCTATGACATCACCGGGTGTACAGCACAATAGTATAAAGTGTGAATGCACACAACACACAGCCGTGTATTCCCAAACGCCGCACCATAGGTGTAAACACACAGGGAACTTTTAAAATGTACATGTTGGGTGCTGCCGTGGCCGTGATCCATCAGCATGTGTTAGAGACAGACGGTGTTGTGGAGGAGGGTGCTGACAACTACCGTAGGCCTCAGAGGAGAAGGAGAGTGTTCAGACCAAGGGTAACCTACCAGGGGCTACAAGACCTGGAGATAGTAGAGCGTTACAGGGTGGATAGGGACACGTTACAGCAAATAGTGGAGCTGTGCCGCCACGCCTGAGAACAAGAAACAACAGAGGGAGCCCATCCCAGTGGACACAAACGTATGTAAGCTTGCGAATACTGGCCACAGGTACCTTTCAAAGGCCAACTGGGGATATAATGGGCATCTCACAGGCATCAGCATCCAGGGTACTACACCAGTTTCTGGATGCCATGTTACCACATGCCAATGAGCATATATACTTCCCCAGATCTCAGGAGGAGTTGGCTAGCAATATGCGCCACTTCCACCGTGTGGCACAATACCCGGAGGTACTGGGTGTGATAGACTGTACGCACATACAAATCAAGTCACCCCCTGGGGAGCAGGGTAGACACTACATAAACCGCAAGGGATTCCCCTCCATCAATTGCCAGGTCATGTGCAATGCGCAGGGCATTATCATGGATGTGTGTGCTGGCAGCCCTGGAAGCTACCACGACTCCCATATCTGGCATACCTCACAGCTGTACCAGGTATTCGCCAGGGGGGACATCCCACAAGGCCACCTTGTGGGGGATGCTGGCTATGCACTGGAGCCGTGGATGATGACTCCCATCAGAAATGCACACACACACATGCAAGAACGCCATAATGAGGCACATGCACAAACCAGAATAATCATACAGCGTGTGTTTGGGATGCTGAAATCACAGTTCCGGTGCTTGGATACATCCGGTGGAGCCTGCAGTACTCTCCAGGCACATGTGCCCACATATTCATAGTATGTGCCATGCTACATAATATGATCCTGCGGAAGCAGCTGCTGCAGGGACATAATGGTGAAGGGCCACTAAGCCCACCACAACTGCTAAGGCCAGTCCAGGCACAGAGGGTTCAGGACCATGAACACACTGTGCCAGCCCCAGTAGGCAGACGGAGGCATACCCAATATGCCTATGCCCTGGCAAAGAGGGAACGTATAGCACATACTCTGACAGCATAGGCCCCATGGACTGACACCTCCCTACCTGCACACACAGTGAAATGGACGGCACACAAACATGACCACCTGTAAAGTGTACCGTATGGGTGGCCCCATGTGTGACTCCAACATAGGCAGCCCCCAAACACTGTGCACCCAACAGCCAGTGGAGCATGGAACGCCAACACCTGAACAGTACGCGGGTCTTACAGCAGACAGCGTTGCTGTATGCTGCCACATTCGCCACAAGGTGTATACATATAAACATATATATATGTGCATATACATATATGTAGATAGATATAATTACATATATAGAAATATATGTACACATATACATATAAGTACTACAGTTAAGACAGGGAATCAGAGGGATGTAAGGTGACTGAGATGTAACACGCAATATCTGTACATAGTATACATAGTGAAACGACAACCTGAGCATCCGGGAGGTTTAACAGAAGAGGATACCGCCAACCATGGAACGGGCAACATACCGAAATGCATAACCGCGAGTCGGAATGATCGCCAGACCACAGTACTGTAACAGTACATGCGTGGGTAATATTATGATGATATGAGGGGGTAGGAAGACACCGCCGCCGGTGTCGTGGCCCACGCAGGTACTGTGTGCAACCGTCCCCGTGAGTGCCGTAGTATGTGTATGTGTGCGGTGAGGGTGCCGTGTGTGTTGCTGTGCGAGTGTAATGTGTGTGTCTCTGTAATATGTGTATGTTGGTGCCATGTTAGAGGCAGAGTGGAATAATATGTGTAGGCATACAGTACACTAGCCACAGGCATATGTACACCAGTAACCCCAAAGTAGTAGTGAGAACCCCACCCTGGCTAGGCGTGTGGCGACGTAGAACGATACAAAGTGACAATGTCCCAGATTGTAGCACAGGAATATACCCCACAGGAAATGGAAAGGACGTATGTACTACTCATGCCCGTATGTATAACACCGATATGCTAATTGCAAAACGATACGTCGGCAAAGTCACACAGCAATAGGTATGTACTGCAGAAATACGTATGTGCTACCCCAGTACTGACCGTGGCCACGTATTGGCCCGTAAACACCGCTGTGTGTTCTACAAGTGTCAAACAAGCAATCCCCACCTGAATAGGTGGCAACCACTGGCAAACAGGTCATCCCAAGAACAGGACTACAATGACTGTAAATATCTGGGACAGAATGACAAGGGATAGTTGTCATGTACAAACAACGGCTGATATACCACAGATGTGACGGAGGAATACATGCATGAAGCACACACGCAGGTGATACCAACACCACATGACAACAACACAACCTACACTCCCATACCAACAGACAATTAACTGTCAACTCTCCAGGCAGGGATGGAGCACACAGACAACCATACCGTGTATGTAGAGATGCAAGGCCCACAACCCGTATCCGTCACCTACAACCTCCGATATCCCCCATCGTACATATGAAAGGGATACAAACCGTAATAGCAGCACAAACATACAGGCAGTCAATGACATCTGCATAACCGCAACATCTCGCGTGGGAAACACAATCAAAGGCGGATGCATACTTGCATGCGTTGTTTAAAGGAATACAACAGCCATGTTACACATCCGAATGCAAAACGCCATCAACAGACGTCGTCAGGACAGGGACACCCACATGTCGAACCAAATACTATACCCAACACACACAATCCACGGCTAACACCACTGCAAAATGTACCTGTCGCCACACATAGCGGCTGCAGTTACACATAACATAACACAATACAGACCATCTCCACGAAGGTAGGACAAATAGCCAATGCCCAGGTGAGGAATCCAACCATACCCCAGTTACGACGCGTAATGTCCGAATGGAGTAGATGCACAGGTGATATGCACACAATTACACACTGAGGAACAGCAATTGGTGGGATGAACCCACATGTTGCAGGTATCGACGGATATAAGGATGACTCCCAGGATACTCAAACCGTATGCTCATACCGAACCAGCAGTGTACAACCGAAAGAGAAATAAAAAGAAAAACGGACAACGAAATGCGAACGAAACACCGACAAGGTATGTAGAACACGATATGTACAGGTGTGTAACGATGATGTAATGGGTTGTACTGTATGGGAATGGTGTTTGTAAGTAATGACACTTGTCCATAATGCAGAGAGTGGTGAAAGGTGGTTATGTAGTGCTATCCTGCTGAGCATACCAATGACTGTGGACACCATGTGCACAGCAGTGGGACATCATGTACACAGCGAGACACCACAAGGGCTGCCACAGGGGGCATTAGAGAACAATGCCAGACCACCGCCCGATGCTGGCAGTGGATGTCCAACAAGGAAGTGCCATAGCAGGGGATAGGACATGTATGTATACTGTCACAGCACACATGTGTATGGGCATATACCGTCGATGTCATAAGTAATGTGCAGCCGACGTGCACGTATGCCTTGCAGTAGGGGATACTATGTCAACTATGTGTAATGTAAAGCTGTCAGGGTGGATATGACAGACATTATACACAGTATCACAGGCATATCATGCATAACGGAGGTATTGCCTATTGGTATGTACAATAACAGGATACATATGGCCTGTAGGTATGGGACAGAGTAGTAGCATCATAGCCATCTGAAATGGAAGGTACCCCAAGTAACCATGCCCAAAGGATCTGTAGCAAGTGCACCGTGGGCAACAATGAAGTCTGGCAGGTCCATGTGTAAACACATGTGCAGTGTACACAGTAGTGTCACCTCCCCATGGTAGTGTCCTTTGAACAGCAGAGGCGGGTGTCAACTGCATGTCTACACAGTACCACTGCTGTGGTGGTAACATGACTACGTGTCACTCAAACAGCAAAGGAGGTATCACATGAACAGTGCCACTGTGTGTCCCTGTGGGATGTGCACAGGACCTATGTTCCACAGCATGGTGTATGTCGTGTCTGCGGAAGTAACACAGAAGCCCAGCCCATGCAGTGTGGCATGTGTGCACATATCCATGAGCAGTCCGTTCACACTGCCCACTGCAATTGTCATGTATGAGGAGTATATGCATCAGTAATGCGGAGGACATGGTCTGTGTCAGAGCAGAAGACACCCCTGCATATGTGGTATGCAGATGTGTACAGATGTGTTTTCTGTCTGTCAGCCGCATATGTAAACCATCCGAGCCTGGTACACATTGTGGCATGACAATGCTGTGCCATGTAAAGTTGTAGCCGTTGTGGAAGGTACACCATAAATGTGGTATTGTACCCTTGACCGTGTGTAGATGTGTATGCCACAGGTACAATGGCTACCGATGTACCAGCATCACACACAGTACAGATAGGTGTGGCCCTGCAGAAGTGTATCCATGCCACAGTGGAATACGGTAACCACAGGACCGTGTGGGGCATATGTGTGTACAGCAACCATGTACAATGTGATATGTATGTATGGGGCCAGTATCCATGTGATAGTCAGTGGGTGAATGTTGCTATGCAAAGGTGATGTGCATGCACCATGTGTCATGCATCCTGATGCCATGACACCCACATGATGTATCCGCCACACTGACACCCGTATGGTCGGCATCGGTATGAGCTGGTGGAGCAATAATGGCGCTAGGTATGTAGGTGTGGGATATCTAGGCATGGACAGTACTCTGTGACAGCATGTTGTGTATGTAAGCAAATAGTGAACATGAGGGGCCCATGACTGAGGACTGTGTAATGCCATATGTACCTGACATGTAGTAGGTACTATGATATGCTTGCACCACTGTGTGTCCTGTCCATGAGTCATATAGCCTAACATCCTGAGACACAGGGTATGATGTGCAGGTGGATGTGTACATTGCCAATACCAGAACGTGGAATGGTGCTGAAGGGCAATGTGAGGACAACGTCTGATGTGTTGGCCTCTGTACCACCCCAACCGCCCATGCAACGGTACGACAGGTGGCCAGCATGTGTATGTGGCGTGCTGTGGCACACACAAGCCCAACAAGGGTGCCAGGAAAGGCATGGAGGCCATCAATGTGTGCATGAAGCACGTTCGTGAGGATATGCCCCAGTGCCATTCAGAACGGTCCAGTCATGGGTGTATGACTGCAGTCCCACACGTGCAACACAGTGAAACCCATGGGTAGTGCGAGAGATGCGGCTGCAGTCAAGGTACACAATGTCCGACAACAGGCTAGCAGTGAATATAGTGGGCTGGTGCGGAGACACATACCAAACAGGTTGGTGGGACATAACAGCTAGGGACATCGGAAGGTGACATCGGGCCAGTGTCCCAGGACATAACGTGTGCATGTCAGTACAATGTATGTGTCCACAGGGACACTACAATGTCCATGTATGGATTGTGACCCTGTAGTGAGTGAGAGTGTGTATTGTTGGTAAGTACACCATCGCCTGGCATGTTGCCAACATTATCTCGGTCTGCAATGCCTGGGTGACTATTGTATGTGACATTGAATGTGGATGTAGCCAAACAACACAGACATACCACCACACTGCCTGAGGCCCCACACTGCAATGTGCGGCAGTCATGTTTAGGTAGCTAGCCTTGGAGCATGTGATGGACCTCGAGGACTCACCATGGCTGACAAGTGATGCACCCCACACATGTGAATATACACCACCGTGCAACAGCCTGCACATGTGCTCAGACATCGATGTGCATGGAACATGACCACCACCGTGGCGTCTGTGAAAAGGTCAGTACCGCCATGTCTCTGTGTGGAATAGCATGGTCCCTACCATCGTGTACATGCTATGGAAGCGCACTGTGGTATGTGTCAGCATATGTATGTACACTGTCCATCTGCCGGTGTCATGCCATTAACAACTGCTGTCAGCAGACGTCAGTAGTACTGGCTGTAGTACACATGTTCCGTGTATGCTGCGATGGGTGTGTTTCCAGGGTGTGGCTAGCAGGGCCGTGAAGCATATGTGTTCATCCACCAAAGGGGGGATAACCCAGGTGCAACACACCAGACACATGGAGGTATTGTGCATGCTGAGGGTAGTGTAGGTATGGTATGTGTTGTGTAATGTGTCAGCCAGCTGGGTGGAGTGCATGCCTCAAGCATGTGTAGGTACATGGGTGTCTATTCTAGGGAAGTGTGGGTTGCTGTCAGCACATGGCAGTATCAGCTGTCTGAGGCCCAATGTAAAGTTTAACAACACAGACAGCATGTAACCTGCGGTGTACAATGTCAACTCTGTTGCGTGTTACAATGTGTCTAGCGGTCACAAACATGGGTATCTGCACATTGAGCACCTATGATGCATTGTGTTCGGCAACTATCCAGGATGTGTGCAAAACACTGTGTGATGTGGGATCCCCTCACCTGTGGGTGTTGCAGTCCAGGTATGTGCCTGGGAGGTATGATCCATGTGCAATCCGACTGCAGGCGTGCGCAGAGCATGGAGGCAGGTCCCAGTCACTGCAGATAAATGTGAGTGGTGCAATAGTGTGTGTGCCTTGCTTGTGTGCAGCAGAGTGGAAGATGCAAGCATTGTCCCACATGACCCCATGCCGTGCCTGCCTGTTACAGTCCTGCTGGAGACAGTTATGTAATACCGCCACAGAGGCAGTATAGCATGTGAAGATGTACATGTGTGCTTCACACCCCAGGCAGATGGCTGCAGGTCATGTGTGCCACAGCAGTGTGGTGACCAGGACTGTCATAGCGGTCAGATACCACATGCCTGTATAATTACAGTATGAGCATAGGCAGCAGTTGCAGTGACACAGTAGGTCAATGTACAGTGTCCCTGTGTTCAGACCACTGCCTACTGTACACTTGGCTAGACACACACCCAGAGGGGATGACACCGGTGAGCCATCATATGTCCCAGTACACGTAGCCTGTGTAATGCCATCACAGGGCGGTCACAATAACACGTTGTATGAGAGATATATTGTACCAGGTGATGTGTCATGTGTGCATATGTTGAGTTGCACAGCTGCTCACACGTCTGCAACATATCAGTGCATGATGCCTAGTGTAACATGATGTGTGGAACTGCACTGTGATCCACAACAGGGTCATCCAAGACAGGTGTGTTGTGAATGGTGTAACCCATGGTTCCGTGAGATATACACCGGTGCTGTTGGCTGCCATGCTGGGGGCCACCAGTGGTGCCTACAGTGGTCATACAGACATACTGCACACATTGTTCTGGCAGGAATGTCCATTGTTGTAGATGATGTGTTACTACGTGAAGGTAGGTGTGTGTTGTGAATGTTACCCATCCAGATGTGACCATCAGGTGCAGTTATGGTTGTCGACAGCATCACACCCATCCACAGCTGTCAGCACCCTGTCCCCAGAATGGGTATCAGCCACCCTCGTACTGTGTGACTAATGTGCAGATGGCGGAACACCTACTACTGGCTGGCTAACAGTGTCATCTAGGAAGGCTATGTGATGGCTGGAAGACGCCGTTCTAATGTATAATGATGGTATCCCAATGAAGTACATGGAATCACATATAGTAAGCCATGGCTGGCATGTAAACCATGTACAACAATGACTGTGTGACAGACACAAACAATGTGGAGCCATGTTGAACATGCACCCGTGAGAACACCAAATGAG
This sequence comes from Protopterus annectens, assembly GCF_019279795.1. Taxonomy (NCBI): domain Eukaryota; kingdom Metazoa; phylum Chordata; order Ceratodontiformes; family Protopteridae; genus Protopterus; species Protopterus annectens. Next base: position 911,289,693 of record NC_056734.1, read on the forward strand.
GTATGTTGCACGTATCGATGTACAACTGTCAGCTATGGGCACAGCATGAATGCAGACGCACATCCCCCACAGGCAGTACGGCTCCATGTTGGTAGGGAAGCATTGCACGAGTACATGTGACAGTTGCTGTACCGCACATGTACTGCATATCCGTCATATAGGGATAGCAGTGGTGCGTGACTGTCGGACATGCCTGTACATACGACCATGTCCCACAGGATATGTGTTACGTGTGTACAACACCTGTTGTACCATCATCAAGCTGTGAAGTGTATGGCTGCCAGTGTACCTGTGTGACATGTTGTGCAATGGGTGCAAAGGTACGCAGTAGCGAATTGCATGCCCACATGTCCCACACAGGTGCATAGCCTGAACATACAATGCAAATAGGGTGTTGGATAATAGCAACCCACAAGAGGTGATGGCAATGGGTGGCAACCCACTACCACCTGGCCTCAGGGCCAGGGGAGCTGGAAGGTAGTTGGCTAGCTAGGGCTTGGATTGTCTCAATGGAGAATAGATTAAAACTGTCTGAGACTTCCTCAGCTGGTTTATCAATGGTGGCTGCAGGGGTTGGGGTGGACGTTTGTCAGGATGAAACAGCATAAGCTTATTTATATCTGCCCAAAACTTCTGAGGGTTGTTTTGATTTATTAGATGAAGATTATAGTAGTAGTTTTTTTTGTCTTGTAAAATTGATTTTTTAGTCTCATTCCTTGATTGCTGATATTTAATGTGATTTTGGGGGTCTTTTGTAGTATGTCATAATGCCCATGCTTTGTTTCTAAGGGTGATTTTTACTTTGGACTCTTTAGAAAGCCATGGTGCAGTTCTTGACTTTGTTCTTATTGAGCGAACAGATGCATGAGAGTCTAGGATCTCAAGGAATTTGTTGTTAAAGTGGACAATTGCTTCCTCTAAGGGGATGTGTTTTAGGACTGACCATTTACATGAGTTTAGTTCCTCTTGGAATTTGGCAGAGTTAAAGTTCTTATTGTTTCTTACCATTCTGAGTATGGGCTGGAGAGGGTTAATGGCTTTATGCTTAATTATATAGGTAAGAATGTGACCACTTAAGTCATTAGGGAGGGTCCCAGAGGTATACAGTTGGGGTGACTGTTGTTAAGTATCAAATCAAGTATGCTTTCCTTGTGGTTAGGTTTACATACCTGGTTATGGTTTGTGTAAATGCATGCAGGTTAACATGGATGGTTGGGGATTCTGAAGAACAGGTGTTCCAGTCTATGTTACAATCTCCAAGTAGTAAGGTTTCTTGGGGGTAGGTACATGATAACCAGTGAAGGGTATCTTCAAGTGTAGATATGTTATTCTCTGGGGGAATGTACATACAGATGATATTTATGTATTTATTTTTATTAATTTGCAATTTAGTAACGAGAATCTCTGAGTTATTAATTTGAGGGTGGTTGTATAGCATCAATGGTGACATTTAACACAGATTTATAGAGAACAGCTACCCACCTCCTTCCTGGAAGCCGATCCAGCCTGAGTATGTTATACCCAGGTGGTACCACTTCATTATCGGTGATACTAGGTTTTAACCAGGTTTCGTATAAACAGAGTATCACAGGGTAGTGGACAGCCAGGGGTGCATGCAGTTGTTGTACCTTGTTATTTATCTTTCTATTGTTAAGGTGACAGGCCAGGAGAGTGTTAGAGGGCCTATTAATTGTAGGTATAATTCTTGGGTTACAAGTAGAGGAGGTAAGTTTATCTGGAGTAGATGGGCCAGGGTTTGGGTGGATATCAGCACCAAGTGTGAGGATTTGATGAAACCTAGTGATACATTTCAGGAATTTACTTATAAGTTGATCACAAAAAATAAACAAAAGCATTCTGTGAACCACAAAAGCCACAAATACGGAACGCTCAAAACCTCTGTGTCTTGGGATGCCAACTCCACAAAATTAGATGAGCCACAGCAGAACAGTACCAAGTCTCCACAAAAAATTGAAATCCACTAGTTTATTGACACAAAGTAACAACTGGTTAAGCACTTGGTACTTGCTACTGTTCTGCTGTGGCTCTTCTAATTTTGTGGAGTTGGCATCCCAAGACACAGAGGTTTTGAGCGTTCTGTATTTGCGGCATTTATAAGTTGATGGTAGTGTTTATATCTGGAGATAATGTGTCTGGGATTGGTAAGTTGATAGTGTGAACAGGTTGTGGGGCTGGACACAGTGCTGTATAATTGATAAAGGTGTTATGAATTACAATTGGGATGATGGTGTGGCCTTTTGGATACTGAAATCCTGTGAGAAACTGGTTTTCATACAAGGTAAGGAGGTATGGGGCAAGCAAAGGGGTAGTAAAGAGAAGTGTAACATTGTGTGTGGTGGTGCATATGAGTTAAAGGAACTATATTACTTGGTGGTATGACACCAGAAGAGATAGTGGTAGTAACTGAGGTAATGGAGTAGGGGTGGGAGAATTTATTACAGTTGCAAGCTGATAGGTTTTAGAAACAGGTGGTGTGGCTTTATGACTATAAATCTAGTAGTAGTGGGGGCAGGTGAGAATTAGGGGCAGGGTGGAGCGTGGAGTGAGCCTGAGTGCAGTGTGGGTGAGCAGACTGGGGCTTAGCTCAGTACAAGGTTTCTTAGTTAAGTATATAGGAGTCAGAGCTCTTTGTTTTAGTTGATGTAGTGTAATATAATTTTTAGGGTTTCCAGAGCTCTTTGTTTTAGTTACTGTAGTGTAATATAATTTTTAGGGATTTGAGGTTAGAAACACTGTCTTTAAGGGCTAGGGGTAATCTAGTTTACATTAGAATTTGGACTAAGCCAATTGTAATGGGACAAACTATAGGTGCATTAGACCCAGAACAGCAATGTACAATTAAAGTTGAGTAAAGTAATATCATTAACCTTGGCAGTTTGTAGTAGACTGGATTCAGTTTATGTTTTCAGTTAGAGGTTCTGCAGGGTAGCATCCTTCGAGTTTAGTGAGCCCTTTCAGGATGTTATTTGAGGGAACTACCTGGAGATGAGAGTAAATTAAAGATAAGTAAGTAGCTAGCTTAAGAGGCAACGTAATACTATATCACAGTCTTTTTTTACATTCTACATTTACATTACATTTTATTACATTCTGAGGTTCAATTTCTATGTTTTGTGCATTAACTAAGTTAAAGTGCATTTTAAAAGCCTTCAGAATGCCCTCTAGGTCTAAAATGCTTTTCTAATGCCCAGAATATATTTCTTTTATTTGATTAGATCGAATAATCTTCTTTGTTCTGTTTGCTATTGTTTGATTTTTAGGATTCATAGAATAAGAGTTTAATTTAATGTCTTCTAAGTTAATCATAGTTTTATGATGTAATATTTGTAAATATTTCTGTTCATCTCATCAAATTATTTTAGTAAATTATTTCTTTTTTGTATACCTAACTTTAGTTTGTCAATTTTCACTTGCAAGTCTAATAAATCTTTATTCCACTCTTTTTCTTATTAATAAACTAGGTTAGAACTTTGCCATATAAATATGATTTCAAAGAATCCCATACATATATCTCTGATATATTATCAGTAAGGCTTATAATAATTAATTAATTAATTAATTAATTAATTAATTAATCTAGAATTCCTTAAAAGGCTTTTAACTTTGTTATGCATGAAGAAATTCTGGTAACATTTACACTTTGTTTAGTTGTCATTACCAAGTCAAATGTAATAGCATTATAATTAGAGAGGACATATAATTGCTTTATCTAGTTTTGAAGCTATATCCCTTGAATGGTATACTGTATCAATTACTGATTGAGTACGATAATGATGAGAATAATATTTAAAAAATAATGAATTTGGCTTAGTATTTTTCATTTACATCTTTAATACTAAGTGTGTCAATAAAGTAAATTAATGCCTTTGATTTCATTGGCTGATTTCATTCATGTATTTTTTGTATTAGTATCACCATCAGATAATATACAATTAAAATCACCAGCCAGTATTGTACTCCCTGTAGAGTGTTGTATGATGTCTTCAAACTGATATTTGACCACTTTAACTCCCTGGCCAGGAATCCATTATAAGTTGATTAGTGTGTAAATGTTGCCATTTATATTCAAAGAAATTAAACAAAACATTCCAGATTTATGATTTTAGGCATCAAAACAGATTTTCTCCTCAAAATAACTACCCCTCTTTTTTTTTTTTTTTTGCTTATAATGAAATCTTACTAATACTGAATAGTTAATTGAATTAGGTCTGTCAATGTCTTTTTATAATAAGTGTGTTTTTGGAAGAATACAATCTGGGCATTAAGCAATTTAAAATATTTAAATAGACGTCCCCTTTTGCTATTACTATTTAAATCATTGACATTAACAGAGACAGACTTCTTGAATATATCATTATTAGTAGCATAGTTAGTCATTTGCACTTATTACTTTTAGTGAAAGGGGGAAAAAATAAATTACGGAACAGAATAGTTTACATTTATCTTCTCGATCACTATAACTAATGCTCATAGGCACCCATTGATAAACATTTGAATAAGAAAACATTAAATATGAAATTAGAAAGCATTCTAAACAATCCTTGAGGTATATAACCCCACACTTGAATAGTATTACCATTCAAGCATACCCTCTCGAGTCACTTCCAAGACCTATTCTTCACTCTATCAAGAATTTTGCACTCAAAACAAAAAGCAGCTTAAAAGATCAAATTAACTCATGACATATATATATATATATATATATATATATATATATATATATATATATATATATACACACACACACAAATCTTTATCTATAACTACATAACTATATTATAACACAAACAATTATGTTTTAACTTTTTTGCTGGTTAAGATTAAATAAAAGTATATACGTATGTTAGTAAATGCAGTAACATAAGCTACTGTAAGTGTATATATACATCAGTATAAAATTTACAACAGCTACACTTATTATTACCATAGTCTCCAAAAACTAGTATATCTTATTCAATTAAGCAAAAACAATTCTAATTCTAAATACTTCTGAAACATGTAGTATTCATGTCTCTCTAAATGATTTTCAAATGACAGTTTGTACAAGTATTACATTGCTGTGATACATCAAATCCAATATATAAGCTTCAAAGAGCTTTTCTTCTGTTCTGAAATAAAATTTATAAGCTTTCATCAGGCAAAATAAAAAGGACATTTCTATCTTTAAATATTCTTTATTTTAAATTCTATTTATACATTGATAGCTTTCCTGATGTTAGTATCAGAAACAAGTAGTATAATGTTTTACTTCATTGATAATTATTAAGTTTTTTATACCATGAATGTATACAATTTTATGTCATATTGATTCATTTATCTTACTACTAGTCTAGCAATTGTGATGTTTTATCAGCTAGATTTAAACTTGAATAAATTTTATAAGTTCTGTGTCACTTTCTTAAAATGTAATACTTTTAGGTGAAATTGTTTAAAAACACAGATCTTGTTTTACATATTAACTTATTCAGGTTATGTGTTAGAAGATAAAACATGTGCTTATCACTTTAGGTAATCAGAGAGCAGTAATGGTTCAAGAATGTCTTATTGACATAAAAGGTGTGCTTGTCACTTTAATAATTAGGAAACAGTAACATGTCATGTAAAGGCTTTTAACTTAAAAAGTGTATCACTTTAATAATTATAGAACAGTAACATCTCATGTAAATTTTTTTTAACAAAAAAGTGTGCTTGTCACTTTAAATAGCTGTAACGCAGTAGTAGCTCATATATGACATTTAACCTTAATGATTACATCACCATATAGCTGCAGTGTGTAGATTGAGCTGTTCAAACAATTTGAAAAAGAATTATATGCATTTTGGAATGCTTAAAATTAAGAAACTAAGCTGTAGATGAAAAAAAAAATGTGTTTATGTTTGTGATCTCAGGAGGAAGCCGAGAAGCAAGTAAATAAACTGTTTGAAAACTTTAAAGTGTAGTTCGAGCTTAATCTAGGTTAAATGGCTCATTCTTTCAAATAACACTCCACACAAGCAAAATACCATAATTACTTAAAACAACTACCAAACCATTTTTTTATATCTTTAACTATAATATCACAGAGACTGTTCAAGGATAATCAAGAAACAAAATGAGAAGAAAGAAACATTTTTCCTGAACATAGTTACTGTATATGTTCATTATACATTCAAACACTCAAACACAGTGAAGCAACCACTTAAAGATATCCAATCCATATGTTTTATAAACATTTAGAAAAGTAATGACTTGGTGAACCAGAACTAGATTTCTATATTTATAAATTACATTATATATTAAAATTTAATTTAATAAAAATCTATACTGTCAAGAAACTCTTGAAGACAGACAAATAATACATTGCTTTTGTATGACTTTGTTTTGTTTTATGGCTTAAAGTTATTTGATTTAAAGTTATAAACACGTGTTATAAACTATTTGTAAAGATATACATATTCCCGGGATTCAAGAACCTTCGCCAGGCGCCTGCATAGCGTGGCGTTACAACACCAAATATGGCCGCCGGCGATTCAGATGCGATCCAATTCCACGTGCACTACCGGCATCGCCGGATCTGCGCCGCCCGGCGTGGGTATGCTAAACACCCTATGTGCGGTGTTGCACCATGCAAATGAAGGCATATAGCGATCCAAGTGGCGCAGGCGTAACATAAGGCCACGGCAATGTAAACCAAAAAAGCGGTTTACATTTTCCCAAACATAACATAGGAGTAATGGAAGGCTGTCGGCCTCAGGTATCACACTGTTACCATATGCCAATGGCGAAATACACAGAGAATGTTAAAAGAAAACATGCACAACATGTAAATAATAACATAAATGGTATGTCCACAGAAACTCAAAGCAGAACTCCAGGACATGTTTGCGGAAGGTGCAAAGCAATGAAATAATATGACAATGTTATAAAACAGCAGCGTAATACACATCAGCTTCACAGCCATAATACACCATGGTATGCATGGAAAGCCACAACCACAGTGCAAGGGTTGCCAAGGACTCGCGGCAGTGTTCGGTGTGGTAACTATGAATTAGTAGTCAATGCCATGCAAATGAGGCAGATAATACTGAATCGTAAAACCCCGCGTAAGGCTGTACCAAACGGCGCAGCGGTAATACAGGAGTGGCTCAGAGGGAATACATGTCACCTGCAGAGGGGTGTGCCACTGTAGGAGGAAGCACATTGGAGCTCAGCAAACCTGGGCTGTACATTGCACATCACAGCTGCAGGGGGGGAAATAGTTGAGCTGAGAGCACACAATGCGCGCAGAGGTGCATGTGCACGAGGATGACTACGTTCCCTTAACCCAGTCATGTGACGCTCACCCCGCAAATAACATCGGAAACAGGAAGGTGATGTTGGGAATAAGAGGAAATGCGGAAGAAGTGTAATTGGAGTAATAATGAGCAATCAACACTAATCAACCCACGAAGGCCAATCGGCGGCAGCTGACAATTCTGCATGCAGAAACCTGCAAAACGGGATAGGGGAGGCATATGAATGCAAAGAAAGTAGGGGAGGTAGCAGATTGCAAAGAGTGAAGACCTGACACAGCAGAGCCAAGCAGACAGGCAGCACAACGGCGGCGGCACACAAAACGCACGATATGCCATGTCCCAGAAACCACACATGACAGGTCTCAGGAGGATGCATGCCAGGAAATAGTAGGTGCAATGTGCAGAAATAGTAAGGGAAGGTCGAAAGGTAATCCATTGCAGGCAAGAGTAATGCAACACCAAAGGCAACAGTGTTGCAGTGCCAACGGTAAAACACGGAAGATAATCCCCAGATACGGCCGTACAGACACACCCTATGACATCACCGGGTGTACAGCACAATAGTATAAAGTGTGAATGCACACAACACACAGCCGTGTATTCCCAAACGCCGCACCATAGGTGTAAACACACGGGGAACTTTTAAAATGTACATGTTGGGTGCTGCGTGGCGTGATCCATCAGCATGTGTTAGAGACAGACGGTGTTGTGGAGGAGGGTGCTGACAACTACCGTAGGCCTCAGAGGAGAAGGAGAGTGTTCAGACCAAGGGTAACCTACCAGGGGCTACAAGACCTGGAGATAGTAGAGCGTTACAGGGTGGATAGGGACACGTTACAGCAAATAGTGGAGCTGTGCCGTACGCCTGAGAACAGAAACAACAGAGGAGCCCATCCCAGTGGACACAAACGTATGTGTAAGCTTGCGAATACTGGCCACAGGTACCTTTCAAAGGCCAACTGGGGATATAATGGGCATCTCACAGGCATCAGCATCCAGGGTACTACACCAGTTTCTGGATGCCATGTTACCACATGCCAATGAGCATATATACTTCCCCAGATCTCAGGAGGAGTTGGCTAGCAATATGCTCCACTTCCACCGTGTGGCACAATACCCGGAGGTACTGGGTGTGATAGACTGTACGCACATACAAATCAAGTCACCCCCTGGGGAGCAGGGTAGACACTACATAAACCGCAAGGGATTCCCCTCCATCAATTGCCAGGTCATGTGCAATGCGCAGGGCATTATCATGGATGTGTGTGCTGGCAGCCCTGGAAGCTACCACGACTCCCATATCTGGCATACCTCACAGCTGTACCAGGTATTCACCAGGGGGACATCCCACAAGGCCACCTTGTGGGGGATGCTGGCTATGCACTGGAGCCGTGGATGATGACTCCCATCAGAAATGCACACACACACATGCAAGAACGCCATAATGAGGCACATGCACAAACCAGAATAATCATACAGCGTGTGTTTGGGATGCTGAAATCACAGTTCCGGTGCTTGGATACATCCGGTGGAGCCCTGCAGTACTCTCCAGGCACATGTGCCCACATATTCATAGTATGTGCCATGCTACATAATATGATCCTGCGGAAGCAGCTGCTGCAGGGACATAATGGTGAAGGGCCACTAAGCCCACCACAACTGCTAAGGCCAGTCCAGGCACAGAGGGTTCAGGACCATGAACACACTGTGCCAGCCCCAGTAGGCAGACGGAGGCATACCCAATATGCCTATGCCCTGGCAAAGAGGGAACGTATAGCACATACTCTGACAGCATAGGCCCCATGGACTGACACCTCCCTACCTGCACACACAGTGAAATGGACGGCACACACAAACATGACCACCTGTAAAGTGTACCGTATGGGTGGCCCCATGTGTGACTCCAACATAGGCAGCCCCCAAACACTGTGCACCCAACAGCCAGTGGAGCATGGAACGCCAACACCTGAACAGTACGCGGGTCTTACAGCAGACGGCGTTGCTGTATGCTGCCACATTCGCCACAAGGTGTATACATATAAACATATATATATGTGCATATACATATATGTAGATAGATATAATTACATATATAGAAATATATGTACACATATACATATAAGTACTACAGTTAAGACAGGGAATCAGAGGGATGTAAGGTGACTGAGATGTAACACGCAATATCTGTACATAGTATACATAGTGAAACGACAACCTGAGCATCCGGGAGGTTTAACAGAAGAGGATACCGCCAACCATGGAGCGGGCAACATGCGAAATGCATAACCGCGGTCGGAATGATCACCAGACCACAGTACTGTAACAGTACATGCGCGGGTAATAGTATGATGATATGAGGGGAGGAAGACACCGCCGCGTGTCGTGTACGCAGGTACTGTGTGCAACCGTCCCGTGAGTGCCGAGTATGTGTATGTGTGCGGTGAGGGTGCCGTGTGTGTTGCTGTCGAGTGTAATGTGTGTGTCTCTGTAATATGTGTATGTTGGTGCCATGTTAGAGGCAGAGTGGAATAATATGTGTAGGCATACAGTACACTAGCCACAGGCATATGTACACCAGTAACCCCAAAGTAGTAGTGAGAACCCCACCCTGGCTAGGCGTGTGGCGGCGTAGAACGATACAAAGTGACAATGTCCCAGATTGTAGCACAGGAATATACCCCACAGGAAATGGAAAGGACGTATGTACTACTCATGCCCGTATGTATAACACCGATATGCTAATTGCAAAACGATACGTCGGCAAAGTCACACAGCAATAGGTATGTACTGCAGAAATACGTATGTGCTACCCCAGTACTGACCGTGGCCACGTATTGGCCCGTAAACACCGCTGTGTGTTCTACAAGTGTCAAACAAGCAATCCCCACCTGAATAGGTGGCAACCACTGGCAAACAGGTCATCCCAAGAACAGGACTACAATGACTGTAAATATCTGGGACAGAATGACAAGGGATAGTCGTCATGTACAAACAACCGCTGATATACCACAGATGTGACGGAGGAATACATGCATGAAGCACACACGCAGGTGATACCAACACCACATGACAACAACACAACCTACACTCCCATACCAACAGACAATTAACTGTCAACTCTCCAGGCAGGGATGGAGCACACAGACAACCATACCGTGTATGTAGAGATGCAAGGCCCACAACCCGTATCCGTCACCTACAACCTCCGATATCCCCCATCGTACATATGAAAGGGATACAAACCGTAATAGCAGCACAAACATACAGGCAGTCAATGACATCTGCATAACCGCAACATCTCGCGTGGGAAACACAATCAGAAGCGGATGCATACTTGCATGCGTTGTTTAAAGGAATACAACAGCCATGTTACACATCCGAATGCAAACGCCATCAACAGACGTCGTCAGGACAGGGACACCCACATGTCGAACCAAATACTATACCCAACACACACAATCCACGGCTAACACCACTGCAAAATGTACCTGTCGCCACACATAGCGGCTGCAGTTACACATAACATAACACAATACAGACCATCTCCACGAAGGTAGGACAAATAGCCAATGCCCAGGTGAGGAATCAACCATACCCCAGTTACGACGTAATGTCCGAATGGAGTAGATGCACAGGTGATATGCACACAATTACTCACTGAGGAACAGCAATTGGTGGGATGAACCCACATGTTGCAGGTATCGACGGATATAAGGATGACTCCCAGGATACTCAAACCGTATGCTCATACCGAACCAGCAGTGTACAACCGAAGAGAAATAAAAAGAAAACGATACGGAACGAAATGCGTAGCGAAACACCGACAAGGTATGTAGAATACGATATGTACAGGTGTGTAGCATGATGTGTATGAAAACTGTACTGTATGGGAATGGTGTCTGTAAGTAATGACACTTGTCCATAATGCAGAGAGTGGTGAAAGGTGGTTATGTAGTGCTATCCTGCTGAGCATACCAATGACTGTGGACACCGTGTGCACAGCAGTGGGACATCATGTACACAGCGAGACACCACAAGGGCTGCCACAGGGGGCATTAGAGAACAATGCCAGACCACACGCCCGATGCTGGCAGTGGATGTCCAACAAGGAAGTGCCATAGCAGGATAGGACATGTATGTATACTGTCACAGCACACATGTGTATGGGCATATACCGTCGATGTCATAAGTAATGTGCAGCCGGCGTGCGTATGCCTTGCAGTAGGGGATACTATGTCAACTATGTGTAATGTAAAGCTGTCAGGGTGGATATGACAGACATTATACACAGTATCACAGGCATATCATGCATAACGGAGGTATTGCCTATTGGTATGTACAATAACAGGATACATATGGCCTGTAGGTATGGGACAGAGTAGTAGCATCATAGCCATCTGAAATGGAAGGTACACCAAGTAACCATGCCCAAAGGATCTGTAGCAAGTGCACCGTGGGCAACAATGAAGTCTGGCAGGTCCATGTGTAAACACATGTGCAGTGTACACAGTAGTGTCACCTCCCCATGGTAGTGTCCTGTGAACAGCAGAGGCGGGTGTCAACTGCATGTCTACACAGTACCACTGCTGTGGTGGTACCATGACTACGTGTTACTCAATCAGCAAGGGAGGTATCACATGAACAGTGCCACTGTGTGTCCCTGTGGGATGTGCACAGGACCTATGTTCCACAGCATGGTGTATGTCGTGTCTGCGGAAGTAACACAGAAGCCCAGCCCATGCAGTGTGGCATGTGTGCACATATCCATGAGCAGTCCGTTCACACTGCCCACTGCAATTGTCATGTATGAGGAGTATATGCATCAGTAATGCGGAGGACATGGTCTGTGTCAGAGCAGAAGACACCCCTGCATATGTGGTATGCAGATGTGTACAGATGTGTTTTCTGTCTGTCAGCCGCATATGTAAACCATCCGAGCCTGGTACACATTGTGGCATGACAATGCTGTGCCATGTAAAGTTGTAGCCGTTGTGGAAGGTACACCATAAATGTGGTATTGTACCCTTGACCGTGTGTAGATGTGTGTATGCCACAGGTACAATGGCTACCGATGTACCAGCATCACACACAGTACAGATAGGTGTGGCCCTGCAGAAGTGTATCCATGCCACAGTGGAATACGGTAACCACAGGACCGTGTGGGGCATATGTGTGTACAGCAACCATGTACAATATGATATGTATGTATGGGGCCAGTATCCATGTGATAGTCAGTGGGTGAATGTTGCTATGCAAAGGTGATGTGCATGCACCATGTGTCATGCATCCTGATGCCATGACACCCACATGATGTATCCGCCACACTGACACCCGTATGGTCGGTATCGGTATGAGCTGGTGGAGCAATAATGGCGCTAGGTATGTAGGTGTGGGATATCTAGGCATGGACAGTACTCTGTGACAGCATGTTGTGTATGTAAGCAAATAGTGAACATGAGGGGCCCATGACTGAGGACTGTGTAATGCCATATGTACCTGACATGTAGTAGGTACTATGATATGCTTGCACCACTGTGTGTCCTGTCCATGAGTCATATAGCCTAACATCCTGAGACACAGGGTATGATGTGCAGGTGGATGTGTACATTGCCAATACCAGAACATGGAATGGTGCTGAAGGGCAATGTGAGGACAACGTCTGATGTGTTGGCCTCTGTACCACCCCAACCGCCCATGCAACGGTACGACAGGTGGCCAGCATGTGTATGTGGCGTGCTGTGGCACACACAAGCCCAACAAGGGTGCCAGGAAAGGCATGGAGGCCATCAATGTGTGCATGAAGCACGTTCGTGAGGATGTGCCCCAGTGCCATTCAGAACGGTCCAGTCATGGGTGTATGACTGCAGTCCCACACGTGCAACACAGTGCCACCCATGGGTAGTGCGAGAGATGCGGCTGCGCGGCAGTCAAGGTACACAATGTCCGACAACAGGCTAGCAGTGAATATAGTGGGCTGGTGCGGAGACACATACCAAACAGGTTGGTGGGACATAACAGCTAGGGACATCGGAAGGTGACATCGGGCCAGTGTCCCAGGACATAACGTGTGCATGTCAGTACAATGTATGTGTCCACAGGGACACTACAATGTCCATGTATGGATTGTGACCCTGTAGTGAGTGAGAGTGTGTATTGTTGGTAAGTACACCATCGCCTGGCATGTGGCCAACATTATCTCGGTCTGCAATGCCTGGGTGACTATTGTATGTGACATTGAATGTGGATGTAGCCAAACAACACAGACATACCACCACACTGCCTGAGGCCCCACACTGCAATGTGCGGCAGTCATGTTTAGGTAGCTAGCCTTGGAGCATGTGATGGACCTCGAGGACTCACCATGGCTGACAAGTGATGCACCCCACACATGTGAATATACACCACCGTGCAACAGCCTGCACATGTGCTCGTACATCAGATGTGCATGGAACATGACCACCACCGTGGCGTCTGTGAAAAGGTCAGTACCGCCATGTCTCTGTGTGGAATAGCGTGGTCCCTACCATCGTGTACATGCTATGGAAGCGCACTGTGGTATGTGTCAGCATATGTATGTACACTGTCCATCTGCCGGGGTGTCATGCCATTAACAACTGCTGTCAGCAGACGTCAGTAGTACTGGCTGTAGTACACATCTTCCGTGTATGCTGCGATGGGTGTGTTTCCAGGGTGTGGCTAGCAGGGCCGTGACGCATATGTGTTCATCCACCAAAGAAGGGATAACCCAGGTGCAACACACCAGACACATGGAGGTATTGTGCATGCTGAGGGTAGTGTAGGTATGGTATGTGTTGTGTAATGTGTCAGCCAGCTGGGTGGAGTGCATGCCTCAAGCATGTGTAGGTACATGGGTGTCTATTCTAGGGAAGTGTGGGTTGCTGTCAGCACATGGCAGTATCAGCTGTCTGAGGCCCAATGTAAAGTTTAACAACACAGACAGCATGTAACCTGCGGTGTACAATGTCAACTCTGTTGCGTGTTACAATGTGTCTAGCGGTCACAAACATGGGTATCTGCACATTGAGCACCTATGATGCATTGTGTTCGGCAACTATCCAGGATGTGTGCAAAACACTGTGTGATGTGGGATCCCCTCACCTGTGGGTGTTGCAGTCCAGGTATGTGCCTGGGAGGTATGATCCATGTACAATCCGTACTCGCAGGCGTGCTGCGCAGAGCATGGAGGCAGGTCCCAGTCACTGCAGATAAATGTGAGTGGTGCAATAGTGTGTGTGCCTTGCTTGTGTGCAGCAGAGTGGAAGATGCAAGCATTGTCCCACATGACCCCATGCCGTGCCTGCCTGTTACAGTCCTGCTGGAGACAGTTATGTAATACCGCCACAGAGGCAGTATAGCATGTGAAGATGTACATGTGTGCTTCACACCCCAGGCAGATGGCTGCAGGTCATGTGTGCCACAGCAGTGTGGTCGACCAGGACTGTCATAGCGGTCAGATACCACATGCCTGTATAATTACAGTATGAGCATAGGCAGCAGTTGCAGTGACACAGTAGGTCAATGTACAGTGTCCCTGTGTTCAGACCACTGCCTACTGTACACTTGGCTAGACACACACCCAGAGGGGATGACACCGGTGAGCCATCATATGTCCCAGTACACGTAGCCTGTGTAATGCCATCACAGGGCGGTCACAATAACACGTTGTATGAGAGATATATTGTACCAGGTGATGTGTCATGTGTGCATATGTTGAGTTGCACAGCTGCTCACACGTCTGCAACATATCAGTGCATGATGCCTAGTGTAACATGATGTGTGGAACTGCACTGTGATCCACAACAGGGTCATCAAGACAGGTGTGTTGTGAATGGTGTAACCCATGGTTCCGTGAGATATACACGGTGCTGTTGGCTGCCATGCTGGGGCCACCAGTGGTGCCTACAGTGGTCATACAGACATACTGCACACATTGTTCTGGCAGGAATGTCCATTGTTGTAGATGATGTGTTACTACGTGAAGGTAGGTGTGTGTTGTGAATGTTACCCATCCAGATGTGACCATCAGGTGCAGTTATGGTTGTCGACAGCATCACACCCATCCACAGCTGTCAGCACCCTGTCCCCAGAATGGGTATCAGCCACCCTCGTGCTGTGTGACTAATGTGCAGATGGCGGAACACCTACTACTGGCTGGCTAACAGTGTCATCTAGGAAGGCTATGTGATGGCTGGAAGACGCCGTTCTAATGTATAATGATGGTATCCCAATGAAGTACATGGAATCACATATAGTAAGCCATGGCTGGCATGTAAACCATGTACAACAATGACTGTGTGACAGACACAAACAATGTGGAGCCATGTTGAACATGCACCCGTGAGAACACCAAATGAGGTATGTTGCACGTATCGATGTACAACTGTCAGCTATGGGCACAGCATGAATGCAGACGCACATCCCCCACAGGCAGTACGGCTCCATGTTGGTAGGGAAGCATTGCACGAGTACATGTGACAGTTGCTGTACCGCCACATGTACTGCATATCCGTCATATAGGGATAGCAGTGGTACGTGACTGTCGGACATGCCTGTACATACGACCATGTCCCACAGGATATGTGTTACGTGTGTACAACACCTGTTGTACCATCATCAAGCTGTGAAGTGTATGGCTGCCAGTGTACCTGTGTGACATGTTGTGCAATGGGTGCAAAGGTACGCAGTAGCGAATTGCATGCCCACATGTCCCACACAGGTGCATAGCCTGAACATACAATGCAAATAGGGTGTTGGATAATAGCAACCCACAAGAGGTGATGGGTACGGGTGGCAACCCACTACCACCTGTCCAGGTAAGGCGTGCATGTCCATGACACAATAGCACCTGAGATGTTAGCAGTACAGCTGTACAGGGCGGCATGCATATTCGATCACTAATACCCTTGCGTGTTCCACCACTGGCCTGTTGACAGACAGACACCAACACCATGTGCAGCATTGACATGTGCACAGCACATCACCGCTGGCTACAGTAGAACAGGGTTACCATGTAGACACGTGCACAGAACATCTGCGCCAGCCACAGTCAAACACGGTATGTGTTGAACCCCACCGTCATTGTAGCCCATGCCACAGACAGATGTTCATGCATCTGTGTATGTACGGCTGGGAATGTCCCTGGCCTAGCAGTACAGCTGTGTCAGTGTTGCGAACAACAGACTGAATGGGCTGGGTGTGTGAGGTGTGCGTCATATGTGTATGGTCCGATGGATGATACCATCAGTGCCCCCGCTATGTGAACATCCCTGTCCCCATAAATGGATACCTATGCTGTGCCCAACACCACGGTCCCTGTGGGAGGGATGGTGCTGTGTGGTGCACCCGCCGACATGGCGGTGGCAGTAGCCACTGGATGTAGACATATGTGGTACCCATGTCAGGCCAGGGTACCATCCATGTGTATGGGATATCATTGTGCGGGCACATACAGCACTGTGTTGAACAATATCACAGCGCATAGCACCTGTCAGGGGTAATGCGTATGCATGGATTTGCGATACCAGCATGCACCATACACACCCCCACCAAGCAGCATGCTGCCTACCTTGCAGAAGGCCATTGTCCACACCATGATGATAGACATGCGTAATGTCCATATACACATAGCAATGACATATGGAATGGACAGCCACCCTCCCAATACCAGTATCCCCCAGGTGGGACACATCCCTGTGCCATGTATGTGACATACCCTGCCATACCATGCAGCCCTGTCCAGCAAGGCTGCACATGCCATCACAGTCATACATGGTGCGATGGCCAAATGGCACTTGCACTATCAACTGTCCAGAGCAGTAATGTGGCACTGATGCACCTTGTGGTGTCACAGGTGCTGTGTGATGGTGTGTACAATGTGCGCGTGCACATGCTATGTATGACCATCCCTGCTAATGGCATATGATTACACAATGTCCCATTTGTATCACATGCAATACAGGCGAGCCGTGGCAGGTTGTCCAACACCTGTACAGTGCTGTGTAGATGTACATGGCACAACACATGCATGTACAGGTGTCCACATGTATGTGTGCAGTGCCACCGCTGACGTCCATAATGGCTGGGTCTGTGATGCCTAGCGACATATACACAGCATCCAGTTGAACAGTAGAATTGTGCGCACATTGGGACATGTGCCAACTGGTATGAACACAGGTGCAGGCAGGTACACATGTCCACAGCAGGTTACCATCAACATGGTGTGTGTACAGTGTGATGAGTTGAAACACAGATATGATATGATACCCGCTGCCTAACAGTGTGACAGCAACACGTCAGCTGTGTCAGTGCCATGATGCATCGCAGAGATTACTGTGCAGATGTCGTACATGTCATGGCAATGTATGTCCAGCGGTATGCCAGTACATCAGTGTAAATGTGACCTGTCACCATCATTATGTCTTACAGATAATGCCACATTCACGGCTGCCAGCCTTCAGCCGCCAGGAGGATGACGTAATCATACCGTTGCTCCATGACAACTATGACCTGCTATTCAGCCATGTTCCACAGCAAGCGCAGCAGCGGGATGACCTGTGGCAGGATATGCGCAGGAGGGTGAATGACGTGGGTGGCAACAACCGCACCTACCAGCAGATACGCCGACACTGCACGGACCTAATATGGCACGCAAAACAGCATGCCGCCGCAATCACCAGAGAACAAGGTGGAACAGGTGGTGGGCCACCAACCCAGCCCCCACTCACACACACGGAGGAGCTCCTGGCCATTCTGGGGACACCCAGGGAACATCATGCAGAAACACTAGCTGCCATCATGGAGGTGGGTGTCTCCCAACCAACGAGCCTGGAGCTGCCTGGTAAGTCAGTCTTGCATATGTGTATGATATCTGCCGTAGGTGTGGGTGTCACAGTTCACCATGTAATGTACCAACACATGCCAGGTATATGGGCACACAAGCCGCATACTACAGTATGCTACGTTGTGTTTGCAGACATGTGCATACCACATGCTATCACACAGGTACATGATGTGACATGCACAGTGCTTACTGTGGCTACAGTCATGGATAATGTTTATACTGTTGTGTCACCCCTATACAGGTACCTCTGGCATGTCGCACAGCCATGGGTCCATCGCAGGTGAGACTGTTGTTAGTAACAGGCATGTTACAGTGTATAGATATTCGCCATGTGGCCAGGTATAACATGCACACCTGGGTTCTGCTCCAGTCACGGTATACAGATTGCACCACCAGACACACACGCCACCCATGTACAGTAGATACAACCATGAAACCACAGTACCTGTCAGTGTGATATGTGCAGTCAGCTATGCATACAATGGTGGAGGTGTTCTACAATGGATGCATATGTAGTATGCATTGGAACACCATTTGTGGTATGCACACAGTACCACATAGTGAGCTGTGATCTGGCCAGCACACAGGTGTTACCAATGTGACATATGCCCCTGCATTGTGTGCACACGTTGTGACACGGCACACGACATGTCCCACACCCGTGGTGTTCTGTCTGCAATATTGTCACACCATGACATGACCTACACCCGACATAGCAAACATCCACACTGCTGTCTGCATAGCCCTCTGTATTGTGACACCTCCGACTTGTATGGGTGTATGTCACATGGGCCACCACAGGGATGGGTACACGATGCCCATCACACACAATTGTCCATGACCCAGTCAAACATGGCCATGGGCGTTAGCCACAGGCATGTTGCCACACAGTACGTCTGGAGTGGATAGACACCATTGCACATTGTCCACACATAGTGCGATCATAGCTGTAGTGGACCACCTGTACATTTGATGTGGTACACTAGACAACTGGAATGCCTGTCTGCAGCCACCGGAGGTGCCACCAATGTCTACCATATACGTGCTGTGGAACAGCATGACTGTGTTGCAGACATGGCAATGCAATGCGTCCATGTTATGCATCGCACAGAAACATACCTGTGTCCTGCTGCCATGCAGTGGCACAGTGCCTGTACTCCCCACTGTATAGCTATGTACATGGCTCACACCAACCACACCTGCACAGACATCTTTGTTACACATGCATTCTATCTGTAGCCTGTACACATAACACTGCACTGTGACGCCCAGTATGATGTGGTGCATGTGGTGGGACACCATTGTCACATGTCCACATGTTATCGCACGTCAGAGGAGTACATGTCAAAGTGACGCCAGCCATGTGTACTGTTAACCTGCCTGTGGCCACACGGTGTATCACGGTGATGCATGCAAACTACCATGAATGTGTGTACTGCATGCCTACTGAAATGACACCTGCTTGATGTAGTGTGCACCCCAGGGCAGTATGCATACTACCACTATTAATGTCTGGCCTGCATTCTCTGAGCTGTGGTGTGGGAATGCTGCATGCCATCTGCAATATCACATGCATGATGTGTCTGCGTGTGTGTGTGTCTGTGTGTGTGTCTGCGTGTGTGTGTGTGCGTGTGTGTCTGCGTGTGTGTGTGTCTGTGTGTGTGTGCGTGTGTGTGTCTGCATGCGTGTGTGTGTCTGTGTGTGTGTGTGTGTGTGTGTGTGTGTGTGTGTGTGTCTGTGTGTTTGTCTGCGTGTGTGTCTGCGTGTGTGTAATGTATCTTACAGTATGTCTTTGTATTCACAGGTGGTGTAGGTCCGTTCCCCTCCTGCGGTCCATCTGATGCTAGTGTCCCCACAGATACTAGCGGTGATGACCATATGCATGAGGTACAGGCAGGGTTGTCAGGGGCAGAAGTTGTGCCATTGGTTACCATCCCACCTATGTCCCCCTCATCCCCACACATGGTTCTGATGCCGACACATACCACATCACCGTTGCCCATAGAGGAAGGACAGTCAGCGTCTGTTGGCATTGAGCAGGAATGTGTGGTGGCTACAGAAGGTGCGCGTACACACCATGTTGCCAGTGTAATGACTGGTGATGTGCCACACAGGCATGTGGCTGGTGCTGCTCGTAGGAGGACCTCTGGCAGACATGCACCTGCTGTACAGGGTGCAGCAGCTGGTATCACCAGACGCATGTTCCAGACTGTAATGGTGGCACAGACACATGCTGAATGGCAGAACCAAGAAGGGCAGAGGCTGCAGAGGGCCGCAATCTGTTCCCTAAATGAGAACATCCAGTCATTGGCGAATGCTCAACAGTAGATTGCTAATGTACTGGATAGGTGATTAGGTGAGAAGGTTGGAATCCTCGACCGAGGCATGTCAATCCGCGAGCGTGAGCTGTCTGTGCTGGAACACCTGGTAGGGGTGAGGCGTAGGACACGTGGCCGTAGGCCAGCACCACCACCTAGTGTAGGTCGACGTGTGCGTGCCACCTCTCATGCCCACTCACACAGTGCCGGTAGCAGCAGCAGTGCAGCTGGTGCTACACCGACCACACCAGGACACAGCAGGCCACGTGGACGTGGCCCTGGCCGGTCCCAGCGTGGACACGGTTCCAGCGGACATGTGTCATCGGAGAGTGGCCACACCATACCTCCACCCGGTAGTGCCCGTGCGACCCCAGGCAGGCACGGGTCACGTGGCCGCAGATGGACACAGTGAGCCGTAAAATCTGCACTGTACAGTCCGGGGCTGCCAAGTATACCCCGTGTAGGCATCATGTATGGCTGAACTGTGTACACACATACCCACACACGGCAGACACAACTGTAGGGCTCCACCACATCCACATGCATTCTGCACAGTCATGCCCAGTAAATGCACCGGCCCTTACACACACACATGATGTCATCCATTGGTACAGCCTATGCCCCTGGCACACATATCACCCTGTGCATATGATGAAGCCTCTGCTGCATCACTGTCATCCACACCATCGGTGCACGGTTATGCAAATATATTCTAATGCACAGGGTGGACAAGATAGTGAGAGGTGTATGTGATACCTGTGTACGCAGAGCGTGTGATGTGTATGTTGCAGTGGTTGCGTATGACAAGTGACAGGTGCGTATGTGACGTGGGTTGTGTACTGTCATCATGCAGCAGACATACCATGTAGTGCAGGTGCAGCATGCATTGAGCTGTGTACACGGTATGTGTGACGGTTACATGTGTAGCACCATGTTGGTTCTGTTAACCTGTATGCCTCATATGGTGTACTCGCATGTGCCTACTGGGAGCACTGTTATCAGTCCCCCACATGTAGCTGTGGGTTACCCACAGGCACATCTGGCAATATCAGCATACCACATGTACCCGCAACCTGCCTGGACACCTACATAGGTACATAGGTGCATAAGTACATAATAGGCTATGTGCCCTACGGCATGTGTAAGCCTAGCCAGAGTGTGTGTGGCTTTCACCACCCCTTAGGATGAGGATACTATATCCATTGGTCTGCTGTCCCTCTGTCCAGCAGTGACACAGAGATGATTCCTGGGGTATACCTACGATCTCCCATCCACACGTCAGGATTACTCTTGGACAGAGTCAGTGAGGGGCTCTGCTTCACAAGGGCTGGGAATCTGTTCCATGGTGTAGGGAGTCTCTGGGCGATGAACCTGTCCCTCCAGCATGTCCTATTTATATCCGTGTTGAGGTTTGTGTCTGTTGCTCTCGTGCCCGTGGTTGTTTGGATCCTAGGAGGTGGAGCATGTCCATGAAACCCAGGTTGGACATGGCCGTGTATGTCAGGCACAGATCACCTCGGAGCAGACGGTATGAGAAGGTATAGAGCCAGAGTTCCCTCAGTCGGGCAGCGTGTGACATATGTTTCAGCACCTTTATCCCTGTGTTGGGGAATGTTTGGGGTCCTTCCGACTGCTGCAGGTGTCGGGTTAGGTACATTCCGAATGGGGCATTGTACCCAATCATTGGTCTGATGCGTGAAGAGTACAGGGGTATAATGACCTCCCGTGATCTGGATGTGAATCCATTCATGACCAGGTGGGCACTGTGGAATGTCTTCCCAACCACATTGGCAATGTGAGTGTCAAGAGAGGTTACCGACAAGTTGGGTCCCCAGGTCCCTGATAACGTCTACCGTGTTTAATGGATTACCACCTATGTGGTAATTCGGGGTTAACTTGTCTTTCCCAAAGGGTAGGTCTATACCTTCCCTGGCATGTAGCTTCAGGCCATGGCTCTGGCACCAGTTATCCATTTCTATGAGACCTCAGGTGGATGTCTGTGTCTGATGGGGTGTTGATTATGGTGGCCAGTTTGCAGTCATCGGCATACCTTGTCTGCCACAATCCCCCTATGTTTGCATGCACATCAGAAAGTTGAATGCCGAACAGGAGGGGGCCCAGGACTGAGCCCTGTGGGCCACCACTCGGGACCGGCTTGGAGTCTGACATGGCACCAGGAACACTAACCCTGTGGGTTCTGACCTTCATCCGGTTGGCAACCCATCGTGTGACATATGGCTCTACATCTACGCTGGTGAGCCTTTCTATGATGCCCACGTGGAGTTTGGTTCGAACGCTGTCACCAGGTCATGGTAGTCTGTGCGAACCGACGTACCCCCATCAATGGCCTTAGTGACTCTTCCAAACAGGTCGACCAGGTTCAGGAGGCAGGATCTGCCCTTGACTAAGCCGACGTGGGTATGTTCCAGTATTTGTCGGTCCCCAATGTCTTTA
Source organism: Protopterus annectens (assembly GCF_019279795.1). Lineage (NCBI taxonomy): Eukaryota > Metazoa > Chordata > Ceratodontiformes > Protopteridae > Protopterus > Protopterus annectens. The sequence goes on from NC_056734.1 coordinate 911,312,621, forward strand.
TTTATGGGCTCCATTATGGTCCCCTCCATAGCTTTGCAGACAAGGCTCGTCAAGCTTATAGGGCAGTTATGTCCAGAGTCCGTAGCAGCACCGCCTTGGTGGAGTGGGACCACAGTTGCCGTATGCCATCCATTGGGTACATAGCCTGTAGTAAGGCTAAGGTTAAACAGCAGCCTTATGTGCGGGTTGAGGCCCTCATTGAGGTTGTGTAGCACACAGCCGGGGACACCGTCTGGTCCCATTGATGCTGTGTTTTCTGCTTTACAGATAGCAGCTCTCATCTGGCCATTCGAGATGTTTGGGAGGCTAGACTCTGGTGGGATAGATACCTCCCCTCTTGGGGGGAGGGAGGGTAGATGTATGCACGGAACCTGTCTGCCAGTTTCTTGGCAATGTCTGTGGGTTCAGTGATCATTGTACCATTCCGGACTAATTCCGAGCATAACTGTGAGCTTCCACCCATGTTCCTACCATAGCTAAGGAAGGCCTTATGGTTGTCTTATGTGTCCTTTGCAAGTCCTGTCCCACAGGCGGCCTTGGATGATTGTATGAGTGATCGTATGTTACCACCAGTATTAATCAGTGATGCCTTCCCTGGTAGTGATATTGCTCTGTCATGTAGTAGCTTTCACCTCTTGTTGTACGGTTTGTTTATGGCTGGGGTCCACCAGACCATGTGCCTGCCTTTGGTGGACAAGGTCCTGATGTTATTAGGGATTGCTTGATCCAGACATTCCTGGGGGTGCTCGTAGAAGGCATTTGTAAGGGTTTCAGCAGCGTGGCCTGTGTTTACCACTGGCATGGAGGCCTTGTAGGGTACCACACCAGTCATATGACATGTGGGGTTCACTGTGGAGAGGTCTTCACTGTGGTCTCCCTTGCCGGTGTTGGGGGCGGGATGCGGATCTCCAGTGAGATCACTATATGGTCTGACCTCACCGTTGAGGGATGTACATCCTGTGTGGAGCATGTCGTCCCCATGCGTGATGATCAGGACTAGTATAGTTCCTCCCCTTGTGGGTATGGTGCATAGTTGTTCCACAGCATTCGGGTGTATGAACACCTGGAACCTTTGGTGTAGGGTGTTGTGTCCTGGGTAATGTTCCCGGTCTATGTATGGGTGGTTGATGTCACCCAATATGATGGTGTTGTGAGAGCATTCATACTCCCCAGTGTCTTCAGGAAGGCTGTGCGAGTATCCTGGGTTAGGGAGGGTGGTCTGTAGCATGCAACAAACTGTAGGGCAGTCCTACCCATGGTTAATTGCACCTGGATGGTCCCCGCTGCTACATGCATTTCTGCCAACTTGGAGGTGTGGGTATCCTTCATGGAAATGGAGACTCCCCCTCCTTCTGTGGTTCAGTCCGGGTTAGGGTCCTGAGCAGCGTGATATGAGGTATGACCTGATAGTGCTGGGGTGCTCTCAGGAGCCCTGAACCAGGTTTCAGTCACAGCACTGACATCAATGTCCTCCATACCGAGGAGGGCTTTTGAGGGCGTGCAGCTTGGGCGTAGACTACTGGCACTGAGCAGTACTACCCTTAGTTTTTTCCAGGTTTGTAGTCTAGGGCGGTAGGTTTATCAGTTCAGCCTTGCCTGCAGTGGGCACTGTGGGGGTGGCAGGAGCCTTTGCCAAACTCTTGAAGACCAGGGGCGACAGGTGCAAGCCATCCCTTGTGAAGGAGCGTGGCGTGTCAAGCATGTCATCCCAGGCAAGAGGACATTGGATCCCCTCAGACTGACACCGATAATCAGGCCAATTATCAAGGGTGATCAGTTGGACCCAGTATTGTGGCATCATTCTTGATGAGGGTGGGATACTGCTCAGGGTCAGGGTCATGCTGGCCTGGGCTACACAATCTGAGAGCCCCTCTATGTCTCCTTTCATGTATCCCAGGGTGGTATGTCTCCGGTCGTTGACACCAGCATGGACAATGACTGCGTCATACTTGTACATGCTGCGGAGTGACCTGAGTGCGTGTGTTATGTGGTGGATTCCAGCGCCCGACAGGCAGCCTACTGTGATCATTCCCTTGTTCAGTCAGGTGGGTGGGACGTCGGTGTGTCTGACTATGGCGTCACCTATTACAAGTGTGTCTGGCATTGTGTGTGGCCTTAAGGGCTGTGACTGTTTAGCACACTGACGTTGAGAACTATGTGTTGCATGTCCTATGTCTTGTGGAGGCAGTTGCTTGGGTGTCTGCTTCAGAGGCCTCGTTAGGTTCGTTACATGTTTTAACAGTGCCTCCGAGTATGTCTTTGTGTGTTCATGTGTTTGTTTAGCATTTGTGATAGTTCCATGTGACACTGGGTTTGTGGTGTGCATGGTGTCCTTCCCCACCGATTTGGTCTTGCCGATCGTGGTTTGGGAGAGCTCAGCCTCCTGTCTGGCTATATAGTTGCATCTCTCACATGTATCATGTTTAGTGGGGGAGGTGCGGCTTGTCCGTGTCCATGAGGCACCTGTAACATTGCCTCAGGATGCCCAGATTCACCATCTGAACAGGAGAGGTCGCTATCAATTGACCCTTGGCATGCCAGAGAACGTGAATGCATTTGCTGTGTAACTGGGTCAGAAGGGACCTATAGGGAAGTGGGTACTCAAGGGGATTCTAGGCTAGTGTAGTACTCCGTCTAGTATACATGTACTTTACCTATGTAGGAATACTGTGGGAGCAGGTGCTGAGCTTTTGTGATAGAGAACAGACAGTTTAGATTGCAAGTAGAGAAGTTCTACGTGTAAACCTGCAGCACGGGCCAGATGTAGTGTAACGTTGTTTACGGTACATGACACACATGTCCACACATATACTGCACCTGGCGCCTGTGGTCGGTGCCACAGGCTACGGTGGACAGAGACATCACATACATGGCATGACACAGTACAGGTATGGTGACACTCTGCAGGTGTCATTACACAGCATGCTGGCGACTGACCGCAGATGTCACCTGTCAGCTGTGGTGCACTGTGCAGCAGTAGGACGCTGTACCGTACAGGAATATGTCCACAATCGCGGTGTACACCACTATGGCGCACACCCATTGTGTGCAGATGGGGACACCTGCCTGTGTGGTCAGCACCCTCACAATACAATGCATCCACACACCATGTCACAGGGGGTGGACTTGCACAGGTGGCCAGTATGGCTCAAAACTATGGCATTGACAGGGTTGTACAATGCAGCACCAGTACGGGATGGTCGCCCTGTGTGGTTAGTGTCCATTCACAACACTATATCTGCATACACCCTCACAACAGGCAGCAGACATACACACATGTTGACACACTGACATGGTGGTGACCACACATGTCTACATGGAAGGACGAGGTGTTGCATGTACTGCACCATCCACATCCATGCACCCCACACTGAGGTATGTACAGATCTCTACCATGGTGTACAGTGATGTGTGGCACGTGGCACATAGTCCCCCCGATCTGTGGCATACATGGGCACACATTCCTGCACACATGTCGGTGCTGGGAATGCCACACCCGCTATATGGGATATGTGCAGGCGTGCAGCGGTATGTAGTGCATCATGCATACCAACACTGTATCCGGCAGCTGTGCTGATATATGCACTTGGGAGGTGGTAGGGGTTACAGTGGCCATGTGACATATGGTCGATGACACCTGACCGATGGGCATGCATTATGGCAGCACTGTCATGTAACAGCAACATAGCAGACTGTATGCACATGGCAGGGTAGGATGGTGTGTGACACACCTGTGACCACCTCCTGCACACATGCATGTGGACAGGTGTTTAAACACATGATGTACACACATACCGCCATGCGTGCTGTTACTATGCCACCATATGGCCCCATGATGGGTATGCATGTGGTAGGGGGTTGCAACTGTGTTATGGACATCGGACACCACTCATGCATGGCTGCACCATGCACAGTACATGTGTCACATGTATCCCCTGTTGCCATGTGTGTATGCATTGCTACGTTGTGATGTGTGTGTCGACATACATGGAACATGGACTGTGGTATGGTATCACAGCTGTCACAGGCAAACTGTACAAGGGTATGTGTCCCAGTCAACACCGCTACACCCTGTAGGGGGAGCATACCACAGACATGTGTCCACCTTTCATTCATGTGTGTATTACCGCGTATGCCAGTGTTATGCATGTGGTACATCACAGGCTTCGTATGTGTCCTGTGTGCAGTCCATGCACACAGCCAGACAATCACATATATGACATATCCGGGCTTTGTTTCACTGTGGTACAGCTGCAGTCATGTGTCATATCTGTGTCAGGCCCGTGGTATGTGTGGAGCACGCCTGTCCATGTATACCAATATGGACGGACTACATCACACTTGTGGGATCATTGATAGTACATGTGTACTCTGCATGACGGGCGTACACCGCCATATAGACCTGTGGATATATGTCACATGCTGTTGCTGGACCGTGAGGCATACTGCTGCACCGATTACATGGTGCTGGCATGGCAGCTACAGTGTTCACTGCAGTGTGTACATGTTCAGCCTTCACCCGTGACTCCTGTGATGTCATCTGTGTGTACGTGTAACTGCATGTGTGTCCACCCTGTGCATGTGTACGCGTTTACCTGGCGATGACTTGAGGTGTGTACACTCCGTCTGCCTGCCGGATGGCGCGTGCTTTATACTAAGTGTGTGAACATGCCCGGGTTGCTGTTGTGTAGGTGGACACACATGACGGTCCACACTCTGCCCTTCCATGATTCCACCCCATGTGTATGCATGTCTGCACTCTGCAGATTCTAAGTGTGTGAGCATGCCCAGTAAGCAGCTGTGTAGATGGACACACAGTACAGTGCACACCGCGCCAATCTGTGAAGATACCCCGTGTGCATGTATGTTTCCCCTTTGCAACCGCCATGTGTGTGAGCATGCCCAGGTTGCTGTTGTGTAGGTGGACACACACGACGGTCCACACTCTGCCCTTCCATGATTCCACCCCATGTGTATGCATGTCTGCACTCTGCAGATTCTAAGTGTATGAGCATGCCCAGTAAGCAGCTGTGTAGATGGACACACAGTACAGTGCACACCGCGCCCGTCTGTGAAGATACCGATGTGCATGTATGATTCCCCGCGACCGCTAGGTGTGAGGGCATGCCCAGTACACCATTCGGGGGTACACAGTACAGTCGGCACTGATGTCTGCTACTAGGCGTGTAGCCATGGCCAATGACATCCTGCATAGCCATGGTGGCCGTCAGGTGAGTCATATGTGGTTGATATGCCAAAATGGCTGCCTACATCATACGCCCGGTTGCCCTCTCATAGGGTATACTGTCTGTGGTGCATCCGTATCCATGTCGTGATGTTGTGCTCGTAGTTAGTTGGTATTCCCGGAGTGCCTTGCCTCTGCAGATGATATCACCCACCTAGGGTATGCCTCCTGACAGCTGTGCTCAGTAATCTTGGTAGCGCGTTCTGTAAATGCATCATGCTGTAGTGTGTTCATGTAGGTAGGCGTAGGTTCAACTCCCGGCTCTTCCCCGGGTGTGTGTGTTTTCAGCTGCCTCTGCAGATGGTCATGCTTTTAGATGCTTTGCAACACATACCTTGGCTATTGTCAGCTATTCCTTCGGATGATGTCACCCGCCTAGAAGTATGCCTCTGACAGCGCTGTGCTCAGTAATCTCGGTAGCGCGTTCTGTAAATGCATCATGCTGTAGTGTGTTCATGTAGGTAGGCGTAGGTTCAACTCCCGGCCTTTGAGGTGTGTGTGTGTGTTTCCAGCTGCCTCTGCAGATGGTCATGCTTTTAGATGCTTCAACACATACCTTGGCTATTGGCATCTATTCCTTTATGGATGATGTCACCTGCCTAGAAATGCGCCTCTGACAGTGCTGTGCTCAGTAATCTCGTGCGTTCTGTAAATGCATCATGCTGTAGTGTGTTCATGTAGGTAGGCATAGGTTCAACTCCGGCCCTTCCCCATGTGTGTGTGAGGTGTGTGTGTGTGTTTCCAGCTGCCTCTGGAGATGGTCATGCTTTAGATGCTTAACACATACCTTGGGTATTGTCAACTATCCCTTCACAGATGATGTCACCCGCCTAGAAGTATGCCTCTGACAGCATTGTGCACAGTAATCTCGGTAGCGTTCTGTAAATGCATCATGCTGTAGTGTGTTCATGTAGGTAGGCGTAGGTTCAACTTCTGGCCCTTCCCATGTGTGTGTGTGTGTGTGTGTGTGTGTGTGTGTGTGTGTGTGTGTGTGTGTGCATGTTTACAGCTGCCCCTGGAGAGAGTAGTTCTTTTAGGCAACGCAACACATACCTTGGCTATCGGCGTCTATTCCTTCGGATGTTGTCACCCACCTAGACATGTGCCTCTGGCGGTGCTGTGTTCAGTGGTCCACGTAGCGTTCCATACCTGTGTCATACTGTCGTGGTTGGGTAGGTGGAGGTAAGGTCAATCCCATGCCTGCCAGCTGTGTGTGTGTGTCTATGCTCCCAGCCGCATGGGTTCATAGGTTATGTTAGAGGTTCCATGAACACTTATATCCTGCCGACATTTCTGTGTTTGTGGATGGTGAGGCAGCTCGTGGTCTGTCTGTGTGCCTGCTGTGGTTGGCGACCTCCGTAGCGTGTTCTCCACGTGCGCCCTGCTGTGGTGTGGTGGGGTGGTGCTGTGTACGTTACACTCCCGGCCTTGCCACATGTGTCCGTCTGTATCTCTCTCGATGTATATATACATACTTATGTTATGCCCATAGCGCTGCTCTTGCATGGACAACTGTCTGTCCCATGTATCGCATATTTGCACGGCTGACACATAGAACTGTGGTACGATGCATATCCACTCATTGTCTATGCAATGTCCGTATTCCGGCACGCCTTAGAGACATCTGCTGGATATCGTGGCAGACAGCTATCCTTGCTGTACTGACACTGTACCATTACGCCATAAACCTTGTGTATCATTGCCTGTTTATGGTGTGTGTATGTCTATCTGAGCTGTGTGCATGGTCGTGTGTATGTCCCACTATAGCCGTCTGTGCAGGTGTCGCCACTATGGGTAATCCTTGTAGACCGCTGTTTCATGTGCACTTCAGCACATACCTGCAGACCATACTACCCCTCCCTCGGCAGCTACGGCGGCCTTAGATCAACCGCTGCCCTAGGCGAGGGGGCTCCATGGCGCCCACCTCCACAACACATGGTGCCCCCATCCTGATGTACCTACATGACATAACTACTAGAAGGTGGCCCTGCTAGTGCAGTGCCCTAGGCAGCCGCGGGTTGGCTTATGCCTACGGCCGACTATGAGCACATCCCAAGGCATACTTTTACATTCAGTGTTTTACAAAGGCTAGATTTTAATCCCAGAGGGGCATTACCAACTATACTTTAGAATGCAAATTGAGATGGATTATTAGGTGGAGAGCTGACCAAACACCAGGGTTGAATGATGAAGCACAGATTAAGCCTCTTTTGAGAAGCAGGTGGCTTAAACCCAAATAACAGGAATGTAGTTTAGGTACAGCTATACATTTAACACCTATTAGTCCACTCTTTCAGTTGTTTACCACTGTTTTACATTGATATAATATACATATTTTCTATATATTGTTAGATTTATAATTGATGAGAATTAGGCATAGTACAATATAATATAATACATGTTTTAATAAGATGTTTTAAAAGATGTTAATATATGTGTGAGTATTTAACATTGCATTTGCGCTTTATATGCTGGGGTTAATTGTTCATTGTTTGATGAGAAATTGACCAATGACAATGTAAGGAGGGATATTTAAAGCCTGAATGCTTTTATGTTATGTGTAAGTCTGAAGGAGCCTCTGGGTGAAATGCTTACTTGTATATAAAGGAACCTTTTTATACCATTTGGGCACTGTCCTGGACAATTTCTCCACGTTGACTGTTTCATCTACCTATGTGTTTTTGGATTGTGTGCCATAAGGTGCCAGCGGTTATTTTATGTTGATTAGGTGTAATCCATGGTCAATTGACATTAATCATATTAATTCATTAAAGGATCTTCTTTATAAGTGGGAGCGGCATAGTTTAACCATCCTATGACCTTCCTAGTTGAAGTTGTTAGTGAGCCATTAGTATGTGTTCCACAGGTCGCCCATTAGTTCCGCATTATGGAAGCAGTGATCCCCATTTTGGTGATGGCAGATTGAGAGCTGTGTGCGCGGTATTCGCGACGGTCTGACTTTGTATGGGGAATGTCTAATGTAGTCCCTATCTGTATTTCTGTGCTATGCCTTACTGCAGCTGTGTAATTCCGCCAGGTTTCCAGTTATGGGTGCCATCTTGGTAAATGCGCTTGTCCATCCATGGGAATCGCCTACTGGACACTGATATAGGGCTGTACATTTCACACCTGATTTCCAGCATTATCGGAGGATGCTTTGCATCATTAGTGGGGAGTAAGGCATGTGTTATACCCACATCCCTCCCATGGGTAAGGGCCAGCGGATTATCTGCCAAACAACACCGAGCCCCATTTCTGCATACCCAGGATCCCATGGCTGCAACCCTCGACGGTACATTACACATCCCTTCATGTGTGCAGGACTGGGATGTGGGCCTTCTATGGACTCGACAATCTGGGATTTCTGTTCATATGTCCTGCATTTCATGGACACTTGTCATCAACCTTAAACACGCTGGTGGTGCATATGTCTAGCTGTGCGTAGTCACGGCTGTCATTTCTTCTGGGTCGTCGCAGCTGGTTGATATTGTGAGCGGAGCAATTTTGGAGTCCTACAATGGACACCAGTGTGCATATGTAAAGTGAAGAACTTGGACTGTCACCATCTGGCCAGTGGTTTTGACTGATGCTGTATGTTCCCCATTCGGATATCTGTTTGACTACCCTTATTATGTATTACTTGGCATATCTATAGCCATGTGCCAGTAAGCGAAATACAGCAGACCTTGAGTCCTGGTCATCTTCATAAAAGACATTAATGAACATAAACCAGACCAAAACAGGCGATGACAATAACGATACACTCCACAGTCCAAAGATACTGAGCGCTTTCACCCACTAACATGGGGCATCGTCAGAGTCGAAATAAATTAGATAGTCATCCCTTATATACTTCCTTCAGAGTCAGTTTAAAGACAATTAATCAATAAACTTGCTCATAGTTAAGTGGACAGTGCTCCATGTCTTAAAGATAAAGTGACATATAAAAATCAGTGTTGCATACATTACTTAATGGAAACATTAATACAACAACAATGTGTTAATATAAATACAATATTGGTCAATACAATCAGTATATTGAAACATAATTGATAATTGTTGTGAGTAAACCTTAGAATGTAGTGTGTTGATAATGATATTATGTATATTAATGTGTATAATTGTTGTATTAAGATTCCAAATCATTGAATAAATAAGTACAATTAAATGCATATTTTGTATAAATATGAATGTAAATAAAGTCACAATGTTAAATATAAATATGACTGTATATAACTATATAAATATGATATGGAAGAAACTGTAGTTGTTTACATCTTGTTTCGAGTGACATATCTATGTCCATGTGTCATATATCAGGGCGTCGGACTGCTGTGTGTAGATATATACATATGAACCCCTCGTTACATACCTTGCTTTGTTACTGTCTGTGGATTACCTGTGTACACACATCTATTACCATACCATACCTTTCCACTGTACAGGTTCTGGCATGGTGTACGGCAGGTTGGCCCTTAATCTTGCTGTGTGTTACATTGACCTGTGTCTATCTGGCAATCGCTGGCGTGTCATGTGAGACCTTCTTGCTTCTATAGGGACCTGATCCCGTAATTGTAACGTGCTTCCACTGGCCATATATTTCTCTGTCGTCTGGGATCTGTATGTAACCAGTCCTTTCAGGACACTTTCTATTGTTGTTCATTTTGGTTACATATATGAGTACTTTGGTATGTTGTGCTATTATTGTGTGTGGAGCATTTCTCCACGGGCCTCTGCTGACACTGGACATATATCAGCTAGCCCTAGCCGGTCAACAAGTGTGAGCCAACTAAACACAATTCATACGGTGGCACCTTCTGACAAGTGGGTGGTTACAGATGCATAACGATCGTCAATCCATACTACTAACACACGTTATTCTATCCACATTCTATGTTTGTCTTATCACATAGCATGTGTTTCTCACTATTTCTACGGTACTTTACATGGCATTGTCCGATTCCATACTTTCAGAGGCTGACAGTTTTTGAGACATGTATAACTGACGTGGAGGACACAGCATTAACTTTCCCTGCTGTGGCGGATGACACACGCGCACTTGCATTTCTAATTGTGGGTTACGCGGGCGCATGCATATCCGTATTCTGGTTACATATGTTTACTGGGTCTGTGTGGTTACGTGGTCTGTATTAGTTGTGACTGTTCGGTAACATATCTCTGATCCAGTTGCCGGACGATGTGGAACACACCTTCACCTTTACACATGTAACTGTCTTTGCGGCATGGGCGCATTACGTACGTTCACATTTATATGTTCTATAGTAGTAATTCAAATGGGACTGCATTCCGTTTGCGGTTGCTGTGACCACTACACGTTAGCTGTTCTGTCTCATTTATATGCATACCCATGGTACTTAGCTAAATTTACATATCCCCCACCCACCACCCCGCACTCACGTCGTCACAGGCATCCATTCTCCTGCTGGGAAAAGTGCGGTACATTTGCACATTCTTATTCCTACCGCTCATGGCCCAGGATGCATATGTCGTGACCGCAGGGATATTCAGATCACAGGGGCTTATAGCCCCTACGCGCTGGCTCGATTGTCAGGGTGTTCCTGTGGTGCTTTGGGTTTGGTCTTGTCCGCCTGAGTGTACGGAACTGACTGACTGTGTACGAATGTCAGGGGAGTCACATGGGCACGGTTTGTCCATGTCTATGATACCATACCCCCATTATTCCTAACCGTGCGTGATTGGCGGCGTGCCGTTGTAGATCGTGTTATAGTAATTGCACGGTCTGGTCGGCGGACCTATTTCCATTACTATACCTCAGTATTTATAACCTGTGTTGCTATGTTACATGGGTTTAACATTGCGTGACAGCTTTCGGGGGGGTTGGCAATGTCTGTGGGTTCAGTGATCATTGTACCATTCGGACTAATTCGAGCATAACTGTGAGCTTCCACCCATGTTCCTACCATAGCTAAGGAAGGCCTTATGGTTGTCTTATGTGTCCTTTGCAAGTCCTGTCCCACAGGCGGCCTTGGATGATTGTATGAGTGATCGTATGTTACCACCAGTATTAATCAGTGATGCCTTCCCTGGTAGTGATATTGCTCTGTCATGTAGTAGCTTTCACCTCTTGTTGTACGGTTTGTTTATGGCTGGGGTCCACCAGACCATGTGCCTGCCTTTGGTGGACAAGGTCCTGATGTTATTAGGGATTGCTTGATCCAGACATTCCTGGGGATGCTCGTAGAAGGCATTTGTAAGGGTTTCAGCAGCGTGGCCTGTGTTTACCACTGGCATGGAGGCCTTGTAGGGTACCACACCAGTCATATGACATGTGGGGTTCACTGTGGAGAGGTCTTCACTGTGGTCTCCCTTGCCGGTGTTGGGGGCGGGATGCGGATCTCCAGTGAGATCACTATATGGTCTGACCTCACCGTTGAGGGATGTACATCCTGTGTGGAGCATGTCGTCCCCATGCGTGATGATCAGGACTAGTATAGTTCCTCCCTTGTGGGTATGGTGCATAGTTGTTCCACAGCATTCGGGTGTATGAACACCTGGAACCTTTGGTGTAGGGTGTTGTGTCCTGGGTAATGTTCCCGGTCTATGTATGGGTGGTTGATGTCACCCAATATGATGGTGTTGTGAGAGCATTCATACTCCCCAGTGTCTTCAGGAAGGCTGTGCGAGTATCCTGGGTTAGGGAGGGTGGTCTGTAGCATGCAACAAACTGTAGGGCAGTCCTACCCATGGTTAATTGCACCTGGATGGTCCCCGCTGCTACATGCATTTCTGCCAACCTGGAGGTGTGGGTATCCTTCATGGAAATGGAGACTCCCCCTCCTTCTGTGGTTCAGTCCGGGTTAGGGTCCTGAACGCGTGATATGAGGTATGACCTGATAGTGCTGGGGTGCTCTCAGGAGCCCTGAACCAGGTTTCAGTCACAGCACTGACATCGATGTCCTCCATACCGAGGAGGGCTTTTGAGGGCATGCAGCTTGGGCGTAGACTACTGGCACTGAGCAGTACTACCCTTAGTTTTTTCCAGGTTTGTAGTCTAGGGCGGTAGGTTTATCAGTTCAGCCTTGCCTGCAGTGGGCACTGTGGGGGTGGTAGGAGCCTTTGCCAAACTCTTGAAGACCAGGGCGACAGGTGCAAGCCATCCCCTTGTGAAGGAGCGTGGCGTGTCAAGCATGTCATCCCAGGCAAGAGGACATTGGATCCCCTCAGACTGACACCGATAATCAGGCCAATTATCAAGGGTGATCAGTTGGACCCAGTATTGTGGCATCATTCTTGATGAGGGTGGGATACTGCTCAGGGTCAGGGTCATGCTGGCCTGGGCTACACAATCTGAGAGCCCCTCCATGTGTCCTTTCATGTATCCCAGGGTGGTATGTCTCCGGTCGTTGACACCAGCATGGACAATGACTGCGTCATACTTGTACATGCTGCGGAGTGACCTGAGTGCGTGTGTTATGTGGCGGATTCCAACGCCCGACAGGCAGCCTACTGTGATCATTCCCTTGTTCAATCAGGTGGGTGGGACGTTGTTGTGTTTGACTATGGCGTCACCTATTACAAGTGTGTCTGGCATTGTGTGTGGCCTTAAGGGCTGTGACTGTTTAGCACACTGACGTTGAGAACTATGTGTTGCATGTCCTATGTCTTGTGGAGGCAGTTGCTTGGGTGTCTGCTTCAGAGGCCTCGTTAGGTTCGTTACATGTTTTAACAGTGCCTCCGAGTATGTCTTTGTGTGTTCATGTGTTTGTTTAGCATTTGTGATAGTTCCATGTGACACTGGGTTTGTGGTGTGCATGGTGTCCTTCCCCTCCCATTTGGTCTTGCCGATTGTGGTTTGGGAGAGCTCAGCCTCCTGTCTGGCTATATAGTTGCATCTCTCACATGTATCATGTTTAGTGGGGGAGGTGCGGCTTGTCCGTGTCCATGAGGCACCTGTAACATTGCCTCAGGATGCCCAGATTCACCATCTGAACAGGAGAGGTCGCTATCAATTGACCCTTCGGCATGCCAGAGAACGTGAATGCATTTGCTGTGTAACTGGGTCAGAAGGGACCTATAGGGAAGTGGGTACTCAAGGGGATTCTAGGCTAGTGTAGTACTCCGTCTAGTATACATGTACTTTACCTATGTAGGAATACTGTGGGAGCAGGTGCTGAGCTTTTGTGATAGAGAACAGACAGTTTAGATTGCAAGTAGAGAAGTTCTACGTGTAAACCTGCGGAGCACGGAGCCAGATGTAGTGTAACGTTGTTTACACGGTACATGACACACATGTCCACACATATACTGCACCTGACGCCTGTGGTCGGTGCCACAGGCTACGGTGGACAGAGACATCACATACATGGCATGACACAGTACAGGTATGGTGACACTCTGCAGGTGTCGTACACAGCATGCTGGCGACTGACCGCAGATGTCACCTGTCAGCTGTGGTGCACACTGTGCAGCAGTAGGACGCTGTACCGGTACAGGAATATGTCCACAATCGCGGGGTGTACACCACTATGGCGCACACCCCATTGTGTGCAGATGGGGACACCTGCCTGTGTGGTCAGCACCCTCACAATACAATGCATCCACACACCATGTCACAGGGGGTGGACTTGCACAGGTGGCCAGTATGGCTCAAAACTATGGCATTGACAGGGTTGTACAATGCAGCACCAGTACGGGATGGTCACCCTGTGTGGTTAGTGTCCATTCACAACACTATATCTGCATACACCCTCACAACAGGCAGCAGACATACACACATGTTGACACACTGACATGGTGGTGACCACACATGTCTACATGGAAGGACGAGGTGTTGCATGTACTGCACCATCCACATCCATGCACCCCACACTGAGGTATGTACAGATCTCTACCATGGTGTACAGTGATGTGTGGCACGTGGCACATAGTCCCCCCGATCTGTGGCATACATGGGCACACATTCCTGCACACATGTCGGTGCTGGGAATGCCACACCCGCTATATGGGATATGTGCAGGCGTGCAGCGGTATGTAGTGCATCATGCATACCAACACTGTATCCGGCAGCTGTGCTGATATATGCACTTGGGAGGTGGTAGGGGTTACAGTGGCCATGTGACATATGGTCGATGACACCTGACCGATGGGCATGCATTATGGCAGCACTGTCATGTAACAGCAACATAGCAGACTGTATGCACATGGCAGGGTAGGATGGTGTGTGACACACCTGTGACCACCTCCTGCACACATGCATGTGGACAGGTGTTTAAACACATGATGTACACACATACCGCCATGCGTGCTGTTACTATGCCACCATATGACGGCCCCCATGATGGGTATGCATGTGGTAGGGGGTTGCAACTGTGTTATGGACATCGGACACCACTCATGCATGGCTGCACCATGCACAGTACATGTGTCACATGTATCCCCTGTTGCCATGTGTGTATGCATTGCTACGTTGTGATGTGTGTGTCGACATACATGGAACATGGACTGTGGTATGGTATCACAGCTGTCACAGGCAAACTGTACAAGGGTATGTGTCCCAGTCAACACCGCTACACCCTGTAGGGGGAGCATACCACAGACATGTGTCCACCTTTCATTCATGTGTGTATTACCGCGTATGCCAGTGTTATGCATGTGGTACATCACAGGCTTCATATGTGTCCTGTGTGCAGTCCATGCACACAGCCAGACAATCACATATATGACATATCCGGGCTTTGTTTCACTGTGGTACAGCTGCAGTCATGTGTCATATCTGTGTCAGGCCCGTGGTATGTGTGGAGCACGCCTGTCCATGTATACCAATATGGACGGACTACATCACACTTGTGGGATCATTGATAGTACATGTGTACTCTGCATGATGGGCGTACACCGCCATATAGACCTGTGGATATATGTCACATGCTGTTGCTGGACCGTGAGGCATACTGCTGCACCGATTACATGGTGCTGGCATGGCAGCTACAGTGTTCACTGCAGTGTGTACATGTTCAGCCTTCACCCGTGACTCCTGTGATGTCATCTGTGTGTGTACGTGTAACTGCATGGGTGTCCACCCTGTGCATGTGTACGGGTTTACCTGGCCATGACTTGAGGTGTGTACACTCCGTCTGCATGCCGGATGGCGCGTAGCACATACTAAGTGTGTGAACATGCCCGGGTTGCTGTTGTGTAGGTGGACACACATGACGGTCCACACTCTGCCCTTCCATGATTCCACCCCATGTGTATGCATGTCTGCACTCTGCAGATTCTAAGTGTGTGAGCATGCCCAGTAAGCAGCTGTGTAGATGGACACACAGTACAGTGCACACCACGCCAATCTGTGAAGATACCCCGTGGATACACACACTTGGTCTGCCCATGATTCCTTCCATGCATGTATGCTCATGCATGCTCTGCAGATTCTAAGTGTGAGCATGCCCAGTAAGCAGCTGTAGATGGATCACACAGTACAGTGCACACCGCCACTGCCTGTGAAGAATACCCTGTGTGCATGTATGTTTCCCTTTGCAACCGCCATGTGTGTGAGCATGCCCAGGTTGCTGTTGTGTAGGTGGACACACACGACGGTCCACACTCTGCCCTTCCATGATTCCACCCCATGTGTATGCATGTCTGCACTCTGCAGATTCTAAGTGTATGAGCATGCCCAGTAAGCAGCTGTGTAGATGGACACACAGTACAGTGCACACCGCGCCCGTCTGTGAAGATACCCGTGTGCATGTATGATTCCCCTTCGCGACCGCTAGGTGTGAGGGCATGCCCAGTACACCATTCGGGGGTACACAGTACAGTCGGCACTGATGTCTGCTACTAGGCGTGTAGCCATGGCCAATGACATCCTGCATAGCCATGGTGGCCGTCCAGGTGAGTCATATGTGGTTGATATGCCAAAATGGCTGCCTACATCATGCACGCCGGTTGCCCTCTCATAGGGTATACTGTCTGTGGTGCATCCCGTATCCATGTCGTGATGTTGTGCTCCGTAGTTAGTTGGTATTCCCGAGTGCCTTGCCTCTGCAGATGATATCACCCACCTAGGGGTATGCCTCCTGACAGCGCTGTGCTCAGTAATCTCGGTAGTGCGTTCTGCAAATGCATCATGCTGTAGTGTGTTCATGTAGGTAGGCGTAGGTTCAACTCCAGGCCCTTCCCCGTGTGTGTGTGTTTCCAGCTGCCTCTGCAGATGGTCATGCTTTTAGATGCTTTGCAACACATACCTTGGCTATTGTCAGCTATTCCTTTACGGATGATGTCACCCGCCTAGAAGTATGCCTCTGACAGCACTGTGCTCAGTAATCTCGGTAGCGCGTTCTGTAAATGCATCATGCTGTAGTGTGTTCATGTAGGTAGGCGTAGGTTCAACTCCCGGCCCTTCGAGGTGTGTGTGTGTGTTTCCAGCTGCCTCTGCAGATGGTCATGCTTTTAGATGCTTCGCAACACATACCTTGGCTATTGGCATCTATTCCTTTATGGATGATGTCACCTGCCTAGAAGTACGCCTCTGACAGTGCTGTGCTCAGTAATCTTGGTAGCGCGTTCTGTAAATGCATCATGCTGTAGTGTGTTCATGTAGGTAGGCATAGGTTCAACTCCCGGCCCTTCCCCATGTGTGTGTGAGGTGTGTGTGTGTGTTTCCAGCTGCCTCTGCAGATGGTCATGCTTTTAGATGCTTCGCAACACATACCTTGGCTATTGTCAGCTATTCCTTCACGGATGATGTCACCCGCCTAGAAGTATGCCTCTGACAGCGCTGTGCTCAGTAATCTCGGTAGCACGTTCTGTAAATGCATCATGCTGTAGTGTGTTCATGTAGGTAGGCGTAGGTTCAACTTCTGGCCCTTCCCCATGTGTGTGTGAGGTGTGTGTGTGTGTGTGTGTGTGTGTGTGTGTGTGTGTGTGTGCATGTTTACAGCTGCCCCTGGAGAGAGTAGTTCTTTTAGACGCTTCGCAACACATACCTTGGCTATCGGCGTCTATTCCTTTACGGATGTTGTCACCCACCTAGACATGTGCCTCTGACGGTGCTGTGTTCAGTGGTCCACGTAGCGCGTTCCATACCTGTGTCATACTGTCGTGTGGTTGGGTAGGTGGAGGTAAGGTCAATCCCCATGCCTGCCAGCTGTGTGTGTGTCTATGCTCCCAGCCGCATGGGTTCATAGGTTATGGCTTTAGAGGTTCCGCAGAACACTTATATCCTGCCGACATTTCTGTGTTTGTGGATGGTGAGACGCAGCTCGTGGTCTGTCTGTGTGCCTGCTGTGGTTGGCGACCTCCGTAGCGTGTTCTCCACGTGCGCCCTGCTGTGGTGTGGTGGGGTGGTGCTGTGTACGTTACACTCCCGGCCTTGCCACATGTGTCCGTCTGTATCTCTCTCGATGTATATATACATACTTATGTTATGCCCATAGCGCTGCTCTTGCATGGACAACTGTCTGTCCCATGTATCGCATATTTGCACGGCTGACACATAGAACTGTGGTACGATGCATATCCACTCATTGTCTATGCAATGTCCGTATTCCGGCACGCCCTAGAGACATCTGCTGGATATCGTGGCAGACAGCTATCCTTGCTGTACTGACACTGTACTCGTACACGCCATAAACCTTGTGTATCATTGCCTGTTTATGGTGTGTGTATGTCTATCTGAGCTGTGTGCATGGTCGTGTGTATGTCCCACTATAGCCGTCTGTGCAGGTGTCGCCACTATGGGTAATCCTTGTAGACCGCTGTTTCATGTGCACTTCAGCACATACCTGCAGACCATACTACCCCTCCTACGGCAGCACGGGAGCGGCCTTAGATCAACCGCTGCCCTAGGCGATAGGGCTCCATGGCGCCCACCTCCACAACACATGGTGCCCCCATCCTGGTGTACCTACATGACATAACTACTAGAAAGGTGGCCCTGCTAGTGCAGTGCCCTAGGCAGCCGCCGGGTTGGCTTATGCCTACGGCCGGCTATGAGCACATCCCAAGGCATACTTTTACATTCAGTGTTTTACAAAGGCTAGATTTTAATCCCAGAGGGGGGGACATTACCAACTATACTTTAGAATGCAAATTGAGATGGATTATTAGGTGGAGAGCTGACCAAACACCAGGGTTGAATGATGAAGCACAGATTAAGCCTCTTTTGAGAAGCAGGTGGCTTAAACCCAAATAACAGGAATGTAGTTTAGGTACAGCTATACATTTAACACCTATTAGTCCACTCTTTCAGTTGTTTACCACTGTTTTACATTGATATAATATACATATTTTCTATATATATTGTTAGATTTATAATTGATGAGAATTAGGCATAGTACAATATAATATAATACATGTTTTAATAAGATGTTTTAAAGATGTTAATATATGTGTGAGTATTTAACATTGCATTTGCTTTATATGCTGGGGTTAATTGTTCATTGTTTGATGAGAAATTGACCAATGACAATGTAAGGAGGGATATTTAAAGACTGAATGCTTTTATGTTATGTGTAAGTCTGAAGGAGCCTACGGGTGAAAGTGCTTACTTGTATATAAAGGAACCTTTTTATACCATTTGGGCACTGTCCTGGACAATTTCTACGTTGACTGTTTCATCTACCTATGTGTTTTTTGGATTGTGTGCCATAAGGTGCCAGCGGTTATTTTATGTTGATTAGGTGTAATCCATGGTCAATTGACATTAATCATATTAATTCATTAAAGGATCTTCTTTATAAGTGGGAACGGCATAGTTTAACCATCCTATGACCTTCCTAGTTGAAGTTGTTAGTGAGCCATTAGTATGTGTTCCACAGGTCGCCCATTAGTTCCGCATTATGGAAGCGAGTGATCCCCATTTTGGTGATGGCAGATTGAGAGCTGTGTACGCCGGTATTCGCACGACGGTCTGACTTTGTATGGGGAATGTCTAATGTAGTCCCTATCTGTATTTCCTGTGCTATGCCTTACTGCAGCTGTGTAATTCCGCCAGGTTTCCAGTTATGGGTGCCATCTTGGTCGTACGCTTGTCCATCCATGGGAATCGCCTACTGGACACTGATATAGGGCTGTACACATTTCACACCTGATTTCAGCATTATCCGGAGGATGCTTTGCATCATTAGTGGGGAGTAAGGCATGTGTTATACCCACATCCCTCCCATGGGGCGGGCCAACGGATTATCTGCCAAACAACACCGAGCCCCATTTCTGCATACCCAGGATCCCATGGCTGCAACCCTCGACGGTACACATTACACATCCTTCATGTGTGCAGGACTGGGATGTGGACGCACTTCTATGGACTCGACAATCTGGGGATTTCTGTTCATATGTCCTGCATTTCATGGACACTTGTCATCAACCTTAAACACGCTGGTGGTGCATATGTCTAGCTGTGCCGTAGTCACGGCTGTCATTTCTTCTGGGTCGATCGCAGCTGGTTGATATTGTGAACGGAGCAATTTTTGGAGTCCTACAATGGACACCAGTGTGCATATGTAAAGTGAAGAACTTGGACTGTCACCATCTGGCCAGTGGTTTTGACTGATGCTGTATGTTCCCCATTCGCGGATATCTGTTTGACTACCCTTATTATGTATTACTTGGCATATCTATAGCCATGTGCCAGTAAGCGGAAATACAGCAGACCTTGAGTCCTGGTCATCTTCATAAAAGACATTAATGAACATAAACCAGACCAAAACAGACGATGACAATAACGATACACTCCACAGTCCAAAGATACTGAGCGCTTTCACCCACTAACATGGGGCATCGTCAGAGTACGAAATACATTAGATAGTCATCCCTTATATACTTCCTTCAGAGTCAGTTTAAAGACAATTAATCAATAAACTTGCTCATAGTTAAGTGGACAGTGCTCCATGTCTTAAAGATAAAGTGACATATAAAAATCAGTGTTGCATACATTACTTAATGGAAACATTAATACAACAACAATGTGTTAATATAAATACAATATTGGTCAATACAATCAGTATATTGAAACATAATTGATAATTGTTGTGAGTAAACCTTAGAATGTAGTGTGTTGATAATGATATTATGTATATTAATGTGTATAATTGTTGTATTAAGATTCCAAATCATTGAATAAATAAGTACAATTAAATGCATATTTTGTATAAATATGAATGTAAATAAGAGTCACAATGTTAAATATAAATATGACTGTATATAACTATATAAATATGATATGGAAGAAACTGTAGTTGTTTACATCTTGTTTTCGAGTGACATATCTATGTCCATGTGTCATATATACGGGCCGTCGGACTGCTGTGTGTAGATATATACATGTGAACCCCTCGTTTCATACCTTGCTTTGTTACTGTCTGTGGATTACCTGTGTACACACATCTATTACCATACCATACCTTTCCACTGTACAGGTTCTGGCATGGTGTACGGCAGGTTGGCCCTTAATCTTGCTGTGTGTTACATTGACCTGTGTCTATCTGGCAATTCGCTGGCGTGTCATGTGAGACCTTCTTGCTTCTATAGGGACCTGATGCCATAATTGTGATGTGCTTCCACTGGCCATATATTTCTCTGTCGTCTGGGATCTGTATGTAACCAGACCTTTCAGGACACTTTCTATTGTTGTTCATTTATGGTTACATATATGAGTACTTTGGTATGTTGTGCTATTATTGTGTGTGGAGCATTTCTCCACGGGCCTCTGCTGACACTGGACATATATCCAGCTAGCCTAGCCCGGTCAACAAGTGTGAGCCAACTAAACACAATTCATACGGTGGCACCTTCTGACAAGTGGGTCGGGTTACAGATGCATAACCGTCGTCAATCCATACTACTAACACACACGTTATTCTATCCACATTCTATGTTTGTCTTATCACATAGCATGTGTTTCTCACTATTTCTACCGGTACTTTACATGGCATTGTCCGATTCCATACTTTCAGAGGCTGACAGTTTTGAGACATGTATAACTGACGTGGAGGACACAGCATTAACTTTCCCTGCTGTGAGCGGATGACACACGCGCACTTGCATTTCCTAATTGTGGGTTACGCGCAGGCGCACATGCATATCCGTATTCTGGTTACATATGTTTACTGGGTCTGTGTGGTTACGTGGTCTGTATTAGTTGTGACTGTTCCGGTAACATATCTCTGATCCAGTTGACGGACGTGTGCGGAACACACCTTCACCTTTACACATGTAACTGTCTTTGCGGCATGGACGCATTACGTACACGTTCACATTTATATGTTCTATAGTCGTAATTCAAATGGGACTGCATTCACGTTTGCCGGTTGCTGTGACCACTACACGTTAGCTGTTCTGTCTCATTTATATGCATACCCATGGTACTTAGCTAAATTTACATATCCCCCCACCCCACCACCCCCGCACTCACGTACGTCACAGGCATCCATTCTCCTGCTGGGAAAAGTGCGGTACTACATGTTGCACATTCCTTATTCCCTACCGCTCATGGCTCAGGATGCATATGTCGTGACCGCAGGGATATTCAGATCACAGGGGCTTATAGCCCCTACGCATACAGGCCTTCGATTGTCAGGGTGTTCCTGTGGTGCTTTGGCTTTGGGTTTGGTCTTGTCCGCCTAGTGTACGGAACTGACTGACCGTGTACGAATGTCAGACGAGTCACATGGGCACGGTTTGTCCATGTCTATGATACCATACCCCCCCATTATTCCTAACCGTGTGCGCTGATTGGCCGGCGTGCCCGTTGTAGATCGTGTTATAGTAATTGCACACGGTCTGGTCGACCGGACCTATTTCCATTACTATACCTCAGTATTTATAACCTGTGTTGCTATGTTACATGGGTTTAACATTGCGTGACAGCTTTCACTGAGCCACGGACATGTCCGTTGCTTACTTTGGGGCAGTCCCGCTCTGCTACACACATTTAACATGGCGGAAGAGGTTGAACAGCACAGCAACGGGGACATCGGGCTCTCCATCGCTGTTTTGTATTGAATCGCTATGTTGACTTTGTTTCACATAGCGAGACAGTGTCAACATTGGCAACGGACATCTCGCGCAGTACGTCCGCACCGCCGCAGGTGCCGTATGTCTGCAGATGGGCGGCGGTCAGGCATTATGCTGTGCCATTATGTCTGGGAATATATGGTTTCTTTCCCTAAATGATATGGCATACTAGCAATGACCCGCATCTGGGTGTGGGTACTGCTGTATTTACCCACGGTTGCCTTTGTGTGGTCTCTCGGGCATCAACCTCGGGACCGCTCCATGTCTACCGTGGGTATATCTAGCATTACCCACATCCGGGCGTGGGTTATTGCTATGATATTCTGTGTGTATGGACACGTGTGTTTGGACAACCTACAATAGCTTCTGCTATTGGCATATGATGCTGTGGGTGGTGCCGGTTACCATACATATGCCTTTCTCAAAAGCCGACTTCACACTTCTAAACACTAGTGTGGTCTCCTTTAAGGCCCCTGAGCCAGTGGTAAACATTACTCAAACCGCTGAATCAATTACATATGCCTTCTACCAGCACCTACTGGACTGCATGGATCAGGCAATCCCAAACGAAACTTAGACTCTTTGTACCAAAGGCAAGCATCCAGTCTGGTGGACCCCAGCCATAAACAAGCTCTACAACAAAAGGAGGAAGCTACTACAAGATAGAGCAGAATCCTTGAAAGGTAAGACACCCTTGCTCATTATACGTGAAGAACTAAGAGCTCTCATAAAATCATCCAAGGCAAATTTGAGAGATAAATCACCAAGGACTCAACAGACAATCATAAGGCCTTCTTTAGCTATGTTAGACAACTAGGAGGAAACTCCCAGATATGCTCAGAATTAGTTCAAAATGATGTGAAGATTACTGAACCTACACACATTGCCAACATACTGGCTGACAGGTTCATTGCAAACTTCTCCCCCCCCAATAGGAGAGGTATCTATACCAGAGGATTATAGCCCTCAGAACATCTGTAACGCCCAAGTGAGAACTGCTCTCTCCAAGGCAGTAAACACAACATCCATGGGACCAGATGGTGTCCCCAGCTGTGTACTCCATGAACTCAATGAGGAATTAAACCCGCAGTTAGGACAGCTGTTTAATCTTAGCCTCACCTCAGGATACGTACCCAAGTAGTGGCGCAAGGCGACTGTGGTCCCACTTCACAAGGGCGGTGCCTCCACTGACCCTGGAAATTACCGTCCCATTAGCTTGACAAGCCTTATCTGCAAAGCCATGGAGAGGATCATAATGGAACTCATAGATAAAGACATAGGGAACTTGCAGACTTTGGATCCAACCCAGTTTGGCTTGGTCAAAGGCAGATCATGCCTTTTAAACTTGGTTGACTTTTTCGGAACAGTCACCAAGGCCATTGATGAGGGTAAGGCAGTCCATACAGCCTACCTCGACCTGGCAAAGGCCTTCGACACAATACCCCCCTCAGGTATCATTGAAAAACTCATCAGCTTGAATGTAAACCCATACATCACAAGATGGGTTGCAAACTGGCTAAGTGACAGAACCCACACGGTCAGAGTTGCTGGCGCCATGTCAGACTCAAAGCCGGTCACAAGTGGTGTCCCACAGGGCTCAGTCCTGGGTCCACTCTTGTTCGGCATCTACTTTTCAGAAGTACAAGCAAACACAGGAGGGTTATGGCTGACAAAGTTTGCAGATGACTGCGAACTGGGTGCCATAGTCGAACACACATCTGACACAGATATCCTTCAGAAGGGCCTCACAGAAATGGATAACTGGTGCCAGAGACATGGCCTAAAGCTAAACACTGAGAAATGCATAGTCATACCCTTCGGGAAAAACAAGGTTACCCCTAGCTACCATATAGGTGGCAATCCACTGAGCACAGAAGAAGTTACCAGGGACCTGGTGACCCAGGTTGACAGTAACCGTTCGTTTGACACTCACGTTGCTAAAGTAGTTAGGTAGACCTTCTACATTGCCCACCTGATCATGAAGAGATTCACATCTAGATCAAGGGAGGTCATCGTCCCCCTGTACTCATCACTCATTAGACCTATGATTGAGTACAATGCCCCATTCAGAATGTATCTGACCCGACACCTGCAGCAGCTGGAAAGGCCCCAAAAGTTCATCACCAAAAGGATACAGGGTCTTAAGAATATGTCTTATGCTGCCCGACTGAAAGAACTCCAGCTCTATTCAGTCGCATACCGCTTGCTCAGAGGTGACCTGTGCCTGACATACAAGGCCATGTCAAACCCAGATTTGATGAATATGCTTCACCTAAAGAATCTAGATCCCTCAGAACCACAAGGGTGGGAAACTTAAACCTTGACACGGTCATTAATAGAACATGCTGGAGGGACAGATTCATCACCCAGAGACTCACTATGCTGTAGAACAACATCCCGGTACATGTGGGGCAGAGCACCTCGCTGGCCTTGTTCAAGAGGACTCTTGACCAATGGATGGGAGATCGCAGATATACCCCAGGGATTACTTCAGTGTCACTGCTTGACAGAGGTACAGCAATATAATAGGCATAGTTTTCTTCAAACTGAAGGGGTGGCGAACGCCACATAACTATGGGCTAGGCTTATAAATGCCCTTGGGCAGATAGCCTACTATGAACCTATGAACCTATGAACCTATGTTCATAGTTTGTCCCATTCACACTTGTCTATCCCCTGTCCTCATTTGTACATGGATATTTCTGTGGCACATGATTGAACTATGTATTACCTGCAGGTATGCTGTGTACAGTGCACATATGTCACAGTTGATTACAGTGTATCTGTGTACCTACCTCTGTGATACTGAGGACTACCACACATCCTTCGCAGCATTACATGCGTATGTCCATACTATTATTCGTTGGCCTGTGGGGGGTTGTCAGAGCGATGGTTATACGTGTCCCTGTTTGTGCACGCATCATGGTGGTCTTTGACCAGCCTCCGTTGCTATCGTGGGATGGACGGTGGTGTTGGTGTGTGTTTGGGTTGTGTTTCCACTGCCAATACGTCAGTGGGGGGTGGGGTTGGCACGTGTTCCTCTTTGCAGGGGGCCCCATCCTGGACATTTGTGTCATGCGTCGACACTTGGCACGTGCCATATGTCCTGTGATATTCCCACAGTCGTGTATGCCTTCCTGCATTACTACTGTGTGTTACTGGCAGTTTGTATCTGGCACGCATGGCTATTATGTTGGATAGCTTAGGCTATTCCCATGATATGACATACCCATTCATCCGGGCATATACGTGTTATTCAATCCTTTGCATTGGCCATGGGTGTTTGGCCATCCGGCACCACTATTATCTACGTGTGATGTCCCACCTTCACCCTCTGTGCATGTGGCACCCTGTTGGGGTGTCCTGCTTGGTGGGCGGATGTTCCGCCCTATGTGTTGTGTTTGATATGTCTGCATAGCTGATCATCGGTACAGTGGCTGCACATACTGCTTTGTCCAGATGTGTACAGGTATGGACACCGTGGCGTGTGAACGCCTATGGGGTTTCGACAGGTCCGTACCACATGCGGGATGTACGCATTCTGCCGACACATTCACATGCAGCCATTTGGATATCAGTACCTGAGGTGGGATGTTGACATGTGGGGTACATATTTGCATGCGTGCCACTGCCTAGGACAATACTTCATACTACATTTGAGGTATACCCACTGTGTGTAGGTGTGCAGCTGCGCAAGGCTGCTAGCTGGATTGGGTGGACAGTCGTACATGGGTGCGGGTTACGTGCTATGACGGGGCTGTTGTGTATTACATTTGCATGCATGGGTTCTGCTTCTGGATATTCCGCTTCGGCATACGCCATCCTATGTGTATGCGACGGGTACATTGCTGGGTGTAGTACATGTTGCTATGCACATGTTTGTCTGTGTTTAGGGTATCTGGTTTCCTTCTGGTTGTTATATAGACACAGCTGCCCGGCTGTGTACTCTCACTTCCACTGTAGACCTGCTGGTGACCATGCCCATGGGGCTACTTGTGTGTAGGTGCAGCGCGCTGACATGCTGTGGTACACCTTCACTGGGTATGCCCACTGACAGTGCATTGCGTGATGGACACGGTATTATGCGTATCCTTTGTTTCTTGGAGGGGTACAATTTGGACTTCGTGGGTTAATGTTTGGTTCTCCTTTTTGTGTAGATGGGTACTATGTTGCATACTCTGCGTACGTTTCATTATCCACGGACACTGGCTGGTGCGGTTACTATTGCAGGCGGCCTGTGACAGTCAGCACTTTAGGTTGCTCCTCGCATGCCGGCTTGGCCATGCCTACGGGCACATCCTACTTGGGATCGTGCACGTGCCCTCTGCATGTGGTTGTGGTTGCGGCGCGCACTCATTACTATGCATGTGGCGCTGCTACGCCGGTTATACACTGCACTGCTGGCGCACGCCTTACACCGGCCTTGCGTCGAGCTTCATGAATCCGGGGGATTGACATAAAAAGAAAAGAATGATAAAATAATTTTACCTTGTTTTTTTGCTTTTAAGCTTATTTCCTTTTGATTGTGTGCATCACAAGTATCACAGATGTGAGTTTAATATTATATGTTGACACAAGTATAAAAAGGTGAAGTTTTTTAAATATTATGAAAAAGGGAAAAAGAAATGTTAAATATTTGTCTTTTAGTTTCTTCTTTTATCAATAGTTTTCCAACCATTTATTTTGGTTTGTCTCTTTAATATGCCACAGCACCAGTCCATACTTTCCACTTGTTCCAAAATGTTATTAGATGTTAAATGAGATACAGCTGTGTCCACAGGTTCAAATGTTTTAGTACCATCTGGCAGAAAGACTTTTAAGTCTGGCTGGAAACAACAAATGCACTTTAATTTGTTTCTTTTTCAGTTTGTTTATTAAAGGAATATATTCTTTTCTTCTCAAGATTACTGCTGAAGAATAATCATTGTCAAATCTTATTAGGGTCTATACCACGTTGTCAAATCAAGAAAATAGCGAGCGGCTACAATATCGAAAATGCCATTCATCAAAATGTGTTTTTTGGGGTTGCAGTATAGTGAGGATTGGAATATTTGCCCTTTCCTCACTGTAGTGTGATCTCAGAGTTGGTATATATAATTAGTGGGGGGTGTGGGGGGCACAGCTCCCCAGAAGAATGACTTTCATGAACGGCATTTTCGATATTCTTGCCATTCGCTCTTTTCTCCATTTGACAACGTGATATAGATGCTCTTACTAAACTGCCTTTGAACTTGACTGGTGGATTTGACCAAGCAGTCTTTAGGGCAAGTTCTTTGTCTTGACAAGAATAAAAATCTTACTATTAGAGATCTTGGTTTAATATTTGCATTGTTAGATGTCGAAGAAACTACCAATGAACTGTGGGCACTTACAATGATATATGATAGAAAGACTCTGGTAATTTTAAAATGCTGGGGCTCCAGGAAGTGAGAAATTTTTTATCATCTTCAGTCTTTCATCTAGTCCATAAATGGGCAGATTATTTTTTTCTGGATCTGTTTTCAAGATCATCTATTTTGTTCAGTAGTGTAGTATTTTGTCTTAGTAAAAATTCCATATGATGTCTTCTTCTGACACTTTGCCTTCTATCTCATTTAATGTTTTTGGGTCTGGTTCTACTGGCAATGTGGTTCTTCTGTTGTAAAATTATTTCCTGCCACTGTTCCATTTGTTTTTTATATTCCTTTTATATTCTTTTTTAAAAGTATAAAATTATAATTCCTTCTTTAAAGTCAAGTCTTGAGAATTATTTTTAGAGTAGCTCATAATGAAGAACTGACAGAGCTCTTTCTACTTGTAACCAACAGGAATTCAATATATTAAGTTTAAAATTCAGATGTAGACATTGAAATTTCTTAGTAGAAGACAAACTTAGAAGTTGATAAGTCTGCAACCTCAAATACTTAAAAAATCCTGTCAGAAATGTAATTTAGATAGCAGAGTTAAGAAACTGTGTTGTTAATGTATCATCATCATGGCCACAGCCCCAATGACCAATTTTTGACTGCGTACTTGTTCTTTGTGAGCAGACAGGAAAGTCTGAAATAAAATATGTGAGACTTATTTTTCTGTGGATTGAAGTTCTCTATGGATGCAGATTGTCCTTTGATACTGTTTTTCTAACAGTGAGCACTTTTGATTACAAGCAGCTAGCCTAAACTCCCTGAAGGCAACATGCATTAGACATATGTTAATGAAGAAAGGCAATTCCTTTCTTGCAAACACTACACAAAGAACAACTCAGTTTCTGAAATAATTCTACTGCTTATAAACAAGTAAAAGTAAGAAAAAGCACATTGCTTAATGTTTACTCAAAAAGTATTTCAACTCTTTTTACCCACAAATTCTACTAATCTAAGAATGACTCAAAGACTGTTCATGAGAGACTAGATAAGCATAATATTATTTGTCCGTGTGTAATAAAAAATGGTTACAGTATCATTGTTCAAATCCAGTCTGATAGCAGCCCTGGTCTTGCCTCTGTTCTGGATGCTTCATTGTTAAGTCAGTAACTTTATTGTTCCAACATTAAGACAACTGTATAACATATTATTGGATACATGCTATGGCACAAAATCCCAGCAATAGGCTAATGTTGTGCCAGTTGTTGGCCAACGGGTTTTACTTTATTACTATGTAGAAACTTTGAGAGGTGTATTCTAGCTGCTGTAGAAAAGGTAATACAATGTGTTCACTTATTGATTTATACTACTGTGGCTTTACTAAGAAAATTTCAACTTTATCAAATCCTTTCGATTTTCATGGGACTGAGACAGCATTTCAAATGGCTTAATTGACTCTGTGGTAAAGTTCTCTACTAACCCATTTGTGATTAAAAGTGTCACAAGCTGGTTAAAACAGATTTCAAAAAATGTGTGTTAAATTGTTTTAGCAGGCATTGGGAACCAACTCATGAAATCTTTACAAAGCTGTAGTTTGATTTTGAAGTTCTTTGGAAATGGTTACCTAATAACAAAGGTATAAATACCAGCAAGACTGCTGTAATGCTGTTTGGCACAGCTCAAAAGATTAAACATGCCCCTATCTATGTTATCAAAAGTAGAAGAAAATGGGATCCAACCACCTGGTAACACATGAAAGTTGATTTATAAGCAAAGCTTTCAAGTTACATAAACTCTTGCTCAGTGCTTTTCAAAGCAAACCATGGTGTATTATCAATATTTTAAATCCATTTAGCTACATCAGATTAGCTGTTGCTGGGTGTTTTGTCCCTATCTATGTTATTGTTGATAGTTATCAGTTGTGTTAGTTCCTTCCCTCACCTTTACTGTTCACATAGAGACCCATGTTAACAAATTAAAAGTAGAACTTAAAGCAACCTATGCAATATCCCATGTCCTTACTCCAGAAACCAGAAATCCTACAGCCATAAATGTATTTATTCAGAGGATCAAATATGGACTGCCTTGTGTCAGAAAATCAATGTAACTAAGGAAATTATGTTTTTGAGGTGTGATATAGAAATGGAATTGCCTAGACATAGTAAGGCTTTGCTGGGTTTAATTGTTGTGGTTGCCAAAAAAGTAATTAGTAAAAAATGGAAATCAAGGTCTAAACCAACCACACTAGAAGTAATGAATAAAGTAACACAGATAAAAGAACTGGAAGGTGGATCTTTAGGAAAGGATAGGAGCAAATTACATAGAAAAAATAGAATTGTGGGAACAATACATGCAGAATATTTTTTTGGAGGAACAATAAGTTTTAAGGGGAGGCAGGAATTGAATGAGCTATGTAATGTTCAATTGACAAGGACTACATAGAATATTTTACGTGATGTGCAATGTTTGCAAATGAAAATATGTCAATATGGTTTGTTATAATGTATATAAGTGTTATGATTTTCTATGTCATAAGTAATAATTCAATAAAGATATTTCTTGTTTAAAGAAAAAAATATTTTTGATACCAGTAGATATCCACAGGGTAATGTATTTATTTCATCCCCTTTTTTTAAATAGGTGCCTGTTAATTCTGTATGTGGAGGAAAATTGTATGAAATAAAAACACAGCATCATCTAGGGAAATAGTTTTGAGTGTTTCGGATGTTCAATTTTAGAGTAGTTATGAATGTTTCATTATCAAAATTGGCCAGATTATGTGTTTTAATACAATGATGATTTTTTTGGTTTGATGCACATTACTTCTAATAACAAAAGTTTGAAGATGACCACTAAGTGAGTCAGATAATGTATTGATGAAGAGGTTTTGTTTGCGATAGAAGTCGCTATCAGATCTAATAAGGATTGTTTGTTTTTATGCTTGTTGAATCCGATTGGGGGTTGGATAAGATTAGTGAACCCAAATAGATTTAGAGATACTGGAGTGGAGATACTGGAGTGGAGGTAACTGTGAGATATTCCCTGGACTGGTCTCTTAGAATGATTGTTTTGTAGAGGATCTTTGCTGCTATCCAGGAAAGAATATGTTTGACAGTGGACATGTTGTGTCTTGCGAGATACACAAAGCTATGATATATAGTTTTTGTTTTTTAAGACTGATGAAGGCGGGAGAACAAGATGGCTGCCATCCTATAAGCAGTGTAACTCTGTAGCTCTGCTTCTCTCAATAATACAACAACCTTATCCCTTGGGAGAGAAGTAAAATCAACAATTAATAACCTCTCTTCAGTACTAAGGAACTTACCTGATATAAGTTTCTGCATCCGGTTTTGGTAACAGAAGACCTTGACTGAAGGACTGAATCTGATCTTTTGTTTCTTGCCTCCCTGCTGCCTGCTATACATGTGGCATGGGTCTCCTGGGCCTACACTCACCTGAAAATAAGAGAGATAAAAGGAGAAAAAATAAAAAAGGAAAATCCTGATATGTCACAGGAACCTGATTCCATGGAAACAAAGCAATAAAGCTAAATTCTCTGCTGTATCATCTCCAGAGAAAGATGTAATTCCTAAAAGGGCTAGAATTGCCAAGCAACAGCAAACTTCAAAACCACCTGCTAAAGTGAAAACTGACCCTTCCAGCATGGTGAATTTAAAACTGGCCCTGCAGCCTATCCAAACAGCAATTCAAAGCTTCTCTCAGCAGCATAAAACTTTCAGTGAATCCATAGACAGAATACTCACAAGAATTGACAAAACAGAAGCAAAGGTGTTTGACAACGAGATAAAAATTGAACAACTACAGAAAGAACAAAAAACTAATGCTATAAATATTATGGACATGCAGCAGAAATTATTGGACCTTGAAGCTAGATCCAGGTGCAATAACATTATCTTAAGATGCATACCGGAGCATATAGACCAACTCACATTGCTTGAAAAACATATCTGCAATTTTTGCTATATTCCTGGATAAATCACCTCTCTCTGACCAAATAGAGCCCTAAGACCACCATATGATAAAACCAAGCCGAGATATGTTTATGTGAAGATACTTAACTATCAGCATGTAAGTAAACTATTAATAGCAACTCAAAACAAAAAGTTTATAGAATGGAATGGGTCTAAAATATCTCTCTCATCTGACCTCCCTTCTCTGATTAAGATGGAATGACAAAAGCTTGCTCCTTTCTGCGCTTAGTTAATTAAGAAGCAATTTAGATTTCAGATGAGATATCCCAATACTTTGACTTTTTATCACCAAGGATCCAAACTTTCAGCTCAAAACAGTAAGGAAGCAACTGCAATCTTCCTCCAAGCATTTAAAGAATGTCTGGAACCAGCTGTACAGAAGCATTAACTTACCTAAAGCATGGGGCGATGCCTGATCGCTAGCTTTAAAAAGGATCAGTTTGCCTTGCTTCTGGCTTACTTTACTGCAGTGCAGAATCAGAGTCATCTCAGCGCTTTGAGAGGCCGCTGTGTGGCCCTGTTCCCTCATGGTATTCTTAGGAATGCAGTCACAATTCTAATTCTCCACCATGTTGTTTGCTAGCCAGAGGAACTTTGACCCCTACCTTTCCCATGAATCCGTGGGATTCTTAAAGTGGTAGTACAGTTCTGTTTTAAACCTTGGAGGATATGGAACAGATGTGTTCGTGTTTTAAGGCTCAATACTTTAGAGGAGCTCTGCCTTGTCCAGAAGCAATCAGCGGGGTTTACCGATCTAACTCAAATATGAGCTGACTGGTAATCTGTTTTTGGTTAGACGATCTTGAGGATTAGAAGGGCACAGTTCATGCATGTAGCACTTGATGAGTGTTTTATCAGTTTTTCTTTCACATCAGGCTTTGGGTGTATGATATTTTTAAGAGGGGTATATTTTAATTTCTGACAACATAAAATAGAGCTCCTAGCTCTGTATTACAAAAGTGCATTAAATTGAGCATCTAATTTTAAATGTCAGGCACTGGAAAAGCCGATGGAACAATTTGTTACAATAAGCTTTGCACCCGGCTCATTGAACCTTTTTTTTTTTTTTTCTTATGCTGGGCTGCTGTCCTTTCATTAACACCTCAAGGATTAACCAAGCTCATGCAGATCCTTTACATAATGACCCCTGCATATCGAGCTAAGCTCATTACTTAGTTGATTTATATGGTATATTGTAATCAGTTTTGAGTATAATTCCGCATACCTACTCATCATTTCGTACTTTGTGGCAGATGACTATTAGAGCAAATGGAACACAGGGTATTTCTCATACTTAAATGGTAGAACTACTGACAATTCTTCTGGGATACACACAAATTAGGTTCATTGATGTTTAATTTTTTTTCGATATTTATAATCAAAAACAAAATGAGGCAATACTAATGGCTCTTACAGGTCAGTTTGAGTAATTATCCTGCATAGTTGTTGCTGAGGGTGCCATGTTATGACAGCGCTGATTTAAAATATAGATTGTTATGACAAAGATGCCTATGTACACACTCTGATTTCAGGAAATATCAATTGAGTTACATAGGCTGATTTTTATTATCGCAGGAACATAGTTAAACCTGTAGCTATATGATATCTTTTCTTTTATTTCATTGTTCTAGGACTATAGTATGGACTTAAATACTATTACTGCCTCATAAGGTTTATTTGTCACGTTAAGAGGATAGATGCTTCTCCCCATTAGATTCTGGTGGCAGTTATTTTACAACAGGTTTTTTACAAAGATTGCAACATTTAGATAAATACCATTTAAGGTTGGTTTAATAACCCCTCTGTTTTATGCTAAGTGTCACACTTATTGTTGTTTAATCGTATGTTCTAATCAATAATATAGCTGAGATATGAGTGTTTTTAGAACTGCTTGGGATACTTATGCATTTTAGATTCTGGTGTTATAGGAATAGCTTTCTGGGATTTAACAGTCTCTCCCTTTGGGTGAGACCAAAGAATTGCTGTAAAAGGCTAATATATCTCACATTATTCTTTAATATTCCAGCCCCTTCCAGGCTTAGGGGGTGGTGGATAGGCATGGGATTAAAGCAGGAAGGGATTTTTATACTTGCCCAAACCTTTTTATTTCATTTTCTAAAAACGATAGATAGTTATATATTCTCCATCTCTCATATTTCTCTTAATCTACTTATGTTAGCATGTAAATATTGGATATAGAATCATGGAACATCAAAGGGTTACAAGCACCCAATAAAAAAAAACTCTTTATGCATTTGACTCTTAAATCCACATCTAATATAGTTTTTATTCAGGAAACCCATCTCCTTAATCACCAATGGGACCATGACAGAGGGAGACCTTGGGTTAAGAAGATCATAGCTTCCGGGGCTAAATCTAATAGCGCAGGTGTTTCTATTATAATTAAAAATAAATTTATGTATGACATAATAAAATCTGAATCAGATACTGATGGTAGCTGGTGTTATTTTGTTACAACGTGCTCTTTCCTTGACAAACCTATTTTAATTATTAATATATATTCCCCATGTTCAGGTCAACAAAATTTTATTATGCAGATCTATAACTTACTTGCTTTATTTCCTAATCACTATTACATTGTTGGGGGTGACTGGAACTCTGTACAGGACCCAAAAAATGATAGGACAAATACTAAGGCTAAATTTAATTTTTTGCAACCCTGTCCTTATCAGAACTGAAGGATGATTTTAACCTATTCGATCCCTATATATTTCTTAACGCCACACATAAAAATAACAAATTCACCTTTTTCTCTAACTGCGCTAAAAGCTGGTCTAGGTTGGACTTTTTTCTGATTTCCTCAATATTCAATAACCTAGATATTTCTTTTGCCAATAACCCTAGAAGCTTTTTCCGATCACTCAAGGATTTCTCTCTCTATTCAATGGCAGGACACAAGATCCTCAAAGAACATCGCTATTTGGTGGCATGTAAACCCTAACCTTCTTAAGAAGGAAGAAATTTTCTCACAAGTTGAGTCTTATCTTGACCAATTTTTCCAATCCAGTAGCTCCATGCAGACTCCTTTAGACTGCTCTTGGGCTGCAACCAAGGCTATGATCAGAGGTTTTCTTATAAATAAAGCCTCATACTATAAGAAACTACTCAACAAAAAGGATTAGATATAACATCTAAACTCCATAAGATAGAAACTGAAATTCAGAAAAAACACTCTCCTGATTTGGAGAAACAAATGATTCTGTTACAAAAGGAACTTTTATCTTTGCAAGCAGAGAACCTTAACTTCCATGAGATTAAATCCTTGGCTAATTACTCGGATTTGGCTCAATTCCCCTCTAAATTTCTGGCCAGAGTGGTAAATCTGAATAGATCATCTCCCTTTATATCCAAAATTTCCTATCAGGGGAAGGATTATCAGAAGACTACTGAGATTATTAAATTATTTGAATACTTATACACTCAGCTGTACGGTCTTACAGAAAATTCTCCTAATAAAGAAGAGCTACAACTTTTTTTTAACAATTTAACCTTCCCTAAACTGACTGAGAATCAAAATAAACTTCTAGATAGAGAAATTTCAATGCAAGAAATCATTGTGGCTATTAATAGTCTTAAACCTAATAAATCACCTGGACCAGATGGATTTACGGCCAAATTTTATAAATCATTTACTTTCAAAATTTCTAAAGCCTTGCTTCTTTTGTTTAACAATATTACCTCCTTTGGTTATAAGGACATACACCTGAATGCCTCTAGAACTATCTTTATTCCAAAACATAACACTGACCCCAAAAACCCCTGGGAATATAGACCCATTTCTATTGTTAATATTGATATGAAGATTTTGGCCACAATTCTAGCTAATAGACTGAAGGTAGTTATCTCTACTATTGTTTCACCTGAACAATCTAGTTTCATTATGGGCAGACAAACAACTGATCACACCCTATCTTTAGAAGTTATGATTTCTCTTTCTTCTCTAAATAAAACCCTCCGTTATGCTCTAGCTATTGATGCATCCAAAGCCTTCGATCGTATTAGCACAAAATTCCTATTTAATAGTCTCCCTTTATACAACATACCAAACTCATTTATTAACACGATCAAAACCCTATATTCTAGTGCATACACTATTTTACAAATAAACAGATATCTAACAGAATTAAAATTCTCAACAGTGCCAGGCAAGGCTGCCCCCTCTCCCCATTACTATTCAATCTTTACATTGAGCCATTATTCCTTTTAATCAAACAGAAAACATTTCATCACGCACCTAGTATCTTTAACACTAAACTTTATTTCTCTGCATATGCAGACGACTTAAACATTTATTTTACACTCCCCAGTCTGGCCTGATTAAAATCCTATCCTCCATTAGCACCTTTTCTAACCTTGCAAACTAAAAACTCAATAGAGATAAATCACTAATTTTCCTGATAAATATTTATTCCCCATTCCCTAATATATTCTCTAATACAGGTATAAACATTAAACAACAACTTCACTATCTAGGTATATCCTTCTCTTAGGAGAACTCCGCTCAATACCAGGATAATATAGCTAAATGTTGGTCAAGTGTTCAGGGTGACCTAAGCAGATGGGCCAAACTTAAGCTTCCTTTTTTGGCCAAAACAGCAATCATTAAAATGAACATACGTCCTAGATTCCTGTATATATTTA
Source organism: Protopterus annectens (assembly GCF_019279795.1). Taxonomy (NCBI): domain Eukaryota; kingdom Metazoa; phylum Chordata; order Ceratodontiformes; family Protopteridae; genus Protopterus; species Protopterus annectens. The sequence goes on from NC_056734.1 coordinate 911,348,857, forward strand.
ATGCAACAACAAGTATACTACACAACAATTTTTTTAAAAATATTATATCTCTTCTTTCAAAATTTATCTGGGCCCCTTAAATCCGCCTCATGTACACAGACAACTCTCTCCTTCCTCCCACAAACACAAATACATGAGAGAGATGCAACTATACTGCCAAACTGAGGCTGAGCTCTCTCAACATAGGACTGGAAAAGCAGGACCAGGAAGAAGGCCAAGCCACACACAATACATACACACAGTCACACATGGTACACACACAACTTCAAATCATACACATACTCACACAATAATCAACCTGAGGCTCTGACTGCAAATTTTACCAAACAGTAGAGCCACCACCAAGCACACCCAAACAACCTACACCCTCCCAACCCCAACCCAACACCACTACCACCACGACCCAACACATCAAGTACACACAGCCACAGTCCCAAACAAACAAAACACAGCCCGCGTAAAACTTGTTAATACAGGACATTGTCAGAGACATAGTTGACCACTGAGCACCCAGACTGGAAGAGAAGGTCACAGTAAGCTGCCTGTCAGGGCGCCAGAACCATACATCAACGCAAGCTCCAGGTCTCTCTAACAAGCAGTACAGTAGTCACTCAGTCATTGTCCACGCTTGGTGTCAACGACCTGAGACTACCTCTCCTGGACTACTACAAAAAAAACATCGAGGAGCCTCTTCACTATGTGTAGCCCAGGCAGGTGACCCACCCTGGTATGAGCAGCATCCCTAATTACCTAAAATGAACACAATACAGTGATGATCAGCTTCTTACTAATTGGCTTTAAATGAAATATCATTCAATTCATCCAATGTTCGGTCTGCCTGGGATGACATGCTGCACAGCCCAAGCGCTGCCGCCTCGGGACGGCTTGCACCTGTCACCCCTGGGCTCTCTCCTTTGAGGCCGGCTCTTTGCCACCCCATAGTGCCTTTTTAGGCAAGGCTTTAATCCTAAAACAACCACCCACCAAAACAAAAAAAGCAAAAAAAAAAGGGTAATGCAAGGCTCAATGCCAGTCTCAGATCCCCAAGATGCACTTGGCGAGGCCCTTCTCAATATGGAGAAAGATCTGTGCTGTGTTGTGACAGAAACCTGGAGGCAGGCTCCTGAGACGCCCTCAGCACTAAATAGTTTCACTCTCATATCATGCCCCCAAATCCGGACCACAACACCAAGAAGGAGGGGGTGTCCATATTCAGTGCTGACCACACACCACAGGTTGGTTGGTGGCAACGATGATGCACGTGGAGACCATCCAGGTGCAAAACACCATAGGAGACTGCTGCTGCTTTTTTTGCATGTGTTACAGGCCCTCTCCTCTCAAACTCAGGAACCCATGGCCCCTCTGAAAAAACATTGAGGGACAAATGTACAAATCTGTCAGGATTAGTTATTTGAAACTTACTTTCCCTAAGGAACAAGGAGGTCTGGGTCTACCTGACTTTAAAACATATTATGAGATAATCAATGGAAGTAGAATGTAGAATATTAAATATCCCCTCCTACAATAAAGATCACTCTCCTTGGGCCCCTGCTTGGGTTGTCCTGTACAATAACTATGCCAAATCTTTAAACATAAACCCTGCTGCGCTCCCCTTCTTGAAAAAAGAAAACTTAGGCAATCTTAAATTACTAAAAAGTATTACATTTAATATAAGGTCACTTCAAAACCTCTTTAGTTCCTTGAATCTGACTCATTCCTTTAATACTCTGCAACCACTACACCTCAACCCTAATCTAAGATTGAATGGTCATATGTTAAATCTGGAACAATACCCCCTTCTCAAGAACACTTCTATTTCTGATCTCTTTCCTTTCAAACATCAGTCTCTCTCGGATTTAAGAACTAATTTGAATTTACCTAAAAAATATACAATTATATTAAGACAAATCAAAGAACTCGTACACATTTACTTGGAACACTCCATGGTCTCTGATAAGGATATCTCAACCTGTAAAGCATTGTGGAACCTGTTTCTTATTAAAAAAATGATCTCAAATACTTACAAAGCTATTATGGCACTGAAAAAGCATTATGAGCTAATTTTTTCCAATTTTTGGCTAAAACTTAATCCCTCTATTAACCATAATCAGATTTCTAAGGCCATAAGAATTAGCTCCAGATTCATACCCTTAAAAAAACTTAAATATACACAGCTCATGATAATGAACAATGCGTATCTTACTCCTGACATACTCAATAAAATTTATCCCAACTACCCCCCTAAATGTCAATTTTGCCCTAACCAAACTGATGATATTTTACATGTTTTCTGGATTTGCAAATGCACATATAAGTTATGGTGTGCTTTGAGAGTCTTACTAGAGAAAATTGGATATGAAAAGTCTACTCTTTCTTGGGAATTTACTATACTTCATATTCCACCTCCAGGTCTATCCGAGCGGAATTATAGAGTCCTGATCTCTATTTTTATGCTAATTAAATATTATATCTCTTTGAATTGGAAAAATAGGCATATATTAACGTAGGAAGGCTTTAAGACTCTAGCTATTAAGCACCTCAAAGCACATACATACTTATTCCACAACATCAACCACAAACCATTTCTTAAAGAATTTTGGAGAATACTTTTTTAACACATATTAAAATGAATACATGATCCTTTATGTAATACCATTGCTATTTTGTTGTATCTCTTTATTTATAGATGGGCAATGTATAAATGTACATAGTTTATGATGTTTTCTTTTTTTTTCTTTTTTTATATTTTGTCATAATGTGTTGTATGTTGCTTGTATTGTTGTTATTATGAAATAAAGCAATAAAGAGAATTAAAAAAAAAAGAAAAAGACTGATGAAGGCGATGAGTACTTTAGTATTTTTGAAGGTAAGAAGGTTGGGGGCTTGGAAAGAGCTAGTTCAATGATTTTACAGTTAAATATTGCAATGCCTTCTTCCTTTTTTACTTTCAGTCTAGTCTATATGTGTTATAGCCTTGGAAATTAATTTCTGCTTCTCTGATTTCTGGCTTCAGCCAATTTTCAGATATGGTGAAAAATGTCAGGTGAGGGCAGGGTTATCAACAGTATGAACATCAGCTATTTTGATAGCAATGCTTCTGATATTAATATAAAGAAACATTATTCCTGAATAGGACGGGGCTTGACTGGGTGAATTAGAAGGGAATAATGTTATAAATGGACAGCAAGTCTTTTCCAGGGTTGGGCTGTGTGTCACCACACAGCTGGTTTTACATAGCAATTTATGTACAGCTCAAATAGCATATTTAAGGACTGAATATATGAATGTTTAAAGAGGTGAATATAAAAGAAATTCTAGAGGTTATGAATATGTAGGTAAAGTAGCCAGTGGGATTGGGGTGGGGTCTAAAGAAATCAGAAGGAGGACTAGGGGCATGATATGAAGAGGAGTGTGTGAGAATGATAAGTGAAGTAGTGAGCCTGAGCTTTCTAAGGGCAGGGAAAGTAGGTCCTAATCCTCTCTTGCTCTAAGCAGAAGAGGAAGCACTTGATGGGCCAGTTAGGTAAGTTGTGAAAAGCCAGTTGCAGAAGGATTAAATGGTGGAACAGTGAGAAATGTTGGTATGTTTCATGTATTTTGCTTGCATGAGGCACAGGTACCTAGAGTAAGGAAAGGAAAACTGACACAAATTAGTGTACCTTTGAGTTGTGGGGTTCACCTCCAGTTATATTTACAATATTTTACATCAAGGTTAAAAATCAAAATAAATAGGATAACAAGGGTTCCTATGTGATTTTCTGTTCTGTTTCCTGGCGAATTATATTCAAAGGGCAGGCTTACATGTCAGCATTAACTTTGTTGGTATGAACAATTCAGGTCCTGGGTCTTTTTGTACAACAGAGGCCAGTAATACTTATTTATTTTTAATTATTTATTGCATTTGTTTACTGGGAAAGTCCACTTGGCCTAAAAGAGTCCATTTTCAGAGGAGGCCCATGGAGAAAAGCTCAGACGAGAATATAGATACAGAAAATATCTAACTAATTGAAATGCAAATTAAATAGCTATAAATAAGCTGGAAATTTTTCAGCATACTTGATGAGTGGGAACCCTTTCCTGAAATTGCACTTAGTACCTATGTTTGATCAGATGCATTTCAGTCATATTACTCAACCTCTAAGCACAAGAAATCTGGATGCACCCAAAAATAATGGGTGGAAAAGGGCCAAAATCGGAGACAAATTTTAAATACTGTTTTTATAAACCTGAAAAGCTGCCAGAGTAATAGGTTTTGCATTAGCATGTATTTTCTGTAGGATATGAAGTCTGAAACTCAAACAGATCTGATAATTTCTTGACTTTAACAATCAATGATTTGCCAATACAAAAACACATTTTTAAAGAACATCCGGATTTTTCATGCCAGTTTATAGGTTCATCTATGTGAAACCCCGGGATTCATGAACCTTGCGCCAGGCGCCCGCATAGCGTCGGCGTTATAAAGCCAAATATGGCCACCGAGCGATTCAGGTATGAACCAATCCCACGTGCACTACCGGCGTGCGCCGGACCTGCGCCGCCCCTGGCGTAGGTATGCTAAACACACTGTGTGCGGTATTGCACCATGCAAATGAAGGCAAATAGCGATCCACAGTAGGGCAGGCGTGGCGTAAGACGCGGCAATGTAAACCAAAAACGGTTTACATTTACCCAAACATGACCAAGGAGTAATGGAAGGCTGTCAACGTCAGGTATCATACAGGTGCAATATGCCAATGGCGAAAGGCACCGAGAATGTCCAAAGAAAACATGCACAAACTGTAAATAATGACATAAATGTTATGTATGCAGAAACCACAGCAGAACCCCCGGATGTGTGCACAGAAGGTGCAAAACAATGAAATAATATGAGAATGTCCTAAAAGAGCAGTATAATACACATCAGATGCACAGCCACCACACACCATAGTATGTATGGAAAGCCTCAACCCCAGCGCAAGGGTTGTCAAGGAGTGGCGGCAGTGTTCGGCACCGTAACCATGTATTAGCAGTCAATGCCATGCAAATGAGGCAGATAATAGTGAATCGCAAAACCGGCGTCGGTGTAAGGATGGAGCAAACGGGGCAGCGGTAGTATACCGAGGAGTGGCCTACACGGAATACATGTCAATCGCAGAGGGGTGTGCCACTGTAGGAGGAAGCACATTGGAGGCCAGCAAACATGGGCTGTACAATGCACATCACAGCAGTAGGACCGGCGTGTGAGGAAATAGATGCGCTGAGAGTACATAATGCGTGCACAGATGCATGTGCACGAGGATGACTACATTCCCCAACCCAGTCATGTGACGGCCTCCCCATCAACAACCACGGATATAGGAAGGTAATGCGGAGAATATGAGGAAATGCGGAAGCAGTGTAATTGGAGCCGTAATGAGCAATCAACACCAATCAATCCAGGAAGGGCAGACGGCGGCAGCTGACAACTCTGCATGCAGACTCCCGCAAAACGGGAAAGGGGAGGCATAGGAATGCAAAGATAGTAGGGGATGTAGTAGAAATGTAAAGAGCAAAGAACCGAAATAGCACAGCCAAGTTCAGAGGTAGCACAACGGTGGCGGCAGACAAAATGCATCATATGCCATGTGCCTGCAGGATGCACTGCAAGCAATAGTAGGTGCAACGTGCAGAAACAGTAATGTAAGATGCAAAGCTAAGCCAATGCAGGCAACTGTAATGTAACACTAAAGGCAATACCGTTGCAGTTGCAACGGTAAAACACCGAAGATAATCCACAGATACGGCTGCACAGACACACCCAATGACATCACCGGGTATACAGTACAACAGTATAAAGTGTGAATGCACACAACACACAGCGTGATTTCCCAAACGCCGCACCGTAGGGTGTAAACACACGGGGAACTTTTAATATGTATATGTTGGGTGTCGCCGTGGCCGTGATGCATAGGTATGTGTCAGAGACAGACGGAGTTGCGGAGGAGGGTGCCGACAACTACCGTAGGCCTCATAGGAGAAGGAGAGTGTTCAGACCAAGGGTGACCTACCAGGGGCTGCAAGACCTGGAGATAGTAGAGCGCTACAGGGTGGACAGGGACACATTACAGCAAATAGTGGAGCTGTGCTGGCCATGCCTGAGAACAAGAGACAACAGAGGGGAGCCCATCCAGTGGACACAAAGGTATGTGTGAGCTTGCGAATACTGGCTACAGGTACCTTTCAAAGGCCAACCAGGGATATAATGGGTATCTCACAGGCATCAGCATCCAGGGTACTACACCAGTTCCTGGATGCCCTGTTACGACATGCCCATGAGTATATAAACTTCCCCAGATCTCAGGAGGAGTTGGCTAGCAATATGCGCCATTTCCACCATGTGGCACAATACCCGGAGGTACTGGGTGCGATAGACTGTACGCACATAGAAATCAAGTCACCGCCCGGGGAGCAGGGTAGACGCTACATAAACCGCAAGGGATACCCCTCCATCAATTGCCAGGTCGTGTGCAATGCACAGGGCATTATCATGGATGTGTGTGCTGGCAGCCCTGGAAGCTACCACGACTCCCATATCTGGCATGCCTCACAGCTGTATCAGGTATTCGCCAGGGGGGACATCACACAAGGTCACCTTGTGGGGGATGCTGGCTATGCACTGGAGCCGTGGATGATGACACCCATCAGAAATGCACACACACACATATGCAAGAACGCCATAATGACCACACGCACAAACCAGAATAATCATAGAGCGTGTGTTTGGGATGTTGAAATCACGGTTCCGGTGCTTGGATACATCCGGTGGAGCCTTGCAGTACTCTCCAGGCACATGTGCCCACATATTCATAGTATGTTGTATGCTACACAATATGATTCTGCGGAAACAGCTGCTGCAGGGACATAATGGTGTAGGGCCACCAAGCCCGCCACAACTGCCAAGGCAAGCACAGGCACAGGGCGTTCAGCGCCATGAACACACTGTGCCAGCCCCAGTAGGTAGACGGAGGCGTACCCAATATGCCTACACCCTGGCAAAGAGGGAACATAGCACATACTTTGACAGCGTAGGCCCCATGGACTGACACCTCCTTACCTGCACACACAGTGAAATGGATGCCACACAAACATGTCCGCCCGTAATGTGTACCGTATGTGCGGACCTATGTGTGACTCCAACAAAGGCACCACCCAAACACTGCACACCCAATAGCCAGCAGAGCATGGAACGCCAACACCTCAACCCGCGCCCGGTTCTACAGCAGACGGCGTAGCCGTATGCTGCCACTTTCGCCGCAAGTCGACTACATATGTACTTATGTGCATACACAGATACGGAAATAGATATCATTACACATGTAGAAATATATGTACACATACACAGATATAAAGTACAACAGGTTAATATGGAACCCAGGGATGCAAGTTTACAGATAAGTAAGACGCGAAATCCCCACATAGTAAACATAGTGAACGACAACCCGATCATCCGGGAGGGTGGGCAGAGCAGGGAACGCCAGCCATGGAAATGTCAACCTGCATCAATACATATCCGCGGGTCGGGATGATCGCCAGGCCACGGTACAGTAACGGGATATGTGCGTGTCATATCCATAGGATATGAGTGCAGAGGTACACCACCGCCGGTGATGCGGCCAACGTAGGTACTGTGTGCAACCGTCGGTGCGAAAGCAGCAATCATACCTGTCAAGTGTACGTCATTATGAGGAACGTACCTCATTTGGGGTCTAAAACAGTTCATGTTCCTCGAAGTTCCTCAAAGTTCCACATTGAAATAGTCTGTCACACATTCATTGTTAGGAATGTATTTAAATGAAATCCTGGTAAATAGAAATTAATCATAGTAATTCATTAAAGGTTCTTCTTTGTAAGTAAATCAGCATATTTTAACCATCCTATGACCTTCTTAGCTGAAGTTGTTAGTAAGCCATTAGTATGTGTTCCACATTTTGCCCATTTGTTCCACATTATGAATGTGTGTGTTCCTCGTTTTGGAAATGGAAGGTTGAGAGCTATGGCGGCAATATGTGTATGTGTGAGGTGAGGTTGTCGTGTGTTCCGCTGTGTGTGTGTAATGTGTGTGCCACTGTAAAATGTGTATGTAGGTGACATGTCACAGGAGTGTAATAACATGCGTAGGCATACAGTACAGGAACCATAGCCGTATGTACAGCAGTACCCACAAAGTAGTACTGACATCTCCTCAGTGGCTAGGCGTGGCGGCGTAAAAGCGATGCAAAGCGGAAATGTCCCAGAATGTACCACAGGACCATAGCCAACAGGAGATGCAAAGGATGCATGTACAAACCATGACCGTATGTATGGCGGCCATATGGTAGACTCAACACGATACATCGGCAACGTTACACAGCATCAGGCATGTATGCGAAAATACGCATGTGCTATCCCAGCACCGATCGTGGCCACCTACGGTCCCGTAAATACCGCTGTGTGTTCCACGACCGTTAAGTAAGCAAGCGCCACACGAATAGGAGGCAACCGGTAGCATACAGGCCGTCCCAAGTACAGGACCACAATCACCGTAACTATCACTGACAAAATGCCAATGGATAGTAGGCACGGACGAACATCCGCAGATATATAACCGATGTGAAGGAGGAATACATGCAGGAAGCAAACATGCAGGCGATACCGACACCACACGACATCAACAAAACAAACATTCCCAGAACAACAGACAGGTAACCTGCAGCTCCCCAAGCAGGGATGGAGCACACACACAAGCATATCTTGTATGTATAAATGCAAGACCCACATCCCGTACCCGTCACCCACATCCGCAGATATACCCCATCACACATATCAAAGGGATAACAGCCAAAACCGTAGCAAAAACATACAGGCAGTCAATGACAACGGCATACCCGCAACAAGCCGTGTGGGAAACACTAGCAGCAGCTGATGCATCCTTGCATCCGTTGTGTACAGGAATATAACAGCTATGTTACACATCTGAATGCACAACGCCATTGACAGACGCCGCCAGGACACGGAGACCCACATGTCGAACAGAATACCATACCCAACACACACAATCCACGGCTAACACCACAGTGAAATGTACCTGACACCACACATAGCGGATGCAGTCACACAAACATGATACAATACATACCATCCCCACTAAGGTATTGCAAATAACCAACGGCCACACGAGGAATGAACCATGGCCTAGTGCCGGCGTAACGTCTGAATGGAGGATCACGGTGATATGCGCATAAGTACACACCGAGGAACAGCTATTGGCGTGATGAACCCACATGCCTCAGGTGACGACGTATATAAGGAAGACTCCCTGGATATTCAAACCGTATGTTCATACCGAACAAATACCGAATACAAAGAAGGAGTAGCAAGCAAGTACTGGCGAATACAGAACCAAAGGCCGGAAAGGTATGTCGAACCCACGAGATGTACTGTTGTGTAACGCATGATCGTATGAATGTGTACAGTATGTGAGCGGTGTGTGTATGTAGAGATACGAGTCCATCAGGCAGAGAGTGGTGAAAGTTGGTTATGTAATGCTAAGCCGCGCAGCATACCAACGACTGTGGACAACGTGTGCACAGCAGTGGGACATGTACACACCCAGGATAACCCCAGGTTAGGCTTGCCACCTTTTCAAATGGCCAAAGTGGGACATTTTCGGGACACACACATCAGATGTTACAGGCGGACACATACCCATGGTCAGTACAAAGGGTAGAACTTTACTCTTTTGCCTAAATAAAAGCGTATTCTTGAAGCAGTTTAGTTGCTTATTGTGTTTCTTGTAACATTTAGGAATTTTACATACATAAATAACTATGTTATGCAACTATTACATAAAAAATGGGACATAATTATGTCCTACAATCTCAGGACATTTGCCATTTGTAATATGTTTTGTCAGGACACAACTGCCCAAAGAGGGACTGTCCCTTGCAAAGTGGGACAGGTGGTAACCCTACCCCAGGTCCGCCATAGGGATTTCAAACACAGAACAATGCCACCACCCACGCTGATGCTGGCAGTGTATATCCAACAATGAAGTGCCACAGCAGGGGATAGGACATGTATGTATAGTGTCACAGCACACATGTGTATGGGCATATACCGTCGATGTCATACGGAATGTGCTCACGACGTGCACGTATGCCTCGCAGTAGGGGTGACTATGTCAATTATGTGTAATGCAAAGCTGTCATGATGGATATGTTCAGAAATCATATACAGTATCACAGGCATAACATGCATGATGGAGGGATGGCCTAATGTTATGTACATAAACAGGATATGTATGGCCTGCACATATGGGACAGAGTAGTAGCAGAATAGGTACCCGAAATGGAGGGAACAGCAAGTAACCGTGTCCAAACGTTCTGTAGCAAGTGCAATGTGTGCAACAATGATGTCCGGCAGGGCCGTGTGTAAACACATGTGCAATGTACACAGTAGTGTCACCCCTCCCCATGGTAGTGTCCACTGAACAGCAGAGGTGGATGTCAACTGTATGTCTATACTGTACTGCCACTGTGGTGGTACCATGGGTCTGTGTCACCCTACCAGCAAGGGAGCTATCACATGACCAGTGACACAGTGTGTCCCTGTGGGATGTGCACAGGACCTATGTCCCACAGCACGGTGTGTGTCCAGTCTGCGGAGGTCACACAGATGCCCAGGCTGGGCAATGTGGCATGTGTGCACACATGCAGGAGTGCTCCATTCACCCTGCCCACTGCAAACACCATGTAGGAGTACTACATACATCAGTAATGCGGAGAACATGGCCCATGGCAGAGTAGATGACACCCCTGTGTTAGTGGTATGCAGGTGAGTACAGATGTGTTTCACGACTGTCATTTGCATATGTAAACTGTCTGAGCTGGGTAGACATCACGGCATGACTATACTGTGACATGTAAAGGTGTATCCATCGTGTAAGGTACACCACACATGTGTTATGGTAACATTGCCCGCGTGTACATGTGTGTATGGCACAGGTACAAGGGCACCCAATGTATCAGCTAGACATACAGTCCAGAAATGTGTGGCCCTGCACATGTGTACCCACGCCATAGTGGAATATGGCAACCACAGCACCATGTGGGGCATGTGTGTGTACAGCAACCATGTACAATGTGATATGCATGTATAGGGACAGTATCCATGTGATACACAGTGCATGACTGTCACTATGCAAAGGTGATGTGTATGCACTATGTGTGATGTAACTGATGCAATGACATCCACATGATATATCTGCCACACTGACACCTGTATGGTTGTTAGCAGTATGAGTAGGTTGAGCTAGAATGCTGCCAGGTATGTACATGTGGTATATGTAGGCATGGACAGTACTGTGTGACAGCATGTAGTGTTTGTAAGCAAATAGTGAGCATGAGGGGCCACATGACTGAGGACTGTGCAATGTCACATGTACCTGACATGTTGTAGTTAGCATGATATGCCTGCACCACTGTGTGACCTGTACAGGAGTCACATGGTGTAACATCCTGAGACATAGGGTATGATGTGATGCTGGATGCGGACATTGGCAATACCATAATGTGGAATGGCGCTGAAGGGCAAAGAGCGGATAATGTGTGATTTGTTACCCTCTGTACCACACCAACCACCCATGCAATGGTATGACAGGTGGCCAGCATGTGGATGTGGTGTGCTGTGGCGCACAGAAGCCCAACAAGGGTGCCAGTAAAAACATGGAGGTCGTCAATGAGTGTGTGAAGCATGTATGTGAGGATGTGGCCCAGTGCCATACTGAATGGCCCAGTCATGGGTGTACAAATGCAGCCCCATATGTGCAATGCAGTACCACCCATGTGTAGTGTGTTAGATGTGGTAGTGTGGTGGTCAGGGTACACAACGTCCATGAACGGGCTAGCAGTCAATGCAGTGTGCTGCTGCAGAGACATAACACAGCCAGGTTGGCGGGATACAACAACTACGGAGATCGGAGGTGACATTGGGACCGTGTCCCAGGACATAACGTGTGCATGGCAGTACCATGTATGTGTCCACAGGGTTAATACAATGTCCAGCCATGGAGTGGAACCCTGTCGTGAGTGAGAGTGTGTATTGTTGGTAGGTACCCCATTGGCAGGCACGATGCCAGCAACATCTGTGTTGGCAATGCCTGCATGAGTGTTGTATGCTGCATTGAATGTGGATGTAGCCAAACAGCAGAGACATACCACCACACTGTGTGAGGGCCCACACTGCAATGTATGCCAGTCATGTGTAGGTAGCTAGCTGTGGAGTATGTGATGCACCATGAGGACCCACCATGACTGTCAAGTGACGCACCACACACATGTGAACATAACTACTGTGCAACAGCCTGCACATGTGCCCATACAGCACATGTGCATGGAACAGGAATACCACTGTGGCATCTGTGAAAAGGCCAGTACCACCATGTCTCTGTGTGGAATAGCATGGTCCCTACCAGTGCGTAAATGTAGCGGAAGTGCACTGTGATATGTGTTGGCATAGTCACGTATACTGTCCATCGTACGGGATGCCATGCCATCAACTACCTCTGTCAGTGGATGTCGGTAGTACCGGCTGTAGGGCGTATGTACCATGCATGTTGCGATGGTCGTGTGTCTAGGGCGTGGCTAGCAGGGCTGAGAAGCATGGATGTTCAGCAAACAGAGTGGGGATGTCTGTAGGTATAGCACACAGACACATGGAGGTATGGTGCATGCCGAGGGTAGTGTAGGTATGGTATGTGTCGTGTAATGTGTCACCCAGCTATGCGTACTGCATGGCCAAGCATGTGTGGGTACATGGGAGTCCATACTAGGGAAGTGCGTGTTGCTGTCAGTACATGGCAGTAGCAACTGTCCCAGGTGCAATGTACAGTATGACAACACGGCCAGCATGTAACCTGTGGTGTACAGTGTATTCACCGTCGCGTGTCACAATGTGTGTAGCGGTCCCGAACATGGGTATCTGAACATGGATTACCTATGATGCAATGTGTCTCGGGAATATACAGTATGTGTGTAAATCACTGTGTGGTGTGGGAACCACCCACCCATGTGTGTTGCAGTCCAGGTATGTGCCTGGGAGGTATGATCTGTGTACAATCTGGACTGGCAGGTGTGTAGGGCATGGAGGCAGGTCCCAGGCACTGCAGATAAATGACATGCGTGCCGTACTGTGTGTGCAGTGCTTGTGTACAGCACAGTGGGTGTAAGCATTGTCACACATCACTGCATGCTGTGCCTGCCTGTGACAGCCCTGCTGGAGACAGACATGTGACACTGCTGCACAGGCAGCATAGCATGTGAAGATGTACATGTGGGCTGCACACCTTAGGCAGATGTCCGCAGGTCATGTGTGCCACGGTAGTGTGGTTGAACACGACTGTCAGACTGGACAAACACCACATGCCTGCATAAGTACAGTATGACCATAGTCAACAGTCCCAGTGACAGAGTAGGCCAATGTACAGTATCTCTGTGTGCAGACCACTGGCTACTGGACACCTGGCTAGACACACACCCGGAGGGTTAATTCACCATTGAGCCATCACATGTCCCAGTCCATGTGGCCCGTACAATGTCATCACAGGGTGGTCACAATAGCAGGTGGCAAGGCAGACACGGTGTACCAGGTGATGTGTCATGCGTGCATATGTTGAGTAGCACAGCCGTTCACATGTCCGCAACATACTGGTGCACGATGTATACTGTTACATGATGTGTGGGACTGCACTGTCACCCACTACAGGGCCATCTGACACAGGTGTGTTGTGACAGGTGTAACCCATGTATGCACAGGATACACACTGCTGTTGTAGGCAGCCATGCTGGTGGCTACCACTGGTACATGCAGTGGTCATACAGCCATACTGCACACAGTGTTCATGCAGGAATGTCCATTGTTGTGGACAATGTGCTGCTATGTGAAGGTAGGTGTGTGTTGTGAATGTTACACATCCAGATGACACCATCTGGCACAGTCATGGTTGTCAACACCATAACACACATCCACAGCAGTCAGAACCCAGTGCTGACAATGTGTGTCAGTCACCCTCGTACTGTGTGACATATGTGCACATGGCGGAACACCTCCCACTGTCATCTAAGATGGCTACATGATGGCTGGAATGTGCTGTGAAAATGTACAATGCTGGTAGCCCAGTGAAGTACCTGGAATCACACACAGTACGCTATGGCAGCCATGTAAACCATGCACTACATTGACCGCCCAACAGACACAAACAATGCATTGACATGTGGAACATGTGCACATGACAACCCCCAATGAGGTATGTTGCACATATTGATGTACAATTGTCATCTATGGCCATAGCATGGATGCAGACGCACATACCACACAGGTAGTACCACGTGATGTAGGTAGGGGGGCAATGCTCGTGTACATGTGATAGTAGCTGTACAGCCACATGTCCTGCATAGCTGTCATGTAGGGGTAGCTGTGGCATGTGACCGCTGGACATGCCCGTACAATTGACCATGTCCCACAGGAGATGTGTTATGTGTGTACCACATGTGATGTGCCGACAACAAGCTGTGACGTGTACGGCTGCCGGTGTACCTGTGTGACATTGTCTGCGATGGGTGCAAAGGCATATCGTATCGTATTGCATGCCCACAAGCCCCACATAGGTGCATAGCCTGAACATACAATACAAGGAGGGTTGTGGGATGATAGCAACCACAGGAGGAGATGGGTACGGACGGCAGCCCACAACCACATGTGCGTGTACGTTGTTCACGTCCACGACACATGAGCATCTGAGAGGCTAGCGTTACAGCTGTACAGGGTTGCATGCATATATGTTCAGCAACATCCCTGTGTGTCCCACCACTGGCCCGTGGACCGATGGACACCAACCAAATGTGCAGATATGAGATGTGCACAGCACATCACAGATGCCTACTGTAGAACAGGCTTACCGTGTAGACATGTGCACAGTAGGTCTGCGCCAGCTGCAGTCAAACACGTTATGTGCTGAACCACAGCAATAGTCCATGGCATGCCACAGATGGACGTGCATGCATCTGTGTATGTATGGCTGTGAATGTCTCCGGCATAGCAATATAGCTGTGTCACCGTTGCGAACAACAATATGAATGGGCTGTATGTGTGAGGGGTGCGTCATACGTGTATGGTCAGATCGACGATACCATCAGTGACCCTGCTATGTGAACATCCCTGTCCCCATACATGGATACCTATGCTGTGCCCAACACCACATTCACAGAGGGAGGGATGGCGGTGTGTAGTGCAGCAGCAGACATGGGGGTGGCAGCAGGCACTGGATGTACACATATGTGGTACCCACATCAGTGCAGGCAACCATCCATGTGCGGGATAGCGGTGTGTGTCCACATACAGCACTGTGTTGATCAATATCCCAGCACATAGCACCTGCCAGGGTTACAGTGTATGCATGGATGTGTGATACCTGCATGTACCAGACACACCCTCAGCAAGCAGTGTGCAGCATACCTTGCTTGAGGCCAGTGTCCACACCATGGTGATAGACATGTTGAATGTCCATATACACATAGCAATGACATACGGAATGGACAACCACCCTGCCAATATCGTCAACCCCCAGGTGGATCACAGCCCAGTGCCATGTATGTGGCATACCCTGCCATACCATGCAGCCCTGCCCAGCAAGGCTGCATGAGCTATCCTGATCCTACATGGTGCAATGGACAAACGGCACTCTCACTATCAACCATACACAGCAGTAATGTGGCGGTGATGCACCCTGTGGTGTTACAGGTGCTGTGTGTTGCTCTGGTCAATGTGTGTGTGTACATGCTATGCATGGCCTTTCCTGCTAATGTGTCATGGTTACACATTGCCCTATGTCTATCACATGTGCAACACAGGTGAGCTGTGGCAAGTTGTCCAACACCCGTACAGTGCTGTGTGGATGTACATGGCACAACACATGCATGTGCAGGTGTCCATGTGTATGTGTACAGTGCCACTGCTGATGTTCACAATGGGTACAGGCGTGATGTTTACTGACATATACACAGCGTCCAGGTGGACAGTAGCAGGGGTGTCACATGGGGACCTATGCCAAGTGATATGGACACAGGTGCAGCCAGGTACACATGTCCACAGCAGGCTAACATCTACATGGTGCGTGTACAGTGTGATGGGGTGGCACACAGATATGATGTGACACCCACTGCTCAATGGTGTGAAGCCAACACATCGGCTGTGTCACTGCCACGATGCCTTTCACAGATTACTGTGCAGATGTCGTACATGTCATAGCAATGTATTTCCAACAGTATGCCAGCACAGCAGTGTAAATGTGACCTGCCACCATCATTATGTCTTACAGATAATGCCATGTTCCCGGCTTCCCGCTTTCAGCCATCAGGAGGATGAGGTGATCATCCCATACCTCCATACAAATCATGACGTCTTATTCAGTCATGTGCCACAGCAGGCACAGGAACGACAGGAGATGTGGGAGGAGATGTGCAGGAGGGTGAACAGCCTGGGCGGATACAACCGCAATTATCAGCAGATCCGCAGGCACTGCACAGACCTGATCCGGCATGCAAGACAGCGTGCCGCTGCAATCGCCAGACAACAACGTGGGACAGGTGGCAGTCCACCAACATAGCCCCTACTCACAGCCACAGAGGAGCTCCTGGCCAGTCTGGGGACACCCACGGAACAACACACAGAAACTCATGCGTCCATCGTGGAGGTGGGTGTCGTGCAAACTATGAGGTCGGAGCAGCCTGGTAAGTCAGTGTTGCATGTTTGTATGATAAGCGACGTGGGAGTGGGTGTCATAGTACAACACATAATATAGCAACACATGCCAGATATATGTCCACACAAGATGCATACTACAGTATGCTATGTTGTGTTACCAGACATGTGCATAGCAGATGCGAACTCACAGATGCATGATGTGACATGCACAGTGCTGACTGTGGCGATAGTAATGGATAATGTGTATACCTTTGTGTCATTCCTTTACAGATACGTCTGGCATGTCGCAAAGACAAGGGTCTGTCGCAGGTAAGTCTGTTGCTAGTCAAAGGCATGATACAGTGTATTGATATTCCCCATGTGTTCAGGTATGACATGCACACCTGTGTGTGCCCCAGTCACGGTATACAGGCTGCACCACCCGACACACACAGCACCCATGTACAGTAGATACAACCGTTAGCGTAGAGTGGTATGACACCACACAACCTATTGGTGTGTTATGTGCAGTCAGCTATGCATACAATGTTGTCGGTGTTCCACAATGGCTGCATGTGTAGTATGCATTGGTATGCCTCTGCAGTATGCACACAGTACCACATAGTGAGCTGTGATCTGGCCAGAGCACAGGTGTTACCAATGTGACCTATGCCCCTGCATTGGGTGCACACGTTGTGACATGGCACATACCATGTCCCATGCACGTGGATGTCTGTCTGCAACATTTTCACACCATGACATGACCTATGCGACATGGCAGACATCCACACTGTCTGCATATCCGTAGGGAATGTGACACCTTACACTAGTATGTTTGTATGTGACATGGGCCACCACAGGGCCGTGTGCACGATGTCCACCACACACAATTGTCAATGACCCAGACAGACAAGGCCATGGCCGATATCTATAGGCATGTTGTCACACAGTACATCCACAGTGGGTATTCACTGTTGCACCCTGTACACACATAGTGGCCTCATCACTGTAGTGGACCCCTGGACATGCGATGTGATACACCAGTGACATGGAATGCCTGTCCACAGCTACTACAGGTGCCACCATTGTCCACCATATATGTGCTGCTGAGCAGCTGAACTGATTGTCAGACATGGCAATGTAATGCGTCCAGGTCACGCATCGCACAGAAACATACCTGTGTCCTGCTACTGTGCAGTGGCACAGTGCCTGCACTCCACACTGTACAGCTATGTATACAGCTCACACCAACCGCACCTGCACAGACATCCCTGTTACCCATACATTGTATCTGTAGACTGTACACATAACACTGCACTGTGACAGCTGTTGTGATGTGGTGCATGTGGTGGGACACCATTGTCACATGTCCACATGATACCGCACATGTTTGCAGTGTACATGACATAGTGTCGGCAGCCATGTGTAGTGTCAACTCGCCCGTGGCCACACGGTGTATCACGGTGATGCATGCAAACTACCATGAATGTGTGTACTGCATGCCTAATAAAAGACACCTGCCTGTTGTAGTGTACCCACCAGGGCATTGTGCATACTGCCACTATGAATGTCTGGTCTGCATTCACTGGTCTGTGCTGTAGGAATGCTGCATGCCACCTGCACTATCACATGCATGATGTGTGTGTGTGTGTGTGTGTGTGTGTGTGTGTGTGTGTGTGTGTGTGTGTGTGTGTGTGTATTGTAACGGATGGTATGTCCTTGTATTGACAGGTGCTGTAGGTGAGTTCCCCTCCTGCGGGCCATCTGAGGCTAGTGTCCACACAGATACTAGTGGTGATGACCATGTGCATGAGGCACAGGCAGGGTCGTCACAGGCAGACACTGTGCCATTGGAGAACATCACACTTACGTCCCATTCATCCCTGCACACGGTTCAGATGCCGACACATACCCCAACACCATTGCCCATAGATGCCGGTCAGTCAGCGTCTGTTGGCACCGAGCAGGAATGTGCGGTGGCTGCAGAAGGTGTGGCTACACACGATGTTGCCAGTGCAATGACTGGTGCAGTGCCACACAGGCATGTGGCAGGTGCTGCTCGTAGGGAGCACCGCTAGACATACATCTGCCGTACAGGGTGCAGCAGCTGGTATAACCAGGCGCATGTTCCAGACTGTAATGGCGGCACAGGCGTGCCGAATGGCAGAACCTGGAAGGGCAGAGGCTGCAGAGGTCTGCAATCCGTTCCTTGAATGACAACATCCAGTCATTGGCGAATGCCCAACAGCATCTTGCCGATGTTCTGGATAGGAGATTGGGTGAGATGGCTGGGATCCTCGACCGAGGCATGGCCATCCGTGAGCGTGAGCTGTCTGTGCTGGAGCACATGGTAGGGGTGAGGCATAGGGCACGTGGGTGTGGGCCAGTAACACCAACAGGTGCAGGTCAGCGTGTGCGTGCCACCTCCCATGCCCACCCACACAGTGCTGGTAGCAGCAGCAGTGCAGCTGCTACTACACCAACCACACCAGGACACAGCAGGCCACGTGGACATGGCCCTGGACGGCCCCGGCGTGGGCATGTTACCAGCGGACATGTGACATCGGAGAGTGGACAGTCTGTATCTCCGCCCGGTAGTGCCCGTGCGACCCCAGGCAGGCGCGGGTCACGTCGCCGCAGGCGGACACAGTGAGCCGTAACACCTGCACTGTACAGTCTGGGGCTGTCAAGCATACCCCGTGTAGGCATCACAAATGACTGAACCATGTACACACATACCCACACACAGCAAACACAACTGTAGGGCTCCACCACATCCACATGCAATCTACACAGTCATGCCCAGTCAATGCACAGGCCCTTACACACACACATGATGTCATCCATTGGTACAGCCCATGTCTGTGGCACACATATCACCCTGTGCATATGATGAAGTCTCTGCCACAGAACTGTGAGCTACACCATTGGTGCACGGTTATGCAAACATATTCTGATGCACAGGGTGGACAAGATAGTGAGAGGTGTATGTGATACCTGTATCCGCATAGTACGTGATGTGTATGTTGTGGTGTGTGTGTATGGCTGGTGACAGGTGTGTATGTGATGTGGGCTGTGCACTGACATCATGCAGCAGACATACCATGTAGGGCAGGTGCAGCATTCATTGATCTGTGTACACAGTATGCATGGTGGTTACATGTGTAGCACCATGTTGGTTCAGTTAACCCGTATGACAATGATGGTGTGCTTGCATGTGCCTACTGGGAGCACTGTTATTAGTTCCCCATGTGTAGTCATGGGGTACCCACAGGCATGTCTGGCAACATCAGCATAGTACAGGTACCCGCAACTGGCATGGACCCTACATAGGTACATAGGTGCACATGTACATACCAGGCTATGTGCCCTACGACATGTGGAGACCTCACATGACTGTGTGTGGCTGCTAACACCCCTTAGGATGGGGATGCCACATGCATCAGTCCCCAGTCCCTCGTCCAGCACTGACACACGGATGATGCCTGGCGCATAACTATGTTCACACATCCACACATCATGATTACTCCTGGACGAAGGCAGTCAGGGCCTTTCCTTAACATGGGCTGGCACTCCTCTCCGTGTCGTAGGTGGTCTCTGGCCGTTGACCCTGTTCCCCCAGCATGTCCCACTCATCTTTGTGGTGAGGTGTCTGACAGTCGCTTCTGTGCCCGTGTTTTCCTGGAGCCTAGGAGGTGGAATATGCCCATGTCACCCAGGTCGGACATGGCCGTGTATGCCAGGCACAGATCACCACAGAGCAGATGTGCTGGGAAGGTATACAGCTGGAGTCCCCTTGGTCGTGCAGCTTGTGACACATGTCCTAGCACTGTCATCCCTGCATTGTGGAACATTTGTGGTCCTTCTGAGTGCTGCAGGTGTCAGCTTAGGTACAGGCCAGATGTGCCATCATACGCAGTCATTGCTCTGGTGTGTGATGTGTACAGGGGTACAATGAATACCCCTGATGTGGATGCGATTCCTTCCAGACTAGGTGGCCACAGTGGAATGCCTTCACACACACATTGCCATTGTGTGTGTTGACAGAGGTTACCGACAGGTGTGGTACCCATTTCCATGAACATGTCCACCATTTTGAATGGCCTACCACCTACATGTTACATTGGGCCGAACATGTCCTTCACACTGGGTAGGTCTGCACCTTCTCTGGCATGTAGCAGCAGGCCATGGCTCTGGCACCAGTTATCCATGTCTATTACACCCTAGGTGGATGTCCGTGTCACATGGGGTGTTGGGTATGGTGGCTGGTGTGTAGCCATCTGCATACCTTGTCTGCCACAATCCCCCTATGATTGCATGCACATTTGAAGGTCGAATGCCGTATGGCAGGGGGCCCAGGACTGAGCCCTGTGGGCCTCCACTGGAGACCAGATATGAGTGTGACACGGCACCAGGAACACCAACCCTGTGTGGTGTGACCTCCAACCTTTCTGAGAACCATCGGGTGACAGATGTCCCCACATGTACGCTGGCAAGCCTTTCCATGAGTCCCATGTGGAGTGTACTCTGAACGCTCCCATCAGGTCATGGTACTGTGTGCAAACCCGCGTATCCCCATCAATGGCCTTGGTGACCACTCTAGACAGGACGAGCAGCTTCGGGAGGCAGGATCCACCCTTGACTATGTTGTTGTGGGTATGTTCCGGTATTGGCTGTACACCTCTGTCTGTATCCATGGGCACCTGTATGGACCTCCACACAGCTTTGCAGACAAGGCTTGTCAAGCTGATAGGGTGTGGCTGTCTACAGTCCAGAAGAGCACTACCCTGGCATAGTGGGACCACAGATGCCATATGCCATCCATCGGGGACATAGCCCATAGTAAGGCTAACATGACACAGTGGCCTCATGTGTGGGTCGAGGGCTTCAATGAGGATGGGTAGCACACAGCCAGGGACACCATCGGTGCCCATTGGTGCTGTGTCAACCGCCATAGACTTATGAGATCACTCCAGGCCATATGAGATGTTTTGGAGGCTACACTCTGGTGGGATGGATATGTCCCCTCTTGGGGGGGGTGGGGGTGGATGTATGCATGGAACATGTCCGCTGGTTTGTAGACAATGTCTGTGGGTGCAGTGACCGTTGTACCATTCTGGACCATTTCCGGGCAAGTCTGTGTGCCCCAACCATGTCCTTACCACAGTTAGGGAAGGCCCTATGGTTGTCTCATGTGCCCTCTGCAGTACCACTCCCACAAGCGGCTGTGGATGATTGTATGTGTGGCCGTATGGTGGCCTTGATATGAATGGGAGATGGTTTCCCTGGTACTGACATTGCTCTGTCATGTATTAGCTCCAACTGTTGATGTACAGCTTGTCAGTGGCTGGGGTCCACCACACCATGTGCCTACCTGTGGTGGACAAGGTCCTGATGTTATCATGTTTGCCTGTTGCAGACATGCATGGGGTGCTCAGAGAAGGCATTCGTAGGCGGTTGGCAGTCTGGCCTGTGTTCAACACTGGCATGGAGGAATTGTAGGGTACCACACCGGTCGTATGATGTGTGTGGTTTGTTGTGGAGAGGTCATCACTTAGGTCCCCCATGCCGGTGTTGGGTGCAGGATGTGGATGACCAGTGGATCCACTATATGGTCTGGCATCACCATTGAGGGCTGTACATCCTGTGTGGGGCATATCCTCACCATGTGTGATGGGCAGAACTGTCAGACATCCCCCCCTAGTGTGTATGGTGCATGGCTGTTTAACAGTGGCCAGGTGTGAGAACACCTGGGACCGGTGGCGTAGTGTGTTGTGCCATGGGTAATATTCCCAGTCTATGTATGGGTGGTTCATGTCACCCAATACGGTGCTGTTGTGAGAGCATGCACACTCACCAGTGTCCTCAGGACGTCTGTGCAGGTATCCTGTGTTTGGGAGGGTTGTCTGTAGCATGCAACAAACTGTAGGCCAGTCCTACAACTGGTTAATTGCACCTAGATATTCCCCGCTGCAACGGCCATGTCTCTGGCATGGCCGGGTTATGTTGTGTGGCTGGACACACACGATGGTCCACATTCCGCCACCCATGCCGTCGCACCATGTGTATGCATGTCTGCTCTGTGCCGAGTCTAAGTGTCTGAGCATGCCCAGTAGGCAGCTGTGTAGATAGACACACAGCACAATGCACACCGCCCGACTGCAGTTATACCCGGGTGCATGCCTGTATCCCCTTCGCAGCGGCCACGTCTGTGGCATGGCCAGGTTGCTATTGTGTGACTGGACACACACGACGGTCCACATTCCGCCACCCATGCCGTCGCACCATGTGTATGCATGTCTGCTATGTGCCAAGTCTAAGTGTCTGAGCATGCCCAGTAGGCAGTGATGTACTGATCAGTAGTTACTTGGTATTCCCGACTGCAGCACTAACGTGTTACTGTACGGCGACCTTGGGATGGTAACAGGCTGCGTGACTGCGCACTCTGACATATTTCCCGATCGGGCGCATTGCCTCTGCAAATGATACCACCCACGTAGGGGTATGCCTCCTGACAGCGCTCCGCTCAGTAAACTCGGTAGCGCGTTCTGTAAATGCTTCATACTGTAGTGTGTTCATGTAGATAGGCGTAGGTTCGTCTCCCGTCCCTTGTGTGTGTGTGTGTGTGTGTGTGTGTGTGTGTGTGTGTGTGTGTGTGTGTGTGTGTGTTTCCAGCTGCCTCTGCGAATGAACATGCTTTTAGATGCTTCGCAACACATACCTTGGCTATTGCCAGCTATTGTCTTGCGGGTGATGTCACCAGCCTACAAGTATGCCTCTGACAGCGCTCTGCTCAGTAAACTCGGTAGCGCGTTCTGTAAATGCTTCATACTGTAGTGAGTTCATGTAGATAGGCGTAGGTTCGTCTCCCGGCCCTTCCGTGTGTGTGTGTGTGTGTGTGTGTGTTTCCAGCTGCCTCTGCGGATGAACATGCTTTTAGGCAGCTGCAACACATACCTTGGCTATTGCCAGCTATTGTCTTGCGGGTGATGTCACCAGCCTACATGTATGCCTCTGACAGCGCTCTGCTCAGTAAACACGGTAGCGCGTTCTGTAAATGCTTCATACTGTAGTGAGTTCATGTAGATAGGTGTAGGTTCGTCTCCCGGCCCTTCTGTGTGTGTGTGTGTGTGTGTGTGTGTGTGTGTGTGTGTTTCCAGCTGCCTCTGCGGATGAACATGCTTTTAGACGCTTCGCAACACATACCTTGGCTATTGCCAGCTATTGTCTTGCGGGTGATGTCACCAGCCTACAAGTATGCCTCTGACAGCGCTCTGCTCAGTAAACTCGGTAGCGCGTTCTGTAAATGCTTCATACTGTAGTGAGTTCATGTAGATAGGCATAGGTTCGTCTCCCGGCCCTTCCGTGTGTGTGTGTGTGTGTGTGTGTGTTTCCAGCTGCCTCTGCGGATGAACATGCTTTTAGACGCCGCAACACATACCTTGGCTATTGCCAGCTATTGTCTTGCGGGTGATGTCACCAGCCTACAAGTATGCCTCTGACAGCGCTCTGCTCAGTAAACTCGGTAGCGCGTTCTATAAAAGCTTCATGCTGTAGTTAGTTCATGTAGATAGGCGTAGGTTCATCTCCCGGCCCTTCCGTGTGTGTGTGTGTGTGTTTCCAGCTGCCTCTGCGGATGAACATGCTTTTAGACGCTTCGCAACACATACCTTGGCTATTGCCAGCTATTGTCTTGCGGGTGATGTCACCAGCCTACAAGTATGCCTCTGACAACTCTCTGCTCAGTAAACTCGGTAGCACGTTCTGTAAATGCTTCATGCTGTAGTGAGTTCATGTAGATAGGCGTAGGTTCGTCTCCCGGCCCTTCCGTGTGTGTGTGTGTTTCCAGCTGCCTCTGCAGATGAACATGCTTTTAGATGCTTCAAAACACATACCTTGCCTACCAGCAGTCATTCCTGTACGGTTGTTGCCACCCACCTGTACATGTGCCTCTGCTGGTGCTGTACTCGGTGGTCCACGTAGCGCATACCATACCTGTGTTGTACATTTGTGCGGTTGAGTATGTGGGGGTGTGGTCAATCATCATGCGTGCCACATGTGTGTGTGTGTCCAGGCTCCCAGCTGCATGGGTTCATACGGTATGGCTCTGAGTTTTACGCGGAACACCCATAACCTGGCGCCATCCTTCTGTTTGTGGATGGCGGGACGCAGCTCGTGTACTACTTGTGTGCTTGTTCTGGTCGGCGACCTCCGTAGCGTGTTCTCCACGTGCACCCTACTATGGTGTTGTGGGGTGCTGCTGTGTACATTACACTCACGGGCCTGCTGGATGTGTCCGTCTGTATCTCTTTCTTTGTATATCTATGTACCTATGTTGTGGATGTACCGCTGCTCTACCATGGACAGCTGTCTTCCCCATGTATCGCATATTGTCACGGCTGACACATATAACTGTGGTACGTTGCATGTCCACACATTGTCCATGCACCGTCCGTATTCCAGAACACCTCATAGACATCTGCTGGATTATGTGGCAGACAGCTATCCTTGCTGTCCTGACACTGTACCCATAGACGACATACACCTTGTGTGTAGTTGCCTATCTATGGTGTGTGTATGTCTAACTGTGCTGTATGCATGGCCGTGTGTGTGTCCCGCTATAGCCATGTGTGCAGCTGTCGCCACTATGGGTATCCTTGTGGACCGCTGTTACATGGGCACATCTGAACATACCTGCAGACTGCACTACCCCTCCGACGGCAGCGGCCTTAGATCGTCCGCTGCCCTAGGCTGTGGGGCTACATGGCTGCGCCAACACAACACATGGTGCACCCATCTTGGTATACCTCGTGACGCCTACTAGACAGGTGGCCCTACTAAGCGGCGCCCTGGGCAGCCGCAGGATTGGCGTATGCCTACGGACGGCTTTGGGCACATCACAAGGCAGCGTCTACATTCGGTGTTTCGATGTCTAGAGTATAACACCACAGGATGGACCTCCTCAGCTATGCTGAAGAATGCGGATGTGGATAGATATGTAGGAGGAGGGTTGGCCACACCAGGGCTGACCGATGGATAACTGCTGAGGCATCTTTTGAGAGGCAGGTGGAGCAAACACCTGTAGGGAATGTAGTGTAGATACAGATGTAGGGTTAACATACATTTGACCACTGTGTCGGTTCTGTACAGTTGAAATACAGTGATCTGCTATGCATATCTTCCATAGACATTGTTAGGTCTTCGGTTATTGAGGATTCGACATAGTACAATATCATACTACGAAATACGGAAAAACTGCAAAACCGTGGAAAACAAACAAACCAGCAACCTGCGGCAGATTACTCCCGTGCCGACACAACACAAGTCTTAAGTAGCGTTTAAACAGTTTATTAAAACATGCAGCGTTTTCGTTTTCACAACTTCTTCAGAAAAGCAAATTCTTCAACTGTTCACAATCAACAATGTGAGATTTAAGAACTCGTTAAGACTCACATTGTTGATTGTGAATTTTAGAATCTGCTTTTTCTGAAAAGTTGTGAAACAACGAAAACGTTGCATGTTTTAATAAACTGTTTAAATGATAAGAAGACTTGTGTTGTGAACCACGAGACTATTCTGCTGCAGGTTGCTGGTTTGTTTATTTTTCATAGTACAATATCATGTAATACGTGTGTTCATAGGATGCTTTCTGAGATGTTGACGTGTGTGTCGTTAGCAGTGCGTCTGTGCTTTCTATGCTGTGGCTACATGTTCATTGTTCGCATAGAAAGTGACAAATGGAAGTGTAAGGGTGGATATTTAAAGCCTGGATGCTTCCATGTTATGTGTAAGTCTCACGGGGCCTACGGGTGATAGCGCATACATGTCTATGAAGAACCTTTGGATACCATATGTGACCTGTCGTGGACAAAATGTTTAAGTTGACTGTTCCATCTACCTATGTGTGACATGGTTTGTGGCCATAGGGTGCCAGCGAGTCTTTCTTGTTCATTGGGTGTTTCCCATGGTCAGTTGACATCAATCCTATTAATTCACTGAAGGATGTCTTTCATTGGTGGGAATGCCATAGTTTGGCCATCGTATGTCTTTCCCAGCCGACGTTGATATTGTGCCATTGGTATGTTTCCACAGGTCACCCATCTGTTCCACTGTATGGAAGCGTGTGATCCCCATTTATGTGCTGGCAGATTGAGTGCTGTGTACGCCGGTATCTGCCCAGCGGTCTGGCTTTGTATGGGGAGTGTCTACTGTAGTCCCTATCTGTATTTCCTGGGTTATGCCTTGCAACAGCTGTGGGATTCCCCCAGGTTTGCAGCTATGGGTGCCATCTCGGCCGTACGTTTGTCCATCCATGGGAACTGCCTACTGGACACTAGTATAGGGCTGTACACATTTCACAGCTGCATTCTGCATTTTCCGGTGGATGATTGGCATTATTAGTGCGGAGTAGCGCATGCCATAGCCATGTCCCGCTGCAGGCGGGACAACGAATCATCTGTCAATCCACACTGAGACCCATTTTTGCATACCCACGATCCCATGTCTGCAACCCTCGACAGTACCCATTGCACACCCTTCATGTGTGCGGAAATGGGATGTGAGCATGCGTGTATGGCCGCAGCAACCTGGGGAGTCCTATTCATATGTCCTGCATTTCATGGACAGTTGTCATCACCCTTGAAGACGCTTGTGGTGCATATATCTACCTGTGCGTAGTCACGGCTGTCACCTCTTCTGGGTCACACGATCGCAGCCTGTTGCCAACACTTAAGGAGAAATTTTTGGGTCCTGCAATGGACACCGATGTGCATATGTAAAGTGTAGAACATGTTGGACTGTGTCCATTCGGCCAGTGGGTTTGACTGCCGCCGTATGTTCCCCAGTCGCGGATGTCTGTTTGCCTACCCATATTATGTAGTGCTACGGAACCCGTGTCCTTCCACAATTAACCCATATGGTGTTACTGTAGTACTGCAGGTTGGCAACTGCTTTAAGTAATCCTCAGAGGTACCATTGTGAACTATCCGCCACTGTATTGTCATTATAACACAGCCGGTACATGTAGAACCTATTTATTCATGAAAGGATGTTATTTATGTGTGGGAACGCCATAGTTTAACCATAGTATGACCTTCCTAGTTGGCGTTCTTGGTGTGCCATTAATATGTGTTCCACAGGTCGCCCGTATGTTCCGTCAAGTGGAAGCGGGTGACCCCCACATACTTGCTAGCACCTTGGTTGCTGTGTATGCGGATTTGCGGCAGGATAGATTTCTATGGGGTGTGTCTACCATTGTTTCCATCTGTATTTCCTGTGTTATGCCTTACTACGGCTGTGTGATTCCACCAGGTTCGCTATTATGGGTGCCATCTTGTCCGTCGTTTGTCCATCCTTGGGAAATGCCTACTGGACACTGGTGTACGGCTGTACCCATTTCACAGCTGCATGTAGCATTCTCCGGTGGATGATTGTCAGTATTGGTGGGTGGTAAGGCATGTTCTGTACCCACATCCCTCCCACGGGGCGGGACAATGGATCATCTGCCAGTCATCTCCAACACCCATTTCTGCATACCCACGATCCCATGGCTGCAACCCTCGACAGTACCCATTGCAAATCCTCCATGTGTGCTGGAATGGGATGTGGGCACATCTGTGGACTCGACAATCTGTGGATTTCTGTGCATCTCGTCCGCATTCCATGGACAGTTGTCATCAACCTTGAACACGCTGCCGGTGCATATATGTAGCTGTGCCGTAGTCACGGCTGTAGTTCATCTTGGTCTTCCGCTAGCACCGGTTGGCGTTGCAATAGGACAAATTTTGGGTCCTACAATGGACACAAATGTGCATATGTAAAATGTAGAACATGTTGGACTGTGTCCATCTGGCCAGTGGTTGTGACCGCTGCTGTATGTTCCCCAGTCGCGGATGTGTGTTTGAATACACATATTATGTTGTGCTCTGAAACCCATGTTCTACTACGATTAACCCAAATGGTATTGATGTAATGCTGCAGGTTGGCAACTGCTTTAAGTAATCCTCAGAAGGCCCAGTAGGACATATACGCCACTGTATTGTCAATATAAAACAGCCAGAACATGCATACCCTATTTATTCATTGAAGGATGTTAGTTATATGGGGCAGCTAGTGTTGAAACATCATATGACCTTCCTAGTTGAGGTTGTTAGTGTGCCATTAGTATGTGTTCCACAGGTCGCCCATTTATTCCGCAGTATGGGCGAGTGATCCTCATGTTGTTGCTGGCAGATCGAGTGCTGTATGCGCGGTATTCGACGGCGGTCTGACTTTGTATGGGGAGTGTCTACTGTAGTCCCTATCTGTATTTCCTGTGTTATGCCTTACGCAGCTGTGTAATTCCACCAGGTTTCCAGTTATAGGTGCCATCTTGGTCGTACACTTGTCCATCCATGGGAATTGCCTACTGGACACTGATATAGGGCTGAACACATTTCACACCTGCTTTTAGCATTATCCAGTGGATGCTTTGCATCATTAGTGGGGACTAAGGCACGTGCTATACCCACAGCCCTCCTACGGGGCGGGACAACGGATTATCTGCCAAACAACACCGAGCCCCATTTTTGCATACCCAGGATCCCATGGCTGCAACCCTCCACGGTACCCATTACACATCCTTCATGTGTGCGGGACTGGGATGTGGACACACTTCTATGGACACGACAATCTGGGGATTTCTGTTCATATGTCCTGCATTTCATGGGCAGTTATCATCAACGTTAAACACGCTGGTGGTGCATATGTCTAGCTGTGCCGTAGTCACAGCTGTCACTCTGTCTGAGTCGATCACAGCTGGTCGATATTGCAAATGGAACAATTTCTGGAGTCCTACAATGGACACCGATGTGCATATGTAAAGTGTAGACCGTGTTGGACTGTCACCATCTGGCCAGTGTGTTTGACTGCCGCTGTATGTTCCCCAATCGCGGATGTCTGCTTGACTACCCATATTATGTATTACTTGGCCTATCTATATCTACGTGCCAGTAAGCGGAAATACAGCAAACCTTGCGTCCTGCTCATCTTCATAAAATACATTATTGAACATATATCGGCCAAAACACTCAATGACAAAAATGATACACTCCACAGTCAAATGATACTGAGCTCTTTCACCCACTAACATGGGGCATCGTCGGAGTACGAAATGCATTACATAGTCGTCCCTTATACACTTCCTTCAGAGTCAGTTTAAAGTCAATTAATCAATAAACCTGCTCATAGTTAAGTGGACAGTGCTCCAAGTCTTGATGATAGCGTGACATATACAAATCAGTGTTGCATACATTACTTAATGGAAACAATAATACGACAACAATGTGTTAATATAATTACAATATTGGTCAATACAATCAGTATATTGAAACATAGTTGATAAATGTTGTGAGTAAACCTTAGAATGTAGTGTGTTGATCAGGATATTGTATATCAATGTGTATAATTGTAGCATTACGATTCCAAAGCATGGAATCAATATGTACAATTTAAGCATATATTTTATAATTATGAATGTAAATGAGTCACAAAGTTACATATGAATATGACTGTATTATAACTATATCAATATGAAATGGAATAAACTGTAGTTGTTTACATCTTGTTTTCAACTGACAAATCTATGTCCATGCATCATATATACGGGCCGTCGGACTGCTGTGTGTAGATATATACATGTGAACCCCTCATTTCATACCTTTCTTTGTTACTGTCTGTGGATTACCTGTGTACACATCAATTACCATGCCATACCTTTCCACTGTACAGGTTCTGGCAGGGTGTACGGCTGGTTGGCCCTTACTCTTGCTGTGTGTTACATTGACCATTGTCTATCTGGCAATTCGCTGGCGTGTCATGTGTGACCTTCTTGCTACTTTAGGGACCTGATCCCATACTTGTGACGTGCTTCCACTGGCCATATATCTGTCTGTCATCTGGGATCTGTGTGGAACCAGTCCTTTCAGGACACTTGCTATTGTTGTTCTTCTTTGGTTACATATATGAGTACTTTGTTATGTTGTGCTATTATTGTGTGTGGAGAATTTCTCCACGGGCCTCTGCTGACACTGGACATATATCCAGCTAGACTAGCCCGTTCAACAAGTGTGAGCCAACTGAACGCAATTCGTACGGGGGCACCTTCTGACAAGTGGGTCGGGTTACTGATGCATAACCGTCATCAATCCATACTACTAACACATACGTTATTCTATCCACAGTCTATGTTTGTCTCATCACATCCCGTGTGTTTCTCACTATTTCTAACGGTACTTTACATGGCATTGCCTGATTCCATACTTTCAGAGGCTAACATTTTTGAGACATGTCTGGTTGACGTGGAGGACACATCCTTAACCTTACCTGCTTCGAGTGGATCACACACGCACACGCACACTCGCATTTCCTAATTGTGGGTTACGCAGGCGCACATGCATATCCGTATTCTGTTTATATATGTTTACTGGGTCTGTGTGGTTACGTGGTGTGTGTTAGTTGTGACTATTCCGGTAACATATCTCTGATCCGGTTGACGGACGTGTGCAGAACGCACTTACACCTTTATACATGTAACAGTCTTTGCAGCATGGACGCATTACGTACACGTTCACATGTATATGTTCTATAGTCGTAATTCAAACGTGACTGCATTCACGTTTGCCGGTTACTGTGACCACTACACGTTAGCTGTTCGGTGTCATTAATATGCATACCCATGGTACTTAGCTACATTTACATATCCCCCCACCCCACCCCCGCACTCACGCACGTCACAGGCATCCATTCACCTGCTGGGAAAGGTGCGGTACTGCATGTTAAACATTCCTTATTCCCTCTCGCTCATGGCCCAGGATGCATATGTCATGACCGCAGGGATGTTCAGATCACAGGTGCTTATATCCCCTACGCATACAGGCCTTTGATTGTCAGGGTGTTCCTGTGGTGCTTTGGGTTTGGTCTTGTCCGCCCAGTGTACGGAACTGCCCTGACCGTGTACGAATGTTAGATGAGTCACATGGGCACGGTTTGTCCGTGTCTGTGATACCATGTCACCCCCCCCAATTATTCATAACCGTGTGCGCTGATTGGCCGGTGTACCCGTTGTAGATCTTGTTATACTAATTGCACATGGTCTGGTCGAACGGACCTATTTCCATTACTAACCCTCGGTATGTATGACCTGTGTCGCAATATTACATGGGTTTAACATTGCGTGACGGCTTTCACTGAGCCACAGACATGTCCGTTGCTTAGTTTGGGCTGGTTCCGCTCTGCTACACACATTTAACATGGCGGAACAGGTTGAACAGCTCAGCCACGGGGACATCGGGCTCTCCGTCGCTGTTTAGTATTGAATCGCTATGTTGACTTTGTTTCACAAAGCGAGACAGTGTCGACATTGGTAACGGACATCTCGCGCAGTACGTCTGCACCGCCGCGGGTGCCGTAGGTCTGCGTTTGGGCGGCGGACAGGCATTATGCTGTGCCATTATGTCTGGGAATATATGGTTTCTTGCCATAGGTGATATGGCATACTAGCAATGACCCGCGTCTGGGTGTGGGTACTGCTGTATTTAGTAAATGAAAATAAGCCAGCAACTGGTGGATGGTTCGTAATGGTAGTTTAATAATAAGCTACCAAAAATGCATATAAGCTCAAAAACATACCGGTTTCGGCCCAAATACAATATGGCCTTCTTCAGTGTTTAGATATAGAGTCAATAATGCAATGCTTTAAATACACATCAAAAAAAGCTGATTGGTTAAGAATACCAAGCTTATTAATATTAATCATTATACAAACGTATATATCAAAGTTTGTACAAAATCAATTACACAAATATTTTATAAATTTCAATCAAATATTATATATCAAGGTATAATGTCAGGATTAAATATATTAGAAATATAATGTGTGTAATTGAATGTAGTACAATATGTTAAACCAAATATATTTAGAAATATTCATTCAAACCTGGACTAAATAGTGCACCAAGTTTGGTGATCCATTTCTTTTCTTTTATGTCAAGTTTTTTATGCCAGCCACACTTATTGGTTCTGTCACCAATAATTTTATCAATAACTGTAAAGTTAAATTTAGCCTTATTATGTACAAGTGTATGTTTATATAGTGCTAGATGGTTTTTACATCTGATGTCGCTTAAATGTTCAGACACCCTTAGTTTGACTGATCTAGAGGTTTGGCCAACATAAAATGAGTGGCAAGTACAGCTGGCCATATAGATGGCCCAATCAGTATTGCAATTGGCAAAGAATTGAATATCAAAGACTTTGCTACTATTTCTGCTTGTAAATTCTTTAGTTTTATCATGTGTTTACAATTCACGAATGGCCACAAGGAAAAGAACCAATAAGTTTGTCCCCCAAAATAGTTGTCTGATAAGCCTGTGTTAAAGAGGATTCCAAATTATGCTTGTAGTGATTGAAGTACCCTGCCAAATTCTTTCCTTTGCGAAAGGAAAATGAACATTTATTGGGAATAATTGTCTTAATTCTAGCATCTGCTTCTAGTATATTCCAATTATCCCTTATAATTTGCGTAAAACTATTTGTGTTTCTTCCATATGTGGTTGTGAATCGTAATGTGTTAGTTTTGACTGGTTTCTTCTTGTATTTCAAAAGATCTGATCTATGTAAGCCTAAAGCATGCCTATGTGCCATTGTAACGTATCCTGATTTATAACCCCTATCCTGAAACCTATTGCACAAATCCTGAGCATGATAATCAAAACTAGTGTTGTCAGAACAATTACGTCTGATTCTGATGAATTGAGACTTTGGAATATTTCTGGCGATATGTTTTGGATGAAAGCTGGAGGCATGGAGGATGGTGTTGTATTGGGGGAATTTTCTAAATACTTCCGTTTTTAAAGTATTATCCATGTTTCTTGTGATCAAAACATCCAAAAATGTTATAGTTTTTTGATCATGTGTAATGGTAAATTGTATTCCCCATTTATTATCATTCAAATATTCCATGAATTCTTGAAGAGATGAATCATCCGATCTCCATACCATCCAGCAATCATCCAAATATCTTCGCCAGATATCAATATCAGGTAAGAACCAATTATGTGTGTCATCATATATCATAATTTCTTCCATATAAGCCATGAATAGATCAGCATAAATGGGGGCAAAAGATGCCCCATTGCTGTTCCTCTGATCTGCAAAAGCATTCATCATTGTAGAAAAGACGTTTTAGACAAAACATGCTCAGTTAAGTTCAATAGTAAAGTGTTGAATCCTGGTTGATACATATTTGATCGATAAAGCCAGAATTCAATAGCATCCAGTCCTGCCCAATGAGGAATATTTGTGTATAAGGAACATACATCTAATGTACATAGTGTCCAATCTGACTCCAACTGCATATCGTTGACAATACCCAAAAATTCGGTCAGATCCTGTATTCTTGACCTCACTAGTTTTAGTAATGGTTTCAAATGCATAGTTAGAAAATCAGATAATGGCTCGGTTAATGAACCCATGCCTGAGACAATGGGCCTCCCCGGTGGATGCAAAAGATCTTTGTGTATTTTTGGTAAAAAATAGATGTATGGTTTAATGGGGTCAGAAATTGTTAAATGATTAAGTGTTTTCATTGATATGATATCATTGTCATAGGCAAAGTTTAGGAAGTCATCTATTTCTTTTTTAAATACAGGAGTTGGGTCTAGTGGCATTTTGGTGTAATATCGCACATCATCTAATTGTTTATGTGCTTCCATATCGTATTGAGTCCAATCTAACACCACCACTGCCCCTCCCTTGTCTGCATTAATGATGACCAGATCCTTATTCCTTACTAGTTCTTCCAAACAATTCCTTTCAGTATCAGTAATATTGTTAACCATTGGTAAGCAGTGATTGTACTGGAAGTGTAATTCATGAAGTACACTATGTAAAAATAAGTTCACAGTTGGATGCATGGGTGGTTTGAACAATGAGGTATGATATTTAAATGACTCTGTCTGTGATTGTTCAACTTCTTTTGTGTCCTGAAAAAATAATTTCAAATTAATTAATCTACAAAATGAGAATAAATCTTGTGTGAAATTGTCCTCAGACACAAAAAAGCCTGGAATGAAAGATAAACCTTTATTTAACAATGAAATTTGGTCATCTGTGAGTACAGTTTTTGAAATATTGTATACATTGTTTATTTGTTGGTCAGTATTTCCATCAAATTCTGTAGACTTGAAATTTTTCTTGTGCTTCCTCCCTCCCCTCCTCCCTCCATGTGTCCTAAAGGGGGTACATAGTTTTTCCTTTTGGGAGTGGGGGAATCTATGGTGGACTGTGTCTCCGTATCTGTGCCTGATGAATTATCATAGTCGGTTGATTCATTACTACTACCTTGTCCCTTGAGTATAGAACGTGGACGTTTCCTTTTTGGATTGGGTGTATATTTATTTTTACTTTTGTTGTGTCCATCCTGAAACCGCACATGTCTTACATTTTTAAAGGGTTGACCCTTCTCATAGTCAGAAATGTCACGTAAAAATTTTTTGACCTTCCTTTCCTTCAAAATATTATCAAAGTTTAATAGTTCCATACTTAGTTTGGATAATAGATCTGGAAAGAAAGGTTCCTGTTGATAGTTATTGCATTCCTCAATACATTTTAACACTTGACTGGTTTCTTTGTCAATGATTCTAGTATAATAGTCTGATAATGAGCTTACAAACTTCATTGAGCATTCCTGCTGGATGGAAGACCATTCACTAATAAGACTCTGATCTGGGTCTGCCACTAATGGTTGGATTTTAACCCTGAGACCACGGGCAAATGCCCTTTGTCAAATAAGCCTTTAGTAATTTGTGATGCCAAACACAGGATCTTAAATTCTTCATATTTTTGTTAAGATCAGCAAATTGTTTTTCACATTGTTGTTTTGGGTTCAAAGAATTAGTATTTTCAGAACCCACTAGATTGTTACCAATACCAAATGGTGCAAGGTCATCCTTGTCTGCTGATAAATCTAAAAATATTTTATTTAGATCCATAATAATTCCTATAGTTCAAAGGATATAACCACGTTCTGTATATATTCCTGAAAATAATTTGACAATAATGGCAATATATTAGTGGTGTTGATTACACCTAAGGCCACGTCATATACAGAACAATAATGGTATTTGAATCGTGACATAAAAGTAAAAAGAATTATATAAAATATTTGGCATACAGTTACTCAGTCTAAAGAGTTTTTGAACTTGTTAATATGGTGGTCACAAAGGTTGAAAAGTTTGTTAAGCTCATATATACATGCTATAATATAATTGGATATAAGTGTGTTATAGATATATACTTGAAAGATGACATCAACCAAAGGTGACAATTACTAAATTGGTAATTTAAAGTGTTTTTGTAATAATATAATGTAATTATGTAATTCTGATAATCTTGAGGAACCACAATACGTAAGGGTTATGGACCTGCAGAAAGTTTATTATGCAATGTTCAAAATTGGTCTCATATATCCAATATTCAATTGTATGAATAAAAATTAGTTAGATACTGTTCTGATCTAAGGATGTCAATTCAAATTGT
Source organism: Protopterus annectens (assembly GCF_019279795.1). NCBI lineage: Eukaryota > Metazoa > Chordata > Ceratodontiformes > Protopteridae > Protopterus > Protopterus annectens. Next base: position 911,385,169 of record NC_056734.1, read on the forward strand.
AAGTTCTAAATTGTCATAATGTCTTAGATGGACCAAAATTTGAAATCATCCAGTTCGTGATTTGGCCTCAGACAAGTATCCACTTAGAGAGTGCCCACTTTAGATGGAAATACGTAGACCATAAATACAATAAATACAAAAATGTTACTTGTTGTTCATTCAATATCAGGAATGTTTGCTTCAAGAATTATTACCAATATTATAAGAAACATGCCAATGATGAATTATAGTACTATAGTTATGTAAAGATAGCTAAATGTTTGTTATATATCTTACATATGTTTCATGTAAAACAAAATAAATTACTGTTGTTTGTTGATTATAATAATCAAAAACACAAGTATATCAATTGTCAGTGTTAAAATACACTTGTAATTATATTAAACTTCAAAAAAGCCTTTAATAAGGCTATATCTCAAAGTTTCAACCCCTTTAAATGGCCATAAAAATACAGATAATGTTCAGAAGAAATTATTCTATACTTAATAATATGGCCCAATTTTAGTTGTTATCCCAATATTATAAAAGAGGGGTATGAAAGTAACAAATGCTTATCTTAATTAAACATACACTCTAATTCCAAAAAAATACAGAAAAAAGATTGCTCTCAATATCTAAGTAATTTAAGGCAATATGCTCCTATAATACAGCATCCTATATTGAACTGTTTCTTTTAGTGTCAACAGGAAAAAAAGAAACTATTCATATACCAAGCAATATAGTGTCTGTGATGGTAAAAAATAAATCACAGTTCCCTATAGTCTTACATAGACATTCACTGATATGTTAAACACAACCCGATCTACTTAAAGTTTTCCAAAATAAGCATAAACTGTTATACATATGTTAAAAATAAATAAATAATCACCAAATGAGTGAAATTAACATTCATTTCCTTTTCTGAAAATGAAAACAAATGTATTTTAGCTTGTTGAAAATACTCGTCGCGATTAGTTGTCTTTCTAAGATAGTAACAGTCTCACTGTTCAAAGCGACAGTTGCCCCCAGCATAAATAGTCCAGAAAGAAAGATTTGAATCGTTCTTTTTCTTTATATAGACCAACTCTATGCCATAGATTCAAATGTTCAATACAGGAGAAGGGCGACTCACCACCTGATGTATATAGGCTCCTCAGAGAATGGCCAACAGATAAAAGTACATCACAACTCCCATTGACTTGAAGAAGTAAAAAATGAATGTGCTGGCACTTGTTGAAAGTACTCGTCACAACCAATTATATTTCCAAGATGATAACAGTCTCAATATTCAATGTTATGGTTACCCGAAACACAAATAGTCTTAGTATTCCCAATGTTAAATGCGACAGTTGCCCCAAGCATAAAAAGTCATAAAGGAAAAAAAAGATATAGGTCGTTCTTTTTCTTCATATAAACCAATTGCGCCTTATAGAGAAAAATATTTTTGTAGCAGTTACCCAAATCACAGACAGTCTATATATTCCCAATATTGAGTCCGACAGTTATCCCAAGCATCAACAATTGTAAAAAGAAGAAGTAAATCGTTCTTTTTCTTCATATATGCCAATTGCGCATCATGAAAGAAAATTCAATGCAGAAAAGTGCCGACTCACCACCTGATGTACACAAGCCCCTCAGAAGAATGGTCAGCAAACAATAGCACACCACATCACATTTGCTAACCTTGCTACGGTTAGCTTGGGTAATATTTCACCAAGTTCGTTGGTTACTAATTGTCGAATGTTGTTGTCATCCAGATTTGGGAACCAGTCCTCCAAGCGTGTATAACTAAATATATTCAAGGTCTAACAATTAGACTTTACAAATAAAGCAGTTAGTATCCTGCACCAACCGAAAATCGCCCGACACAGTCCACCATCATTCCCCCAGCAGGAAGTGAAACTCCGTGTAGCAGCAATAATATCCCCTGCACGTAAGGAGTTGCACGGCAAAAGGAATAATCAAGTAAATGAAAATAAGCCAGCAACTGGTGGATGGTTCGTAATGGTAGTTTAATAATAAGCTACCAAAAATGCATATCCAACCATTAGTGGCAGACCCAGATCAGAGTCTTATTAGTGAATGGTCTTCCATCCAGCAGGAATGCTCAATGAAGTTTGTAAGCTCATTATCAGACTATTACACTAGAATCATTGACAAAGAAACCAGTCAAGTGTTAAAATGTATTGAGGAATGCAATAACTATCAACAGGAACCTTTCTTTCCAGATCTATTATCCAAACTAAGTATGGAACTATTAAACTTTGATAATATTTTGAAGAAAAGGAAGGTCAAAAAATTTTTACGTGACATTTCTGACTATGAGAAGGGTCAACCCTTTAAAAATGTAAGACATGTGCGGTTTCAGGATGGACACAACAAAAGTAAAATAAATATACACCCAATCCAAAAAGGAAACGTCCACGTTCTATACTCAAGGGACAAGGTAGTAGTAATGAATCAACGGACTATGATAATTCATCAGGCACAGATCACGGAGACACAGTCCACCATAGATTCCCCACTCCCAAAAGGAAAAACTATGTACCCCTTTAGGACACATGGAGGGAGGAGGGAGGGAGGAAGCACAAGAAAAATTTCAAGTCTACAGAATTTGATGGAAATACTGACCAACAAATAAACAATGTATACAATATTTCAAAAACTGTACTCACAGATGACCAAATTTCATTGTTAAATAAAGGTTTATCTTTAATTCCAGGCTTTTTTGTGTCTGAGGACAATTTCACACAAGATTTATTCTCATTTTGTAGATTAATTAATTTGAAATTATTTTTCAGGACACAAAGAAGTTGAACAATCACAGACAGAGTCATTTAAATATCATACCTCATTGTTCAAACCACCCATGCATCCAACTGTGAACTTATTTTTACATAGTGTACTTCATGAATTACACTTCCAGTACAATCACTGCTTACCAATGGTTAACAATATTACTGATACTGAAAGGAATTGTTTGGAAGAACTAGTAAGGAATAAGGATCTGGTCATCATTAATGCAGCCAAGGGAGGGCAGTGGTGGTGTTAGATTGGACTCAATACGATATGGAAGCACATAAACAATTAGATGATGTGCGATATTACACCAAAATGCCACTAGACCCAACTCCTGTATTTAAAAAAGAAATAGATGACTTCCTAAACTTTGCCTATGACAATGATATCATATCAATGAAAACACTTAATCATTTAACAATTTCTGACCCCATTAAACCATACATCTATTTTTTACCAAAATACACAAAGATCTTTTGCATCCACCGGGGAGGCCCATTGTCTCAGGCATGGGTTCATTAACCGAGCCATTATCTGATTTTCTAACTATGCATTTGAAACCATTACTAAAACTAGTGAGGTCAAGAATACAGGATACGACCGAATTTTTGGGTATTGTCAACGATATGCAGTTGGAGTCAGATTGGACACTATGTACATTAGATGTATGTTCCTTATACACAAATATTCCTCATTGGGCAGGACTGGATGCTATTGAATTCTGGCTTTATCGATCAAATATGTATCAACCAGGATTCAACACTTTACTATTGAACTTAACTGAGCATGTTTTGACTAAAACGCCTTTTTCTACAATGATGAATGCTTTTTGCAGATCAGAGGAACAGCAATGGGGGCATCTTTTGCCCCCATTTATGCTGATCTATTCATGGCTTATATGGAAGAAATTATGATATATGATGACACACATAATTGGTTCTTACCTGATATTGATATCTGGCGAAGATATTTGGATGATTGCTGGATGGTATGGAGATCGGATGATTCATCTCTTCAAGAATTCATGGAATATTTGAATGATAATAAATGGGGAATACAATTTACCATTACACATGATCAAAAAACTATAACATTTTTGGATGTTTTGATCACAAGAAACATGGATAATACTTTAAAAACGGAAGTATTTAGAAAATTCCCCCAATACAACACCATCCTCCATGCCTCCAGCTTTCATCCAAAACATATCGCCAGAAATATTCCAAAGTCTCATTTCATCAGAATCAGACGTAATTGTTCTGACAACACTAGTTTTGATTATCATGCTCAGGATTTGTGCAATAGGTTTCAGGATAGGGGTTATAAATCAGGATACGTTACAATGGCACATAGGCATGCTTTAGGCTTACATAGATCAGATCTTTTGAAATACAAGAAGAAACCAGTCAAAACTAACACATTACGATTCACAACCACATATGGAAGAAACACAAATAGTTTTACGCAAATTATAAGGGATAATTGGAATATACTAGAAGCAGATGCTAGAATTAAGACAATTATTCCCAATAAATGTTCATTTTCCTTTCACAAAGGAAAGAATTTGGCAGGGTACTTCAATCACTACAAGCATCATTTGGAATCCTCTTTAACACAGGCTTATCAGACAACTATTTTGGGGGACAAACTTATTGGTTCTTTTCCTTGTGGCCATTGCGTGAATTGTAAACACATGATAAAAACTAAAGAATTTACAAGCAGAAATAGTAGCAAAGTCTTTGATATTCAATTCTTTGCCAATTGCAATACTGATTGGGCCATCTATATGGCCAGCTGTACTTGCCACTCATTTTATGTTGGCCAAACCTCTAGATCAGTCAAACTAAGGGTGTCTGAACATTTAAGCGACATCAGATGTAAAAAACCATCTAACGCACTATATAAACATACACTTGTACATAATAAGGCTAAATTTAACTTTACAGTTATTGATAAAATTATTGGTGACAGAACCAATAAGTGTGGCTGGCATAAAAAACTTGACATAAAAGAAAAGAAATGGATCACCAAACTTGGTGCACTATTTAGTCCAGGTTTGAATGAATATTTCTAAATATATTTGGTTTAACATATTGTACTACATTCAATTACACACATTATATTTCTAATATATTTAATCCTGACATTATACCTTGATATATAATATTTGATTGAAATTTATAAAATATTTGTGTAATTGATTTTGTACAAACTTTGATATATACGTTTGTATAATGATTAATATTAATAAGCTTGGTATTCTTAACCAATCAGCTTTTTTTGATGTGTATTTAAAGCATTGCATTATTGACTCTATATCTAAACACTGAAGAAGGCCATATTGTATTTGGGCCGAAACCGGTATGTTTTTGAGCTTATATGCATTTTTGGTAGCTTATTATTAAACTACCATTACGAACCATCCACCAGTTGCTGGCTTATTTTCATTTACTTGATTATTCCTTTTGCCGTGCAACTCCTTACATGCAGGGGATATTATTGCTACTGCTGTATTTACCCACGGCAAGAGTGGCCTTAGGTTAAGTGGTGCCCTAGGCAGAAGGACTCCATGGTGCCACCGCCACATCACCCACTACCCCCCTCCTGGTCTACCTACACCAAATAAAGTCTTGAAAGGTGCCCCGAGTAGAGCAATGCCCTAGACGGCTGCCTAGTTGGCCTATGCCTAAGGCTGGCCATGTGTGTGGTCCCTCGGGCATCGGACTCGGGAACGCCACGTCTGCCGTGGGTATGTCCAGCATTACCCACATCCGGCCGTGGTTTATTGCTATGATGTTCCATGTGTACAGTGGTGCTGGTTACCATACATATGCCTTTCTCAAAAGCCGATGTCACACTTCTGAACACTACTGTGGTCTCCTTTAAGGCCCCTGAGCCAGTGGTGAACATTACTCAAACCGCTGAATCACGTACATATGCCTACCACCAGCACCTACAGGACTGCATGGATCAGGCAATCACATACAAAACCGAGACTCTTTGTACCAAAGACAAGCATCCAGTCTGGTGGACCCCAGCCATGAACAAGCTCTACAATGACAGGGGGTAGCTACTACAAGTTAAAGCGGAATACTTGTAAGGTAAGACACCCTTGCTCATTATATGTGAAGAACTACAAGCTGTCATGAAATCATCCAGGGGAAATTCAACAGAGAAATTAACAAGGACTCAACAGACAATCATAAGGCCTTCTTTAGCTATGTTGGACACCTGGGAGGACACTCCCAGATATGCTCAGACTGGGTTCAGAATGATGTGAAGATGACTGAACCTACACACATTGCCAACATACTGGCTGACAGGTTCGGTGCTAACTTTTCCCTTCCCCACATGGAGAGATATCTATACCAGAGGATTGTAGATCCTGGAACATCTGTAACGCACAGGTGGGAAATGCTGTCTCCAAGGCAGTAAACACAGCATCCATGGGACCAGATGGTGTCCCAGCTGTGTACTCCATGAACTCTATGGGGAATTAAACCCACAGTTAGGACAGCTGTTTAATCTTAGCCTCACCTCAGGATACGTACCCAAGTAGTAGCACAAGGCGACTGTAGTCACACTTCACAAGGATGGTGCCTCCACTGACCCTGGTTATTACCATCCCATTAGCTTGACAAGCCTTATCTGCAAAGCCATGGAGAAGGATCATAATGGAACTCATAGATAAAGACATAGGGGACTTGCATACTTTGGTTCCAACCCAGTTTGGCTTGGTCAAAGTCAGATCATGCCTTTTACACGTGTTTGACTTTGTAGGATCAGTCACCAAGGCCATTGATGAGGGTAAAGCAGTCCATACAGCCTACCTCAACCTGGCAAAGGCCTTCGACACAATACCCCCCTCGGGTATCATTGATAAACCCGTCAGCTTGAACGTAAATCCATACATCACCATATGGGTTGCAAACTGGCTAAGTCACAGAACCCACACGGTCATAGTTGCTGGCACCATGTCATACTCACAGCCGGTCACAGGTGGTGTCCCACGGGGCTCAGTCCTGGGTCCACTATTTTTCAGCATCTACATTTCCAAAGTACAAGCAAACACAGGGGGGTTATGGCTGACAATGTTTGCAGATGACTGCAAACTGGGTGCCATAGTCGGACACACATCTGACACAGATATCCTTCAGGAGGGCCTCACAGATGTGGATAAGTGGTGCCAGAGACATGGCCTACAGCTAAATGCCAGGAAATGCATAGTCATACCCTTCGGGAAGAACAAGGTTACCCCTAGCTACCATATAGGTGGCAATCCACTGAGCACAGAGGGTGTTACCAGGGATCTGGGGACCCAGGTTGTTGTTAACCGTTCGTTCGACACACACGTTGCTAACGTAGTTAGGTAGACCTTCAACATTGCCCACATCATCATGAAGGGATTCACATCTAGATCAGGGGAGGTCATTGTCCCCTTGTACTCATCACTCATTTGACCTATGATTGGGTACAATGCCCCGTTCAGAATGTATCTGACCCGACACCTGCAGCAGCTGGAAAGGCCCCAACAGTTCATCGACAAACAGATGCAGGGTCTCAGGAATATGTGTTATGCTGACCGACTGAAAGAATTCCAGCTGTATTCAGTCGCATACCACTTGCCCAGAGGTGACCTGTGCCTGGCATACAAGGCCATGTTGAACCCAGATCTGATGACTATGCTTCACCTAAAGAATTTAGATCCCTCAGAACCACAAGGGCAGGTGACGTACACCTTGACACTGTCATTAATAGAACGTGCTGGTGGGACAGATTCATCACCCAGACACTCACTATGCTGTGGAACAACATCCCAGTACATGTGAGGCCGAGCACGTCGCTGGCCTTGTGTTAGTATTTTGACAAGGATGTCTGAATTGATTTATTTAACTAACCTTCTAAATGAATATTTACTTTACCACATTGTGAATCTTTACATTTCGTTGATCTATTTTACATTAGTCATAATCATACGGTTTATCTCTATATATTATGGTTCATTTATATTACTAGGTGTCTGTATTTCTTTTAATATATTGGCACAATCCGTAGAACATATATATGTAGCTTAAACAGTCAGACATTTGGAAAACATTATGTTGGTTCTTCTTTCATATATATACATATATTTTATTTTTCTATGAAGAATGTACCTTTTGAAGCAATGTCTGATGTACTCACTGTGTGGAATCTGTAACCCAAGTAAAGTTTGTTTGCTTGTTTGCCTTTAAGGCATTTAATTAATACTTAGCACATCTAATTTAATGACCAATTAAGGGTTTTAAATGTAGTAGGTTGGACTGCATTGTATGTATTCTGAATAAGTGTGCTTATGAAGCAGACGAAAGAGCTTCAATAAACTATGGTGACTGCATTTAATTCCTGGTGGGCTCTGAGTGGTCACTGACGGTGTCTACAGTACCTCATCTTTGCTTTGGACTTTCTCAGCTGGTTGTCTGTGTTTTTGTATGGGGAATGTCAAGTGTACTCCCTATGTCTATTACCTGTGTAATGCCTTACTGCCGCAGTGTAATTCCATCCGGTTTGCAGTTATGGGTGCCATCTTGGTCATACGCTTGTCCATCCATGTGAATTGCCTACTGGACACTGGTATAGGGCTGTACACATTTCACACCAGCATTTAGCATTCTACGGTGGATGCTTTGCATTAGTAGTGGGAGTAAGGCAGGTACTATGCCCACATCCCTCCCACGGGGCAGGACAACGGATTATCTGCCAGACAACACAAAGCCCCATTTCTGCATACCCAAGATCCCATGGCTGCAACCCTCGACAGTACCCATTACACATCCTTCATGCGTGCGGGACTGGGATGTGTACGCACATGTATGGACACATCGATCTGGGTATTTCTGTTCATATGTCCTGCGTTTCATGGACACTTGTCATCAACCTTAAACACGCTGGTGGTGCATATGTCTAACTGTGCGTAGCCACGGCTATAGCATCGTGTTGTCCGGAAGCGTCTGGAGTGAGTTATGTGAAAAGGTATTTTAGGGTCCTTCAATGGACACCAATGTGCATATGTAAAGTTAGATGTTGCTGGACTGTGTCCAACTGGCCAGTGCTTTTGACTGCTGCTGTATGTTCCCCAATCGCGGATGTCTGTTTGACTACCCATTCTTCGTGGTGCTATGTAACCAGGTGATTTACAGCTGTGAACAGATGGTGTACATCCAAAGATGCAGGTTAGCAACTGCTTCAAATAAAACTCAGACGTCCCAATAGGACATATCCGTCACTGTATTTTCAACATAACACCACCGGAAAATGTAGATCCCCTATGTCTTCATTGAAGCATGTTTTCTTCATAGGTGGGAATGCCATAGTTTACATATCCCTGTTGACGTTGTTGGTGTGCCATTAGTTTGTGTTGCACAGGTCGCCCATCTGTTCCACAGTATGGTAGCGAGTGCTCCCCCATTTTGTTGCTGGCAGATTGAGTGCTGTGTACGCCGGTGTTTGCATGGCGGTCCAACTTTGTATGGGGAATGTCAACCGTAGTCCCTATGTATATTTGCTGTGTTATGCCTTACCGCGGCTGTGTAGTTCCACCAGGTTTACAGTTGTGGGTGCCATCTTGGTCGACGCTTGTCCATCCATGAGAATTGCCTACTGGACACTGGTATAGGGCTGTACACATTTCACACCTGCATTTACCATTCTCCGGTGGATGCTTTGCATTATTAGTGGGGAGTAAGGCAGGTGCTATGCCCACATCCCTACCACGGGGCGGGACAAAGGATTGCCTGCGAAACAACACCGAGCCCAGATTCTACATACCCAGACTCCCTTGACTGCAACAGTCGACAGTACCCATTACACATCCTTCATGTGCGGGACTGTGATGTGGACGCAGTTGTATGGACCCGGTACCCTGGGTATTTCTGTGCATATGTGCTGCATTTCATGGACAGCTATCATCAACATTGAACACGCTTGCGGTGCATATGTGTACCTGTGGCGTGGTGACGACAATGAGTTCACGTGGGTGATGCAGGAAGCTAGCAGGCATTCAATGAATGGAATTTTTGGGTCCTACAATGGACACCACTATGCATATGTAAAGTGTAGAGCCTGTCGGACTGTGTCCTTGTGGCCAGTGGGTTTGACTGCTGCTGTGTGTTCAACAATCGCGGATGTCTGCTTGACTACCCATAGTGTGTAGTGCTACGGAAACCATGTTTTCCGAGACCGGAACCAAATGTTGTACATCCAATGTTGCAGGTTAACAACCGCTTTAATTAATCCCCAGAGGTCCCGGTTGGGAAGTATCGCCACTTTATTGTCAGAACGACACCTCCAGACTAGGTAAATCATGGGCACTTTAGCCCGGTCTTACCGGCCATTTGCAAGTGTGATTAGCAGACACGTGTCAATACATGTATGATAATACATATTGTCATGCCGAAGTTAATCTATGTTATTTGGACAATGGCTTCTGCTATTGACTACCATTGCTGTGGGTGTTGCCGGTTACCATACACATGGCTTTCTCAAAGGCAGAATTCACAATTCTGAACACTACTGTGGTCTCCTTTAAGGACCCTGAGCCAGTGGTCAACAGTACTGCAGCCACTGCATCACTTACATATGCCGTCTACCGGTACCTACAGGACTGCATGGATCAGGCATTCCCTTACCCAACTGTGGTTCATTGTACCAATGCCAAGCATCCAGTGTGGTGTACCCCAGCCATACACAAGCTGTACAGCGAGAGGAGGTGGCTACTACAAGGCGGAGCAGACACCTTGTGAGGTATGACACCCTTGGTCATTATATGTGTAGAGCTACAGGCTGTCATGACATGGTCCAGGGCACGTTCCACAGATATATCTACATGAACCTGGCTGACAATCATACAGCCTTCACTTGCTATGCTGGACACCTGCCAGGTCACTCCCACATATGCTCTGACTGGGTTCACGATGATGTGGAGTTTACTCAACATACACACATTTCCAAAATACGGGCTGACAGGTTCGGTGAGGACATCTACTCACCCTACCCCCCACATGACGAGATGTCTGTACTGGCGGTTTGTGGTCCCCAAATGTTCTGTGACGACGGGTGGGACATGCTCTCTCCAGGGTAGTGAACATAGCATCCATGGGACCAGCTGGTGACCCGGCTGTGTACTCCACGATCTCATTGACGGATTACACCCACAGTTAGGACAGCTGTTTCTTTGTAGCCTCACCTCAGGTAATGTAGCCGGGTTGTGTCGCACGGCGACTGTGGTTCCACGTCACAGGGCCAATGCCTCCACTGACCCTGGTTATTACTGTCCCATTACCATGAGGAGACCTATCTGCAAAGACATGGGAAGGGATCATACTGCGGCTCGTAGATGAAGGCATAGGGGACCTGCATACTTTGCATCCAACACGGTTTGGCTTGGTCAGGGGCGGTTCATGCGTTTAAAGCATGGTTGACGTTTTTGCGACAGTCACCAAAGCCATTGATGGGGGTCCTGCAGTCCATACAGCCTACCTCGACCTAGCAAAGGCCTTCAACACATCACCCCCCTCAGGTATCATTGATAAACCCATCGTCTTGGATGTGAACACGTACATCGCAGGATGGGTTGTAAACTGGCTATGTGACACGGCCCACGTGGTCATAGTTACTGGCAGCATGTCGGACCTACTGCCTGTCGCAGGCGGTGTCCCACAGGGCTCTTTCCTGGGTCCACTCCTCTTATACATCTACATTTCCACAGTACAGGCACACACAGGGTGTTATGGGCGACATTGTTTGTAGATGACTGCGAAACGGGTGCCATAGTGGGACGGACATCTGACACAGATATCCTTCAAAGGGGCCTCCCAGATATGCATATCTGCTGTCAGGGACATGGCCTACAGCTAACTGCAAGGTAATGCAACATCATACCTGTCGAGGAGTACTAGGACACCCCTGTCCAGCATATGGGTGGCAGTCCACTGAGCGCAGGGGTGATTACCAGGGATCAGGGGACAGCAGTTGTCGGTCACCATTCGTTCAACACACACGCTATCGTGGTTCGTTGGGACTTCTACATTGCCCACCTGTTTGTGCAGGGATTCACATGTAGATCAGGGTAGGTCATTGTCTCCTTGTACTCATTACGTGTTACACCTATGATTGAGTACAATGCCCCATTCAGAATGTCTGTGACCCAACACCTGCAGCAGCTGGAAAGGCCCCGACAGTTCATCCACAAACGGATGCAGGGTCTCAGGAATATGTGTTATGCTGACCAACTGAAAGGGTTCCATCCCTATACCGTCGCATACCACTTGCCCAGAGGTGACCTGTGCCTGGCATCCAAGGCCAGTTCGAACCCGGATTTGATGACTATGCTTCACCTAAAGAATCTAGATCCCTCAGAATCACAAGGGCAGGTGACGTACACCTTGGCACTGTCATTAATAGAATGTGCTGGTGGGACACATTCATCACCCAGACACTCACTATGCTGTGGAACAACATCCCAGTACATGTGACACAGAGCACCTGGCTGGCCTTGTTGTAGTATTTTGACAAGGATGTCTGAATTGCTTTATTCAACTAAACTTGTGAATGAATATTTACATTACCACGTTTGTAATATTTACATTCCATTGATATAGTTTACATTAGTCATACTCATAGTGTTTATCTCTATATATTAGGGTTCATTTAGATTACTAGGTGTCTCTACTTCTATTAATGTATTGGCACAATCCTAGAACATATATATGTAACGTATACACTCAGACACTTGGTAAACATTATGTTGGGTCTTCTGTCATATTAATACATATAGTATTATTTTCGCGGAAGACTGTACATGTTGAAGCAATGTCTGATTTACTCACTGTGTGCAATCTGTGACCCGAGTAGACTTTTTAGCTTGTTCGCCTTTAAGGCATTTAATGAATACTTAGCACATCTTATTTACTGGCCAATTACGGGTTTTAAATGTAGTACATTTAACTGCATTGTATGTATTCTGAAGAAGTCTGCTTATGAAGCAGACGAAAAGCGCTGCAATAAACTATGGTGACTGCATTTAATTCCTGGTGGGCTCTGAGTGGTCACCGGCCGTTTCTACAGTACCTCAGTTTTGCTTTGGACCTTCTCATCTGGGTCTCTGTGTTATTTGTATGGGGAATTCCAAGTGTAGTCCCTATGTGTATTACCTGTGTAATGCCTTACTGCGGCTGTGTAATTCCACCGGGTTTGCAGTTACGGGCGCATTCTTGTTCATACGCTTGTCCATCCATGTGAATTGCCTACTGGACAGTGGTATAGGGCTGTACACTTTTCACGCCTGCATTTAGCATTCTTCGCTGGATGCTTTGCATTATTCATATGGAGTAAGGCAGGTACCACGCACACCATCATCCCACGGGGCGGGACAACGGATTATCTGCCACACAACACAGAGCCCCATGTATGCATACCCAAAATCCCATGGCTGCAACCCTCGACAGTACCCATTACACATCCTTCATGCGTGCGGGATTGGGATGTGGACTCACATGTATGGACACGTCGATCTGGGTATTTATGTTCAGATGTCCTGCATTTCATGGACTCTTGTCAGCAACCTTAACATGCTGGTGGTGCATATGTCTAACTGTGCCGTAGTCACGGCTATATCATCGTGTGTTGTTCGGACACGGCAGGAGTGGGTTCTGTGACAATGTATTTTTGGGTCCTTCAATGGACGCCAATGTGCATATGTAAAGTTAGATGTTGTTGGACTGTGTCCAACTGGCCAGTGCTTTTCACTGCTGCTGTATGTTCCCCAATCGCGGATGTCTGTTTGACTACCCATTCTACATGGTGCTACGTAACCAGGTGATTTAGTACTGTGAACAAATGTCATACATCCAAAGATGCTGGTTAGCAACTGCTTCATATAAACCTCAGACATCCCAATAGGACATATCCGTCACTGTATTTTCAACATAACACCACCAAAACATGTTGATCACCTATGTATTCATTTAACCATGTTGTCTTCATAGGTGGGAACGCCATAGTTTACATATCCTACTTGACGTAGTGGGTGTGCCATTGGTATGTGTTCCACAGGTCGCACATCTGTTCCGCTGTATGGTAGCAGCTCCTCATTCTGTTGCTGGCAGATTGAGTGCTGTGTACGCCGGTGTTGGCACGGCGTCAAACTTTGTATGTGGAATGTCAACTGTAGTCCCTATGTGTATTTCCTGTGTTATGCCTTACTGTGGCTGTGTAATTTCCGGTTTGCAGTTGTGGGTGCCATCTTGGCCGTACGGTTGTCCATCCATGAGAATTGCCTACTGGACACTAGTATAGGGCTGTACACATTTCACACCTGCATTTAGCATTCTCCGGTGGATGGTTTGCATTATTAGCGGAGAGTAAGGCAGGTGCTACGCACACATCCCTCCCACGGGGCGGGACAAAGGATTGCCTGCGAAACAACACCGAGCCCAGAGTCTACATACCCAGAATCCCTTGACTGCAACAATCGACAGTACCCATTACACATCCTTCATGTGTGCGGGACTGTGATGTGGACGCAGTTCTATGGACCCGGTACCCTGGGTATTTCTGTGCATATGTGCTGCTTTTCATGGACAGCTATCATCAACATTAAACACGCTTGCGGTGCATATGTGTACCTGTGACGTGGTGACGACAATGAGTTCACGTAGGTGATGAAATAAGGCGGCACGCTGTCCTTTAGACAATTTTTGGGTCCTACAATGGACACCACTGTGCATATGTAAAGTGTAGAGCTTGTCGGACTGTGTCCTTGTGAGCAGTGGGTTTCACTGATGCTGTGTGTTCAACAATCGCGGATGTCTGCTTGACTACCCATACTGTGTAGTGCTACAGGAACCATGTTTTCCGACACCAGAACCCAATGGTGTACATCCAATGTTGCAGGTTAACAACCACTTTAATACCCAGAGGTCACGATTGGGAGGTATTGCCACTTTATTATCGGAACAACACCTCCAGACTGTGTAAATCACGGGAACTTTAGGCCAGTCTTACCGGCCATTTGCAATTGTAATTAGCAGACACGTGTCAATACATGTATGATAAGACATATTGTCATGCAGAAGTTAATCTATGTTATTTGGACATTGGCTTCTGCTATTGGCATCCGTTGCTGTGAGTGTTGCCAGTTACCATACACATTGCTTGCTCAGAGGCAGACTTCACAATTCTGCACACTACTGTGGTCTCCTTTAAGGACCCTGAGCCAGTGGTCGACAGTACTGCAGCCACTGCATCAATCACATTTGCCATCTACCAGTACCTACAGGACTGCATGAACCAGGCATTCACTTACCCAACTGTGGTTCATTGTACCAATGCCAAGCATCCAGTGTGGTGTACCCCAGCCATACACAGGCTGTACAACACGAGGAGGTGGCTACTACAAGGTGGAGCAGACACCTTGTGAGGTATGACACCCTTGGTCATCATATGTGTAGAGTTACACACTGTCATGCCATGGTCCAGGGCACATTCCACAGATATACCTACATGGACCTGGCTGACAATCATACCACCTTCAGTTGCTATGCTCAACACCTGGGAGGTCACTCCCACATATGCTCTGACTGGGTTCACAAAGAGGTGGAGTTTACTCAACATACACACATTGCCAACATACGGGCTGACAAGTCCAGTGAGGACATCTCCACACCCTCCCACACACATGAGGAGATGTCTGTACCAGCGGTTTGTGGTCACCAAATGTTCTGTGACACACGGGTGGGACATGCTCTCTCCAGGGTAGTGGACATAGCATCCATGAGACCAGCTGGTGACCCGACTGTGTACTCCACTATCTCATTGAGGAATTAGACCCACAGTTAGGACAGCTATTTCTTTGTAGCCTCACCTCAGCTAACGTACCCAGGTTGTGTCGCATGGCAACTGTAGTCCCACGTCACAGGGCCAATGCCTCCACTGAGCCTGGTTATTACTGTCCCATTACCATGAGGAGACCTATCTGCAAAGACATGGGGAGGGATCATACTGCGGCTCGTACATGAGCATAGGGGACATACATACTTTGCATCCAACACGGTTTGTCTTGTTCAGGGGCCGTTCATGCCTTTAAAGCATGGTTGACATTTTCGGGACAGTCACTGAGGCCATTGATGGGGTCTTGCAGTCCATACAGCCTACCTCGACCTGGCAAAGGCCTTCATCACATTACCCCTCAGGTATCGTTGATAAACCCATTGGCTGGGATGTGAACACGTACATCACAGAATGTGTTGTAAACTGTCTATGTGACACAACCCACACGGTCATAGTTGCTGGCAGCATGTCAGACCTACTGCCTGTCGCAAGTGGTGTCCCATGGGGCCCTTCCGTGGGTCCACTCCTGTCATACATCTACATTTCCACGGTACAGGCACACACGGGGTGTTATGGGCAACATTGTTTGTAGATGACTGCAAAACAGGTGCCATAGTGGGATGGACATCTGACACAGATATCCTTCAAGGGGCCTCCCAGATATGCATATCTGCTGTCAGGGACATGTCCCACAGCTAAATGCTAAGTAATGCAACATCATACCTGTCGAGAAGTACTAGGTCACCCCTGTCCAGCATATAGGTGGCTGTCCACTGAGCACAGGGGTGATTACCAGGGATCAGGGGACAGAGTTTGTCGGTCACCATTCGCTCAACACACACGTTGCTATCGTGGTTCTGTGGGACTTCTACATTGCCCACCTGTTTGTGCAGGGATTCACATCTACATCAGGCTAGGTCATTGTCTCCTTGTACCCATTACGTGTTACACCTATGATTTACTACATTGCCCCATTCAGACTGTATCTGACCATACACCTACAGCAGCTGGGAAGCCCTCATAGGTTAATTGTCGTACAGATGCAGGATGACATCATTTTGTGTAATGCTGCCCCACTTGTAGGACCCCTGCCCCATTAAGTCACATACCTGCTGTTTAGTGTTGACCTGTGCCTGACATACGAGGCCATGTCAACCCATATGTCATGTGTATGCTTCACCTACTGTATCTGCATCCCTCAGAACCACTAGGGCAGGTGACATGAACCTTGTCACGGTCATTAATGGGATGTGTTTGAGTGACACATATATCACCCAGACACTCACAATGCTGTGGATCTACATCACAGTACATGTGAGACAGAGATCCTTCCTAGCCTTGTTCGAGGGTATGTTGTCCATTGGATGGAGAATTGCAGGTATAGGCCAGGGATTACATCATTATCACTGCTTGACGGAGGTACAGCAATATCATGAGTATTTTATCTGAAGCACAGAAGGTTGGCAAAGTCATCCTAACTATGGTGTAGTGTTATGGCTGAACCTGGGACGATGGCCTACCCTGTACCTATGGACGTATGAACCTATATTCATAGTTTGTCACATTTACACTTGTCTATCCCCTATCCTCTTTCTCCAGTGTATATTTCTGTGGCACATGATTGTCCTCTGTATTACATGCAGGTATGCTGTGTACAGTGCACATACGTCACAGTTGATGACAGTGTATCTGTGTCCCTAACACTGTGATACTGAGGACTACCACACATCCTTCACAACATTACATGCATATGTCCATTCTATTCTTCTTTGGCCTATGGGGGGGTGTTAAGGCAAACATTACACAAGTCCCTGTTTGTGCATGCTTCATGTTGGTGTCTGACCAGGCTCCGTTGCAGTCGTGTGTTGGACGGTAGTGTTTCTGTGTGTTTGCCATGTGTTTTTATTGCCGGTACATCTGTGGGAGGTGTGGTTGGCACATGTTCCTCTTTGCAGGGACACCCATCCTGGGGTTTGTGTCATGCATCTGCACTTGGCATGTGCCATATGTCCTGTACTATTCCCACAGTCGTGTATGCCTTCATGCACTACTACTGCGTGTTACTGGCTGTTTGTATGTGGTACACATGGACATTGTGATGGTTGGCTTGACCTATTCCCATGCTAGAACATACACATCTGTCAATTACGTTGTTTAAATCAAACTGTAACACTCATTCGTCTTTTCAAACTGACAGTCAATAACACAGGAAGCTGAGATTAATAACGTTTTACTACTGTGCAGCAGGAGGCAAAGAACTATGCAGTACAAGTTTAGACTTTTGTTTTACTCTATACATGTTACAGCTGTATGAGCATTGTGTATACTATCATCTTTTGCACACATTAATGATGTGGTCAGTCACAGGGCATTTACATCACTATAGTCCACAATATTGTATTCCTACAACAGTGCTAAGGTAATGCTTATTAAATGTTTTCCCATGAGGATAGCACAGCCTTGCGAGCCACATAGTCAATTAGAATGTACTTGGTAAATTCTGCTCTGTCACGGTTCCAACACTGTTCAGATCCGTCGTCACTCCATTTCCTACTAGGTTCCTTTGTCTCTCTGGTGAGCAGCTGTACTCTGTGTTAGATAGAGCTCACAAGCCTATCCTCCTCAGTGGAAGGATGACAGATATACCTGTACATACATTTATTATTCTCTAACCGAGCAGATGACTAATGCTGAATGACATACACCTGCTGCACTGGTTACTGCCAGGGTCAGGGTTCAATCACACTGCAGCTACACTACAGGCAATTACATGCATGATAAGCTCTACTGCCATATTGTAAGATAGAATAATATGCATTATACACTATTTGCTTCTAAAGTAGCACGTCATATATATGTTTAAATATGTATTTTGCTAACATTCTCCCTCCTTTGATTGCTTCTATTCTATCCAGAAACATATACAACATTATTTCATTCCCTAGCCTCTTCCTCTCTGGAACGTTTAACTAGGCAAGTAATTTGTTGTACATTTCAAGAAGGATTGCATTTTGTATTGACAAATACCACTACAGGTCTTGATACATAGTCTCGGTACAGATACGCCGACAGAGTCCCTGACTAATACTTACATGCAAAGTATCCCAATAGACACATGCTCCCAATATGAGCAGAACAACACAAATGGCAATCATGATATTCAGTATGACTGAACCCCATCCACCAAATGGTTTGTGGAAATGGTTCGTCAGTGGGTTTGGGCCTGGTTCCGCCATGGATGACACCTGCTGTATTACCTCTAGGTGGGCGTTGATTTTGGTCATTTATGTGGTACTTGGACACAGCGATCTTCTTTAATAAGCGCCAAGACGCACCAATTCTCGCCGGCAGGGTGCAGTCGTGCGCTATTACATTTTGTGACACAACAGTTCTCATTGCATCCAGTTCATCAGTCACAAGTTCAAGAGCGGAAAGTCACATTCATCATTCCTCCGACAGGTTTTGACAACTTCCTCTGTTCCCTGATTGATTTCACTACTCCACAAGCTGGGAGTGTTCCAGCCCAGGTTATGACGCTGTCACTCAAGTCCATATGAATCGATATTCCTTTATCTCTTGCAGAAGACTGGAATGTCAGAACAGCTTCCATTTCACCCACTGGATTAGTAGGTTTCTCGACTGTGTTCCCAGTTCTTCGAGCTATATGTGTTATAGTTCGTTTCGTACCCAGAGGCAATTGTGCAGTATGTCATGTGACTGGAGCCAGATAACCCAAATAACAACTGCCGGACCAATTCTCAGGTAACCATTGATATGCTTTTTCCCACAAACAACATAACAATATTCTACTTTACTACTGATGCGGGTTACCTCTGCATGTAACATCTTCCTGTCTATAACAGAGGACTGTTTATACAATTCAGGATGTTTCTGCACATCCTTCCACGTTGTTCTCATGAAGCTTCAATACAGATAATGAATGGTGCTACAAGTAGTACTGTGATCTTTGGCTGTTATATGACATTTGTAAGACACAGTTATGTTACAAATACTCCCACCAACTTGAACTGTATCATGTTTATGACAACATACAATTACTTTTTGTGTAACAGGTAAGTACAGTGCCACTTTGTCCTGTGATCTCACAGAACCTGTATCAAAGTGTAAATATTCACAAGTCTCAATCTATCCCCAAGGGGACACCATACATCGGAAGTCCTCCATATGATGTAGGTATGGCAGTACAAACACAGCAATTTAAAATGTTCATAGTCTGTACATGCACACGTCATGCCTAGGTATTTGTTGAAGTGTGGAAGACACTCTGTGGCCAGTTCATCACGTATCACTATTTGTATCCGTGTAGTTATATGCAGGTAAGGTCCCAGCAAATGTAAAGTAAACACAAACATGGTTAATAGGTGTATAATCATTATGACAGTAAACCAAATGTCTTTGGGGTTGCTTTGTATTGTTATACAGTCTGGCCCGGTGATTCAGGCTCTATGGTATATCAGCTACAAGATGTAGATCAGACTTGATATCCTTTACCGGTTTGAAAACTGTGAGGTGAACCCAGGACGACCTCTCTGCATACTTTACTGCAGTAGGCGTTGCCAACAGTACCTGGTACAGACCTTCACACTTTCCACTTGCCAATTATCTTCTTTGGATAACAGTGACATACACACAGGATACTGGTGTCAGCTATGCGTCCGCTTCACTTGCTCTTTATCTGTAAAAGACTTTAACTGCAAAACAGTGTTATTGGTTAACAATCCTCTCATGTCACCTGCTAATGAGCCATCGACCTCCGGCTCTGCAGGCATGACAGCTTTCCACTCTGGCACATGATATGCCATTCCACATACTACTTGAAGTGGGTGCAACACTTTACATTTGGAACTGTTGTCATGCTCAGCAATGCTAGAGGTAGACAGCAAATGTAACTCGTCTGGGTGTCACCCACCAACCTCCTCTACTTATTTCTCGGGATCCCATTGTACCGCCAGCAGTCATGCTGACTGTGGGTTGTACATGCAATTTACATTCATGGAAATACAAAATAATCCCCAGGTTGCGTGATTGTCTGGTTCACTAAATGTGTTCTATTGTCACTGTAGCTTCTTTACAGTATGCCAGATCTAGGGATACTTTATTTTACTGGCACCTTTGCCACTGCTGCTGCATCCGGATTCATGGTTGGGAATGCTTCTACCCATTTTGATTATATATATGTGTAATCACTAAACAGTATTTCTTCCCTTCACATTTATTCAGATGTATGAACTCCATACAAATAGTACGGAACGGTTATGGTGGTGTAGGTAAACTCACTCCCTTCGGTTTAAATGCTCCCTGTGCATGATATCTACTGCAAATGTGACACGCTGCTCATGATGTTTGTATGTGGTTCCTAATTCCGTATGTTAGGGGTATTCTGTTAACCAAATGTACCATCCCCTGTTGAGACATGGCTCTACCCATGGCTCCACAAAGCCGCATATCTGACTACATTAGACGTTAATATTGGCTTTCTCACTGTGGATATGTGCAGTCCGTCTTCAAGGATTGCTCCTCGTCATACCCACGTCAGCTTTTCTGCTTTCGTAGTTGATGTTTGCATTGTTTGTAACATTTCTACATCTAGAATGTCTGAGGATTGTCATTCCTCATTCAAACAAACACTTTCCAACTGTGAGGCTGCTTGTTTTGCAGCTGCATGAGCTCATGCCTTACCTTTCCTACTGTTATCCTGTTGCTTTCTATGACCTGCACATTTACAATTAGCTACTTTAGTGGGTAACTGAATGGAATCTAATGCATTCAAGATCAATTGCGCATGATTAATCGGTTTACCGGTGGATGTTATCATTCCCCTATTCTTCCACTGCTGCTCATAAACATGCACTGTACAGACAACATACTGACTATCGGGATAAATGTCCACACATCAGTTTTTCGCTACAGTACAAGCACGTGTTAAGGCTATCTATTCTGCTGCTTGAGCAGACACGTTATGCTGCAGGGGTTGGGCGTCTACAATCTCATTATCAATAACTACTGCATAACCTACTTGATTCGTTCCTGTAGGACTCTGTCTACATGATCCGTACACATTAACTGTCACCTCTGCATCATCTAAGGGTATATCAGTGATATCATGTCTGTGTGTAGTTATTTCATCCATTTCGTATAGGCAACTGTGTGGTGTGCCATACACAGGTGTCGGACGTGACGTTGATAGGTTTAATGTTGTACAACGTTCAATCACCATATGAGGTTGACTCAGTGGTATGGTCAAACAAGACAAATGTCTAGCACGGGTCAGGAATGCTATCTTCTCTTGCAGCAGAATGATCGCAACTGCATGAGACATTCTCACAGTGAGAGGGTGGTATAATAACATTAAGGCCTAAGGCCTGTACTGCCATGGGTGCTACAACAACTGCCTGTACACAATGTGGCACTGACCATGCCACAGTGTCCAACTGCAATGAGTAGTAAGCTATGGAGCGTTGCTTACTTCCATGCTGTTGCATCAAGACTGACGTCATATATCTCCGCTTACAATCTACAGTCTGACAACATGTGTTATGATTATTCGGGAGACCTAATACAGATGTTGAAGCTATCAATCGTTTTAGTCTGCAGAAAGTTGTTTCTGCTACTGTAATCCAGTGTAGTATGTGTTGTGCTGCCATAGGTGTATTAAAGATTAAGGCAGACAATACAGCGGATTCCAAAGCATTGTTTGGTAACCAGCTTTGACAAATGTTAGTCGGCCCAGAAAGGACTTCATTCCCTTCTTGGTAGTTGGCTTGGGTGCTTGTGAAATTGCTACCTTCCTATCGTCATGTAATGTTCTACCCTACTTGGATACCACATATCCCAGGTACTTGACCTGTATTCTCTGTAGTTGCAATTTATGCTTGCTTACTTTATGTCCCTGTTCTGCTGAATATCTCAATAATGCTATTGTATCTTCCATACATTGCTGCTGGGTAGGGGCCGCAAGCAGAATATCATCCACATAAAGTAGAACTTGACTGGCCCCGGTGGAGTAAACACCGGAATGTAGCTAGCCATCTCCTGTGGGAATATCGTTGTACTTTCACAGTATCCCTGCGATAGCCGGGTATGGCTGTATCTGTTACCCTGAATGTAAATGCAAAGCAATACGGACTATCTGGATGTATAGGTATTGCAAAGGAAGCATAGCTTATATGTACCACGGTAAGATACTTCTGTGGCGTGTTCATAGCATTCAATATTGTGTGTGGGTCTGGCACCATCGGTACCCTAGGTATTATTACATGATTTACAGCTTGTAAATCCTGTACCATCCGCCATTCCCCCTTGTTTTCCGATCAGAAGATACAGGGTATTGCATGGTGAATAGCGATTACTTTGTAGATGGGGAATTCCTCTGTGACTTTACAGATATCTTCTGGTGTCCACGGTCTATACACTATGGGGTTGGGTCCTGGCCTTCCTGTCCTGCATGACGGTTCGGTACTTCAATTAATTGACAGATATCCTCACTCTGTTCTAGTGACTGTCTTCTTACTCGAGTGTCCCTAGGTATGTTACGAGTTCGGGATGTGGTTTCAATAGCTTCTGTTACATTTGGTCGTTGTGATACCTCTGTTGCCACAGGATAACGTGTGGGGACTAGCCTGCCCTCCCGCTTCATATCCTGGATGTGGTATCGGAGGTGGTAGGGGGGTGGGCTGTCGCTACTACTGTATTATGATCTTCTCTGTGTACGTATGATGCTTTCGCATTTGTAGTGTTCTGTTCCCTTCGGTTCACTACCTCAATCCACCTATGTGCTTGACGGATACCCAATTGTCGCTGTTTTGTCGCCTGCACATCTTAGGGCTGCCACCTTTTCAAATGCACAATGTGGGACATTAGTGTTCGAACATGTAATTTGCCAGGAAAAAACATACCCACGGCCAGTACATAGGACAGGATTTCACTTTTGCCAGGAGAGCTACCAATTCTTGTAGCATTTCAGTTGCTTATTCTGTTTATTATGATATTTTGTTGTTCCAGATACAAAATTACTGTTTTATGCTACCATTTGAAACGATATCTGGGAAATCTTTGTCCTGAGATATCAGGACATTTGCCATTTGTTCGGTTTGTTTGCAGGACACAACTGGCCAAAGAGGGACTGTCCCTCACAGGGTGGGACAGGTGGTTACCCTAGAACATGTGCATCACATTTTCAGAGATTACAATGTTTCAGTAACTATATTTTGTCTAATATACCATCAATGTCATATTTATTACCCCATTTTGCAGAATATCTCACATTATGTGCTCTCTGCGATTGCATATACTTCACGTCACCCGTCAAACGCGGATCACATGATGTGTTTGTTCACTAATCTCCCATATCCTCTACACGACTGTTACGCACTTCTCTCGTACCACGTGGTATCTCCTTTCCTGTATCCACTGTAGTGTCTACAATGACTATTTACTCTACTCTGTGTTCCCCTGACCTATGTCCAGATTTAACACTATTTGGATTGGTCTTCGACCTGCTATCACAACTGTTAACAGAAATACAATGTAGTCTGGTCCCTGATCTACAATAGACACAAAGAGGCAAACCCTCCTTACCTGAGCCTCCTGTTTATGAGTGCACGTTTTCTTCTTGGGATCCAGTTTTCCGCTTTTCAGCCACAGATCAGACAGTAGACAGCCTCTTTACACACAACAATTCAGTCGGAGGTCTTTTCATTCAAGAAGAACCATTTAGGCAAATTCTCCTGCGCAGATGTCTAACCACCCATGCACTCTGACCTGTAGCTTACCAAGGGAATTCTCGCTAAGAAGGATCACAATGTCAAATAAGTTGTTAAAACCAGACTGTAGTTATCAGTAGGCTTTTCTAAGTGACAGTCAATAACACAGGAGGCTCGGGTTCACAACGTTTTAGTAGTGTACACAGGCAGGCAAAATAATATACAGTCCAAGTATGAGAGTTTTGTCTGACTCTATACAGTAAGCAATTTCTTTATATAGTGTTTACAATCAGCTTTTGCCCACCTTACTGACGTGGTCGGTCACAGGGCATTTCCATCACTATGGTCCGCAATAGTCTATACATACGTGGGTGCTGAGGTCGTGCTTTTAAAATGTTTTCCCATGAGAATAACACAGCCTTGCAAGGCACCTGGTCAATTACAGTGTCCTTCTGTGATTGTAGCTGTTTCAAGGACCCTGGACTGTTCCGATACAGTAGTCAGTTCATTTCTTAATACGTTGCTTTGTCTCTCTGGTAAGGAGTTGTACTCTTATCTTCGATAGAGCTCACAAGGCCATCCTCCTCAGGGAAGGGGTGATGTTATGCATGTACATACATTTATTTTTCTGTAACCCAGCAGATAATTAATGCTGAGAGACATAAGCCTGCTGTACTGGTTACTGCCAGGGTCAGAATTCCATCACACTACAGCTTAGCTTCACCAATTACATGCATGATCAGTTCTACTGCCATATTGTACGGTACAATTCAATGCATTATATAGTATTTCGAGTCTAAACTGGCACTTCATATGTGTTTCTATATATATTTTTGAACAACATCCATCCGCCATATGCATGTTGTTCCGTCCTTTACCTTGACCGTGTGTATTTGGCCGGCAACGCTACTCTCCACATGTGATGTCCCACCTTCCCTTCTTTGCCTGTAGCACCCTGTTAGGACGTCCTGTTTGGTAGGCACGTGTTCCGCTATATGTGTTCGACTTCTCTGCATAGCTAATCATCGATGCGGTGGTTCAACAACCCGACTTGTCCACATGTGTACAGTTATGTGCACCGTGTCGTATGCAAACCTATATGGTTTGGACGGGTACATACCACATGCGGGATGTACACATTCTGCAGACACATTCACATGCAGCCATTTCCATATCTGTACCTGAGGTGGGTTGGTGACATGTGGGTAATGATTTGCCCGTGGCACTGCCTAACACAAACATCTTACCACATTTCAGGTATGCACATTGTGTGTAGGTGTATAGCTGCACACGGATGCTAGCAGGTTTGGGTGCACAGGTGTACATGGGTGGGACTTACATGCTACAATGAGGCTATTGTGTATTACATCTGAATGCATGGGTTCTGCTTCTGGATATTACACTTCAACATACGCCATCCAGTGTATGCGACAGAGACGTTGCTGGGTGTGGGATATGTTGCTATGCACATGTTTGCCTGTGTTTAAGGTATCTTGGTTCCTTCCTGTTGTTATGTCAACACAGCTACCCGGCTATGTACTCTCACTACTGCTTGTGACCATTATGGTTGGCACCTTTTCCAATGCCCATAGTGGGACATGTTTTGTGGAAACTTCGGATTTTGCAGGACAACACATACCCACGGCAAGTGGAGTTGACAGAACTTCACTTGTTTGCCATACTATACGCTTATTCTGTTAGCATTTGGGTTCCTTATTCAGTTTCTTATGCCATGTATGTGTTTCATATACAAATTATATGTTTTATGCTACTATTACATGTATATTGCGGGAATATTTTTGGCAGGGAATCTCAGGTCATTTTCCATTTTTTCGAATTTGCAGGGACACAACTGTCCAATGAGGGACTGTCCATGGCACATTGGGACAGCTGGTAACCCTGGTGACCATGCCCATGTCGCTACTGGGGTTGCCACCTTTTCCAGTTGCCAAGGTGGGATATTTCGGGACTCACATCTGATTTTACGGGCCGACACATACACACGGTCACTATATAGCATAGAACTTCACTTGTTTGCCTAAATAAAAGCTTATTGTTGTGGCAGTTTGGTTGCTTATTCTGTTTCTTGTGACATTTAGGTATTTCAGTTACAGACATAACCAATTCATGCAACCATTACATTAAATACGGGATATCATTATGTCCTACAATCTTACCACATTTGCCGTTCGTAATATTTTTCATGGGGACACAACTTCCCCTAGCGGGACTCCCCCTCGCAAAGTCGCACAGGTGCTAACCTTAGTCGCTACTCCTATGTCGGTGCGGCGCGCTACTGACCCTTGGGCCCTTTACACCTTTCTCCTTGAGGGGAATTTAACCCACCCTTTTGGGGGGCAGTTTCAATTGCCCACCCCCCCGGGGGTTCTTTTTGGGGGGTATCCCTTTTTGCTCCCTTGGGGACGGGGTAAAAACCCTTTT
>NC_056734.1:911412478-911479978 GCF_019279795.1 Protopterus annectens
TATTCCTGCGTGTGCTAAACATGATCTGCTGACCTGCATCTGACATGCATTACTCGTGCCTTCGGGATTACTTTACATCCCTTGCAGGACGTGGGACCGGGAACATGCATGATGGTCACTGCATTTAACATATGGCCATCTGGGATTTGTGCATGTGTTATGTCGTTTTGTACGTGGAGTATACTATGGCTGTTACTCCATACTGCACTCACATGGGTAACTCAGTTTACATATTGATGAGTCCAGTTAATGGTATGTCCATGTGATGCTTAGTGGATGTGCTCCGGCATTGGGTATGTTTGGGTATGTATATCTCAGTGAGTCACACACGATACTGTGCTACACCTTCAAATGACCGTGGGTGGAGCATGCTGGGGTGACGAGTACCTGTCATGGGTACACCCCATGTCTTGACACAACATCCTTGATTACATTATGTGGAGCCCCTCATTAACGCAGCAGGGACTCTGTGCTAGTGTGTGCAGAACAGTGCTTACACA
The DNA here is from genome assembly GCF_019279795.1 of Protopterus annectens. Taxonomy (NCBI): domain Eukaryota; kingdom Metazoa; phylum Chordata; order Ceratodontiformes; family Protopteridae; genus Protopterus; species Protopterus annectens. The sequence goes on from NC_056734.1 coordinate 911,412,979, forward strand.
CATGTGCTCCCATGATTGCCTCTGCTCCTCTACGCAACAGTTGGTTACTGGATGTTGTGGTGCCAGCAGACACTGTTTGCCCCATTTGGTGTATGGCCTCTGACAATCAGCCGTGTACCTACCGATGTACCTGGGAACCTATGCACACAGCACCACCATATGCTGATAGGTGCATGTACTGTTCAGTTGTTGACATCCCTTCTTCCAATAGCTGTTGTGTGTACAATGATTGAGGGCTGCCTATGTAGGATTCACACAGTGGGCCACCTATACATTACAATTTACAGGTGGTCGTGCTTGTGTGCCATCCATTTTACTGTGTGTGCAGGTGGAGAGGTTTGTCAGTCCGTAGGGGCCTACACTGTCAGAGTATGTGCTATACGTTCCCTCTTTGCCAAGGCGTAGGCATATTGGGCACACCTCCGCTTGCCTACTGGGGCTGCAACAGTGTGTTCATGGTCTGAATCCCTCTGTGCCTGTGATGGCCTTGGCAATTGCGGTGGGCAATGAGGGCCTTCACCATTTTGTCCCTGCTGCAGCTGTTTCCGCAGGATCATATTATGTAGCATGGCACATACTATAACGATGTGGGCACACGTGCCTGCAGAGTACTGCAAGGCTCCACCATATGTGTCCAAGCACCGGAACTGTGATTTCAGCATCCCGAACACAAGCTCTATGATAATTCTGGTTTGTGCGTGTGCCTCATTATGGCACTCTTGCATGGGTGTGTGTGCATTTCTGATGGGAGTCATCATCCATGGCTCCAGTGCATAGCCTGCATCCCCCACAAGGTGGCCATGTGGGATGTCCCCCCTGACAAATACCTGATACAGCCGTGAGACATGCCAGATATGGGAGTCATGGTAGCTTCCAGGGCTGCCAGCATACACATCCATGATAATGCCCTGGGCATTGCACATGACCTGGCAGTTGATGGAGTGGAATCCCTTGCAGTTTATGTAGTGCCTACCATGCTCACTGGGTGGTGACTTGATTTGTATGTGCGTGCAGTCTATCGCACCCAGTACCTCCAGGTAGTGTGCCACATGGTGGAAGTGACGCATATTGCTGGCCAACTCCTCCTGAGTTCGGGGGAAGTATATATGCTCATTGGCATGTGGTAACATGGCATCCAGGAACTGGTGTAGTACCCTGGATGCTGGTGCCTGTGAGATCCCCATTATATCTCCAATTGGCCTTTGAAAGGTACCTGTGGCTAGTATTTGCATGCTTACACATACCTTCGTGTCCACTGGGATGGGTTCCCCTCTGTTATTTCTAGTTCTCAGGCGTGGCCAGCACAGCCTCACTATTTGCTGTAAGATGTCCCTGTCCACCCTGTAATGCTCTACTATCTCTGGATCATGTAGCCCCTGGTAGGTTACCCTTGGTCTGAACACTCTTCTCCTCCTCCGGGGCCTGCGGTGGTTGTCAGCATCATCCTCCACAACACCGTCAGTCTCTAACACATGCTGATGAATCACAGCTATGGCAGCTCCCAACATGTACATTGTAAAAGTTCCCCGTGTGTTTACACCTATGGTGCAGTGTTTGGGAATTCACAGGTGTGTGTAGGGTGCTTTCACACTTTATACTATTGTGCTGTGAACACCAATGATGTCGTAGGGTGTGTATGTACGATCGTAGCTACAGGGTATCGTATGTGTTTTACTACCGGAACTACTATTGTGGTGCCTTTGGTGTTGAATTACATTTGGCTGCCGTGGATTACCTGTTGACCTTCCCTTTACATTTCTGCATGTTCCATCTACCATTTTCTGGCATGCATCCAGCAGCCTGCTTTCATTTGTACTTTCCTAGACCTGGCATATCTTGCATAATGTGTGCTATTGCCGGTCTACTGTCGGTTTGCTTTGCTCTGCTATGACAGATCTCCTATCTTTGCAATCCAATGCCTCCCCTCCTTTTTTTGCATTCCGATGCCTCCCCTATCCTGTTTTGCAGGTTTCTGTGAGCAGACTTGACAGCTGCCGTTGATTGGCCGCCGTGAGTTGATTGGTGTTGATTGCTCATTAGTATGCCAATTACCCTACTTCGGCATTTCCTTCTTTTCTTCCCCTGACCTTCCTGCTTGTGCTATTGTTTGCGCCGTGTGCATCCGCTTACTGGGTTTCGGGCACGTTTTCATCCCTGTACACATGCGATTTTGGGCACCATGTGTGCTCTCAGCTAAACGATTGTATACCTTCCTCCCCACCCCTGTCCTGCAGCTTTGGTTAGCAAAGGCCAGGCCAGATTTGCATTGCTCCAATGTGCTTGCTGCTACGGTGGCACACCCCTCTGCTGATGTCATGTATCTCCTCTGAGCCACTCCTCGGTGTTATAGCACTGCAACATATGATTCAACCTTTATCCGGCGGGATATTTGCGATTCAGTATTATCTGCCTCATTTGCATGGCATTGACTACTAATTCATAGTTACCGCCCTGAACACTGTCGCAGGCCCTTAGCAACCCTTGCACCTTGGTTGTGGTGTTCCATGCCTACCATTGTGTATTATGGTGTAAACCTGATTTGTATTACATTGCGATTTTATGACATTTTTATATATTTTCTTTATGTTCCAGTTTGCGCACACATGCCCTGTGGTTGTACTGTGCATTACTGTGGACATAACATTAATTGTTGTATTTTAGGTGTTGTGCATCTTTTCTTATGCCATTGGCTGTGTACTTAGCCATTGGCATATGTTAACTTTGTAATACATGAGTCTGGTCCGCTTCCATAGCTCCGATGTTCTGTTTAGGAAAATGTAAACCATGTTTTTTGGTTTACATTTCTGTGGGCTTACGCTACACCTGCACCACTTCATGAATCACTATCTGCCTTCATTTGCATGGTGCGACACTGCACATGGGGTGATTAGCATACCTATGCCAAGGGCTGCACAGTTCTGGCATACGCCGGTAGTGCACGTGGTATTGGATCATACCTGAATCGCTCGACGGCCATATTTGGAGTTATTCCACCTGCGCTACGCCTGTGCCTGGCGCAAGCTTCATGAATCCCAGGGATTAATTCAAATATCAGTGCTTTAAAGTTATGGCATACTTGAAAAACAAGTGGCTTGCACAGTCTCTGTAGAAGCATATACTTATTAAAATATTTTACTACAGTTTAAATACAAAAAATTCACTTTCACTTTCACTCATACCTAAACTACCAGTGTTCATTTAACCCTGGTTTGTATAATGCCCTTAAATTAGTAATCCATAACCTCTCTTTTTTATCTGACAAACCATGTTTTCTATTTTCAGTCATACTCCTACCTAGAACAGTATCTATACTCAGAAATACAAAATGAACCAATTCGTGCACCATGACATGTTTATACAGTGCACTCCTCTGTCTTCTACAATTAATGTCACTAAGGTGTACAGCTATCCTGGTTTTAAAAGGCCTAGATGTTTGTCCTACATAAAATGCGCCACATTGACATATGGCCATATAAACTACCCAGCCCATACTACAAGTTATCAATGTTCTAATTTCAAAAACCTTTGGGGTATTTATCTAAGTAAATTATTTTGTGATTGAAACCCTCTTACAATACACACATTTACCACAGCAATTACTGCCTCTTAACCATCTCTAGTTCACATTAGTCATTTCATAATTCATCCTTTTGTATTTCACCAACATTTTTTCCCCAAGGATATCCAAAAGGGCACTGATCATCTAAACATTGATCAAAAAAATCCTCATTCTTTAGGATATCCCAATGTTTGTTCACTATTTGTTTAAATTTAAATGTATTTGTACCAAATGCATTAATCATTCTTATTTTAGGATGAAATACTTTTTCTGCTGGTCTGGTTTCCAACAGCTGATATTCCCTTTTATAACTCATAGCCTCCTTTTTAATAATCTTAATTTTAGTTTCGTTATAACCCATCTTAATAAATCTATCTGTCATTTTATCAGCCTTTTTTTATATTCAATGTCATCACTACAAATCCTTCTTATTGTTTAGAATTGTGCTTTCATTATATTATCTACCATATGTCTCAGATGACAACTAGTGGCTTCCAAAAGTGCATTTTTTGTAAAGGGTTTCCTATACAGGCTAGTAATCATAGTGCCATCAATGGCTTTAGTAATATTTACATCCAAAAAAATCAGTAGTGAACAACTCAATCCTATCTGTAAATCTAATACCATATTTATTATTTTTTAAATATAGTACTAACCTTCCATTGGTCAACAGACCCAGACCAAGTGCCCCAACAATCGTCGAGGTAATGTCTCCACATAGTTAGCTGACCAATATATGGGTTCTCATCTCCATATATTAAAATACATGCAATATACCCCATAAAGAGGTCTGCGTAGATGGGGGCAAAAGTTGTACCCATCACTGTACCGCTAACTTGTAAGGAGCATTTTTTCCCAAAGTAAAATACATTATGTTCCAAAACTAAATTACTAATGTGATAAGAAACTCATCATGTTCATCTGAATATTGACCATACTGACTTAACCAGTATCTCACTGATTCTATACCTCTATTATGTGGTATACTAGTATATACAGATTGGACGACTAGAGTACATAGATATATCTTATTAGTCACTTGCAAATCATTATTCAATCTCAAGAACTCATTTGCATCCTTTATTCTAGCTCTAACTAGCTTTAATAATGGTTTTAATTGGTTCTCGAGATACATAGATAAAAGCTCAGTCAACGAGCCTTGCCCAGACACTATGGGTCTACCAGGTGGGGAAGTTATAAACTTATGAATTTTGGGGAGTATGTAGAATATTAGGGGTTTGGGATCATCTGCTATAAGCTCTTTAAACAAATATTCACTAATAACACCCCTATCTTTACATTGCAACAGTACTGAGTCTATTTTCTTTTTAAAATCTTGAGTAGGATCATATGGTACTTAAAAATAAAACCTACCATCTCCAAGTTGTCTTGACATTTCATTAATATATTCTGAAGTTTCCCATATTACTGTTGCTCCCCCTTATCAGCTTTCAAAACTATAACTTCTTTATTATACTTCAATTGTGCTAACACTTTTCTTTCACCCATAGTGAGGTTCATTCCAAAATGCTTTAACATTGTCATTTGACTATTATGCATATCCTGTAACACTCTTTCCTCAAACATCCTCAGCCTTGGATGGTATAGAGGATTGAAGCTAGATTTTTTTTACTTTAAATGCAGTACCTGTATCACACTCAAAAGCTTCTTTATTACTAAAATATTATTTCAAATTAAGTTACCTACAAAAATTTTTAACATCAACACAAAAATCATATTGTGAAACATAATGTGAAGGTATATATTTCAAGCCTTTAATGAGCATGCTTATTTCAGCATTAGTGAGATTTAACTTAGTCAAGTTGACAATCAAATTGCTGTCATCATCTGTATCCAAATAGCCTGATTTGTTGTTAGGGTTAACAATCACATCAGTCACATTTTTACTATGTCCCTGAAAGAAATGAATGTCTTTTTGATGAATGTACTACACTGAGGATGCCAGGGGGCAAAAACGGTTTGTTTGTCGATGCTGCTTTTTACCACTGTGATGTGAATATCGTTATTGAGAAGATAAAGTTTCTTCTACTTCTACTATATGTGGCTCGTGTTTTCTTGAATATTAAGTATTTTTTATAGTGTTGGACTTGTTTTGGTGATTTATATATATATATATATATATATATATATATATATATATATATGTATACACACACACACACACACACACACACACACACACACACACACAATGTACATTAGACAAATGTACTGTACGACCTTGCATCGGTTTTGCACAATGGTGCATTCATGCTGTTACCCAGCTTACACGGCTAAGAATTGCATAGTTTCCAGGCTGTCAGCATGTCAGCATGAATATGATGTAAATGAGGGTTAAATGGCCTAGATTTGCTGAATCATTAAAAGGAGTAACTGTTTTCGCATATCCATTTCATGTAGGCTCCTACATGGTTGTTATAGTCCCACTGGATATGGATGACACGGGAAGGGGGGGGTGTTATGCAACTTTCAGGATCTTTCATGCTCAGTGCATGTGTTTGAGCAGCACACCACTTGCTGCAAATTGTTTGGGTATAGCTTAGCATGTTCATGAAAGCAGGCCACCCACGTCACAGTCATGACAAATCCAGCTATGAATAGAAATCAGATATATTCAATTAATAGTACATAGTTTTGTGTAAGTTACACTGTGCAATTCGACACACAGCACCATGTTGTGCAATAATGTAGGGCTTTAAATCATGTCAACTATCCTAAGCAGGTAAACTGCATCATAATTAGCCAATCAAACATGGTACACGGTACACCTACACCACAACTGTATAATGTATGCATGCACCCTACATTCTGATTTTCCCTCAGTACTTTGATGCATTGGACAAGAGAAATGGGGATTTTAATGGAGATAATGATAGGGGCTGCTGCAGCTATTCTAAATCTGTATGTGCTAGATGCTGAAGTTAATGCTGCTGGTGCGGCTTACAGTATGCCTAGACCGAGGAGCAGAAGACTGGTCAGGCCCAGGGTAACCTTGCAGGAGCTACATGAGCTGGAGATTGTACAGCACTACAGGGTGGACAGGGAAATGTTACAAGGACTCAGTGAGATCTGCCACCCTCAGCTCAGAGCCAGAGTTAACAGAAGGGAAGCCATCCTAGTGGAAACTAAGGTATGTGTAGCCCTTAGGATACTATCTACAGGTACTTCTCAAAGACCATATGGGGACATGATGGGGTATCACAGGTATCTGCATCCATAATATTCCACCAATTCCTGGCTGCTATGCTATGCTGCCACATGCCAGTGAGCACATATCTTTTTCCCTTTTCCCTGAGGTGAGGGCCAGCAATATGCAACACTTCTACCATGTAGCACAAGCCCTGAAGTACTGGGTGCCATAGACTGCACTCAAGTACACATCAGGTTACCATCTGGTGAGCATGGTAGAATCTATTTTAACAGCAAGGGATACCACCACATCAAGTACCAAGTTGTGTGCAATGCCCAGGGGATTATCATGAATAGGTGTGCTGACAACCCTGGCAGTTATCATGACTCCCATATCTGGCACACATCACAGCTGTACCAGATGTTTGCTGGGGGGACATCCCACAGGGCCATTTACTGGGGGATGCTGGCTATGCTCTGGAGGCATGGATGATGACACCCATCAGAAATGCACATATACACATGAAAAAACACCATAATGAGGCACACACACAAACTAGGAACATCACAGAGCATGTGTCTGGGCTTCTGAAGTCAAAGTTCTGGTGTCTCGATATATCTGGTGGAGCCCTGCAGTATTCTCCAGCCACATGTGCACAGATATTCACAGTATGTGCTATGCTACACAATCTAATCATGAGGAAACAGCTAAAGCAGGATCAACAAAGGTAAGGGATATACAGCCCCCCACCAGTTCCTAGGTTACTACAGCCACCATCACAAGAGGACTCAGAGAAGGAACCCTCTTTTGATGTCCTTGTAGGCAGATGGCTTTGGCTAAGAGACAACTCATAGCACATTCACTGATAACCTAGGGACCTAGGGACTAACACCTTACTCCTACTCCAATACATATAATAAAATTGATGTCAGCAAACTCACACATACTGTACCTATCCATGTATTGGCTGTGTAGTGCTTGCATCAGACAGAGTAAACTCTGAACTACAGTTGCGTCAACTGCTGCATTTGCAAGTTAAGTCTGTAACCTACACATTAGTCTAATGAATTATTATGATATGTCATTGTAGCTATGAACCTGGTACATTATGCAAGCAACTATAGTGGACTATTTGGACAGAAATGATATCCATATGGGACTACAAATACCCATTCCACTATTACATCTCCATTTGTAATCAGTAGGCCTCATCCATCTAATATTCATGAATTCCTACTGCAACAGATTACTGGAACATCATTTTAGGGAGGTGTTAGAAACTGTGGTTAAATGATAGTCAGATGCCATAAAAGCAACTCATCTATGTAATATGAGCATTTGACACAGTTAGTATGCCATACAGTCTCAGGACAGTAATATGTAATTTAATTTTACATTGTCTGTGTTAGGAAACTGAGGAATAGCAAAGTACATATTTATGCAGGTGATTGTGCGATGAATGATCTCTTTTCCACTAAGCAGGTTTAGTGGCTCAAAGGACTAATGCATTTAGCTTGTGTGATGGTGTTCAGAGATATCTAGGTATTTTGGATGTGAGGTAGGAATAAGTTGTGTTTTACAGACTGAGACTCTGTGTGTGCTATCCTAGTATTAACCTCATTCACATATTAATTACACATTTGTGCACTGCACCGCATATCTAAGACCTATTTAAAAAGTCTTAGCCAATTTGACCAAAGTGTAGCAGTTCAGGAAAAAGGTTCAGAGGTCAAACTGTGTAACAAACATAATCCTGGCCTGGAGTACAGCTAGGTGTAGGCTGGAGTCAGTTTATGGAGCAGTAATTCTCTGATGTAAGCAATGCACCTCCAATCTGCGTACTACTTAGCAATGTACAAACAATACAAAAATGTCACTGCACATGCCCATACCATAGTTAAGCACAGCACAAATCCATTGCTCCTCATGCAAATTATTTTTAAAAAATTATATACATACATACATCTATATATATATATATATATATATATATATATATATATATATATATATATATATATATATATATATATATATATATATATATATATATATATATGTGTGTGTGTGTGTGTGTGTGTGTGTTTGTATATCTTCCTCTATATATTATATCTATAATAATATACATCTCTGTCTCTCCCTATATATATGGATTCCTATAACACAGTCGAACTTTTACAAGTTCAAACCACATATGGTTGAGACCATACATTCAAATTTGTAAAAGTTTGAGCATTTGGATGGAAATCTCTGTAAGTGGAGATTTCCATTCACTTCAATGTGGTGCGATCTTGGAGTTGATATATTTACGTAGCGGGGGGTGGGGGTGCAGCCACCTATGTGGGGGGTGCAGGGGGGCTTGCCCCCCATCTTAAAACATGTTTTTGTTTTGTGCATTGTGCAGTTGTTGTTTTTTTTTTAGATAGTTGAAGTTCTGCAACTTCGGACATAATGGTTCGACCATTAGGTTTTCGGAGTTATGGAACTTCGACTATCTAATATAGACCCTTTATATATATATATATATATATATATATATATATATATATATATATATATATATATATATATATATATATATATATATATATATATATATATATATATATATATATATATATATATCTATATATATATATATATATATATATATATATATATATATATATATATATATATATATATATATATATATATATATGTATATACACACACACACACACACACACACACACACACACACACACACACACACACACACACACACACACACACACACACACACACACACATATATATATATATATATATATATATATATATATATATATATATATATATATATGGTTTCACTTCATATTGCTGAAATGCTGAAATATCGACTTTCAGCATTTCAACAGTATAAAGCCAAAATCATCAAAACACCGACACGTCACATTCACGAAACCACAACATCGAACACACAACACTCACTTACACTACATAAATGCAGGTGGGTAAGCCCCCCTGCACCCCCACACCCCTCTACTTATATATACTAACTCCGAGATTGCACAAACAGTAAAAAAAAAAGTCACACATAGCCAACACATAGCCAACACACACACTCATACCTTCACCTCTCTACCCTAACTCACTCATACAAGTTACACAAACTCTCACGCACACTCACTCACCTTAAACTGCAGACACCAACCCAGTCGAACACTTCCGTAGGATAACATAAATGCATAACCGTGAATGTGACATAGTCCTATTCGCGATTATGCACTTTCGTTATTTTTAGGTTTTGGCTTTCTGGACACAAATTGCTGAAAATTCGATATTTCAGCAATTCATGTATATGAAGTGAAACCATATATATATATATATATATATATATATATATATATATATATATATATATATATATATATATATATATATATACATATATATCACTTTTATATACACACACACACACACACACACACACACACACACACACACACACACACACACACGTATATATATATATTTTATTTATTTATTTTTTTTAAATGTTGAAATTCATATGGTCGAGACCATATAATCGATGATTTAAAACATCGAACCTGTAAAGGAAACACAAAGAAAACAAAAAAAAAATGTTCTAAGATGTTTTTGCAGGGGGTCAAGCCTCACTGCACTCCCTTAATCCCACGCTATTTATATATACCAACTCCAAGATCGCACTACAGCAAAGAAAAGGGAATGACGCAGCCTGGGATTTTTTCATATTTTCAGACCTGATGTGACCTATAATGTATTTTCCATATTTGTCAAGGAACATATTACCTCCAGGCAGATCCTGATGAAGCCACAAACTTAACTCACTGAACCATTCATTGATCACACATCAGATTAATTTTCCATTAACAGTTTATTACAGAGCACCTTCCTTGTCACCCAATGACCATATAAGATTCTTTAGTATTCTAAATGATATTTCTATTAATAAAAAATAAATTATTTGGGTGACATTAACAATCTTTAAAAAACTGGGGTACCTACTCCCCAAATGAAGATTACTAGACTTAATAAACAAAAACTCCCTTGAGCAGTTAATAAGCAATCCTAGTAGAGGTCATGGCATTTTTGTCCTGATTTTTACAAATAAGGCAACCTTTTGCACTACAACTCTGCTATCACTTCTTCCAGTGAAATCTGTCCACAACCATGTGACCTTTAAACTCAGCAAAGGCCCTACAGCAAACCTTCACTGAATATAAGGACTGCAAACTTGGTCATCTCAACCTCGTCAATGATGAAATATTAAAGTTCACTTATGACTGCATCACCTATGACCTTGATACAGCAACAAGCTTGACTAGAACCAAGCATGATAGGAAATTTGAGAGAAGAAACGTGCAAACAAAGATACCAGTGGGGATGAATCCACATTCTAAAATCACTGACAATATCAAAGAGATAAAAAGGACGCAAAGCACGGCTAAAATAAATGTTTAATGAAATAAAAACAGACAAGCAGTTTCAAGTGAACCCTTTCTCAGGTCATAAAATCATAGTACACAAGCATTTAAAAAGAAACATAAACTAATGAAATTAAACATACAAATGAGACAAACAAACCTAGTAATGAACTTGAATTGTTACAAGAGCACAGTATCATATGAAATAAACATAATACCATTGGTTATACAAGAAACTGAGTCACCAATGAATCATGCCGTGATACAGCGCACTACATTCAGTGTCAAAGGAATTACAAAAACCTTTTATTGGTTGAAAACATGAGCTACATTCAGTGTCAAAGGAATTACAAAAAACATTCATTGGATGAAAACATGAGCTATCAAATCACACTATGCATACATCCCAAATACTCACTCCTTTCCTAAGCAGTGAAGCCAATGAAATTCTATCAAGAAAGCAGTACAATTGGTTAGGAAGAGCCAATAAAATGAAGTAAAAAGGAAAACTCCCCAATGGCAAAGCTGGAGAAAGATATAACCCATTCAGCAATCAGTGAAGAGTGAAAACCTTAATAGAACATTCCAAAGGAGTAGACTCATAGAAGAATGATCTAAAAACACATAGCACCCAATCCAAGTACCTGCTGCTATTCATTTTATATCAAATTTAAAAGAGCCACAAAAAATAAAGTTGTAGCAAAAATTGCTCGGAAAATCAATGCACTATATACAGTGGCAAGAATTACAGGCTCCATTCATAGATAAAAAAAAATCACATTAGACATAAGTTACATTTCATCAAACCATAAGCCAGCAGAGTCTCTAATGAAGGAGGGCTGCCAATAGTGAAAAGATTATAGCATAAATCGTGTTGAAGATCAGTTTGCTATGCACATCAAAATACAGAATCCATTAACTGATTACAGAACAAATAGCCCAACAATTCACATTGAACATAAGTTACATTTCCTCACATTATAAAACAGTGAAGTCTCCAATGAGGATGGATTGGCATTGGTGAAAAGAGAACAATGAAAATCCATAATAAAAAAGAAACTAACCAATAATGAGAGAGAAAGCAAATGTATAATGAAAATGAGAAACCTACATAAACATATCAATAAACTAGATCAAACTGATGAAACATCATCACATAAATAAACAATAGTTATAGCATTATATAGCAGATCCAAACTCCCTTCTTTTTATGGAAGAAAACAAAAGCATTACAAAAAAAAAAAAAAAAAAAAAATCAAGTCCAATGAAAGGAGCATATCATCTCAGGATGTCTCCTGAAGCCAAATGTCATTATAAGTCCTTATTTAGCTGTGATAGAAAACTAAGAAACAATACCACACATTGCTCTAAATGCATTTATAAAGACATCTTCTATTCTGACTTTTTTAATTTCTTCAGATCTATTGGGTTTTAATACCATGACAGGAATGGACTCTATTCTTAATTCAAAGTATGATTCAAGTTCATGAACTTAGTATTGTTTCAGTCTTTGATGTGAGCCAGAAGTGCTCTCCTCAACATCCTCAATTTGCCCAGTAATGACTCCTTCTCTAGTTTGTATGGAGTTATGTGGATCTGTAATATATCTAAGTACAAGTGTAAATTTCCTTTTATAAGACCCATTGCTCCTACTACTATTGGAACTGTCTGGGTATCCTTCTTCCACATTGCACTCGTTTCTGCCTGCATATCCTGGTATTTTATGACTTAGTGTCTCCCTCTATACGTAAGACACTACAGTCACTACATGTTGCAATCTCAATGATCAATGCTACTTTTGTCTTCTTTTCATGGACATATTATTATTATTATTATTATTATTTTTATCTGGTTTTCTCGCATCTATTTCTTTTAACTGTTAGTAATGGGTGATTTTATGTGATATAAATGTCATCATTTTCTATAACGCTTTGTGGCTCATGTTTCCAGTGTTTTCAGCTATTTCAATATAATGTTTTCACAATCCCCAATGTAACAATCTTGCCACATTATTATACTTTTCTCTATACGGTCTTTCTACCATTAATATATCACAACCAGCAACAAGATTTGTGGCTGTTTCCAGTTCTGTTTTACGAAAAACAACATTTTTCTGTTTCTTTCACATGCTCAATGGACTTTGTAAACCAACGTGTATGTAGCCCACTATCTTGGGTTGTCAATATTAACCTTTTGTCTTTTGGTTTAAATTCACCTCTCCTTATCCATTCCTGTGTTTGATCCTGATCAGCTGGAGGTTGTTCTAAGAGGTTTCTATACTTGCAACTGTATTTATGCGTTTTCCACATTTCTTGCCTTCTCATCTGATCATACACCTTATATTATTTCTTTTGTTTTTGGCACATTCAGTTGCTGCCTGATGTTTAGCTACTTCTGGTTTGATTTGATTCCCACTTGACACCAATATGCTTCTGCTAAACTAAGCAGGAAAGTCATCTTAGACTTTTCTCCTCATGTTTTAAAACTTTCACTACATTTGGGTCTTGTGAGGTTAGCAGATATGTATGCAGTCCATCAATTGCAGATCTCTGGATGTAATAAATTTTGATGAGGTCTATACCTCTTTCAGAATGGGGAATATATAGTCTTGGTATAAACAGATTTTTATAAGTCATGTAATGAGCATAACGTATATTTCTTTTCCTGTCCACCTAACTAACACCTTTTGGGGTCAGTCAATCACTCCAAAACTGTAAGTTAGGAGAGGAAGAACAAACTGGTTTATAGCTTGGACTTTGTTCCTAGATGTCAACACGTGTTTCAGTATTCCTTTTAGTCTTCTAAAATATTCCTTACTAAATTTTATTCACATTTGTTCATGTTTTTTTGCTGATCCCATATGAGTTCCAAAATATTTATACACTTCCTCATGCTCAAGGTCTTTTATATTACATTCCTGTTCAAACTGATGTTTTCTTGGTGCTGCAGCTTTCCTGCCTTAAAGGTTACTTTTGCACATTTATGAAGACCAAATGACATTCTTATATCATCTAAAAAAGTTTTGACTACTTTCAGTTGTTTTTCAGTTCCTCATCTTATGAACTATACAGTTTTAAATCATCTATAAAAGAAGATGAGAAGTTTTTACACTTTATTGTTTTCTGGGAGGCACATTATAGCCATGACCTAAGCTGTTAAGCAGACAGCTTAATTGGTTAAGAGCAAGAAAAAAGAGTGGTAGTCATAGAGAGTTTCCATGAAATATCCCCATTTTAATTTTTATCCATAGAATAATAATTTGTCCTTTATTATGGCTTAAATACAAAGTATTTTTTCACTGTTTCATGGTCATTGCAATTTAGTCAATCAGTGTGGAGTGTATCTTATACATTTTTAAGCACTCTTTTATCCATGAATGTGGGATACTGTCAAATGCTTTTTTATAGTATATCCATGCCATACTTAGATTCTTCCCCATTTTACAGTTCTCCATTATGTCTTTATTTAACAGCAAATGATCCTTTGTTCCATATGACTTTCTTTTGTTGCCCTTTTGTTCTATTGCCATGATTGAGCTTTCTTCTAAATTACTTTAAAAGTGTATAGTTTATATGTCGTAGGAAGGCAACTTATTAGTCTATAGTTTTTAGGATAGCTTGCAAATTCACTCTTAAGTAGGAGTATTATTTTTCCTATGGTTAACCAGGTTGGTGTCTGTTTGGGGTGTGCATATAAATAATCCTTATTCATGGCTAAATCTTCATGTAAAGACATTAACACTTTTAGCCAGAAGTTAAGTACTGCATCTGGGCCTGGGATTTCCCATTTAAGAGCGTTTCCTAACTGTGTTTCAGTCTCTCTGCCCGTTACTTCATCCCATTTCATATCCTGTACATTTGAAATTCTTATTCTTTCCTTTCCTTCCTCTCTCCATTCAGTATCTCTGTTATGTTCCACAGGATCTTCATAGATATTTCTCTAAAATATATCCATTTCTTCTTTTTTTGGTGGTGCTTCAATTCCTTTTGTATTGTTTCCCACTTCTCTACAAAACATTTTTGGGTCATGAATAAATTGCTTATTTTGTACTTTTTCTTTGTATTATCTGCATATTTTCTAAGTTTTTCTGCTTGTGCTGATATTTTTTGTTTATTTGCAATAGTGCACAATAGATCCTGATTTTTCAGATACTGTGCATTGCTTTTATTATTTCTATCTTTCTGAGTAATTTTGTTCATCTGATCACACTTCTGTACTCTTCTAACAGTGACACTTCTTGTCTTAATTGCTTTATAGTTTTCTCTGTTTGATACTTCCATGATAGCATTCAATTTATCTCCTTCCTTTCCCTTACAACCCTATATTTGTGTGGTAAGACTTTACTTGTTATTAATTTAGCTCCCCATTAATATATCCAATTTAGTTCTGTTATATCACATGAATCTCTATGAGCAGTCCTAATTACTGTGTTGATTTATTTTATCAAGCTTTTAACTGTTTAGGTTTTATTAACTTTCTGTAGACTATTTCTTTCAACTCCAACTGAACATTTGTAGTGGTTTCCTGTGGAAGGCTCCAAAGTATTTTCATATGGCAAGTGATAAGATGTTTCCTGCTCCACTGATTTCTTCTTAATTTGGGGATCCATTGCTCTATCCTGTTGTGATGTTATCAGAATTAGATTTTCTACACTAAATCCTTCACTTTGCAGGTAACCCATAACCTCGGTTTCTATTTCTTTAATTTCTCCATTACTAATCCTCTTTTCTACTTTTCCTCTTTGTTTTCTGATTTTTTTTTAACTTTTCCATGTCTGGGTCTCCTCCTTGACCTGTTTCTCCTTACTTGAGGGATTGGTTATTCCATCATGCTGTGATATAACCTGTGTTAGACTTTCAACACTAAACCTTCACTTTCTAAGTATTCCATGTCTTCAACTTCTATTTGTTTAATTTCTACTTTACTAATCTTCTGTTTTGCATTCCTTCTATGTGATCGTATTTATTGTAGTGCAAAATTTTCCATATCTGGATGCCTTTGCCAGTATCCCTCTTTGAATATCTTTGGAGCAGCCTTTTTTGCATTTATTAATTTGGCTTTCTCCTTTTCATAAATATTACACCATATCAGATCTCTATTTCTTTCTCATGTGTATCTTTATACCTTTCAAAAGTCTCTAGATGTTGTCCTTTACATTTTTGCACTTCTCAGTTGCTTCTTACATTTTTGCACTTCTCAGTTGCTTCTTTGTCCAAACAGCCCAGTGTTTCTTGGTCTATATAATATTTTTTACAAATCTGTTGTATTAATGAACACACATTTTTATTTGAAGCTTCTGACAGTTTTTCTTGCGGTAATATTTTTCTTTCCTGTAATTTGTCTCTTAATCTTTTTGTATATCTTTTGTGTGGAAATTCTAGACTTCTCGCATAATAGTAACAACATATAATTTTTTTTCTTATCCTCAGTAGTCCAATCTATAATTTTTATGGCTCTTTTTTGGCCCATCTGTTGTGATATTTGTGGACTACTAGGGGGCAATCCTCCCCCTAGGTCTGACCTAGCCCAATTGTAGGAATCTTTCCATGTCTTGAGGATTTTACACTGTCATTTTTTTCAGTCCAGGCACCAGTGTGTCTACCAGGATTGGGCACTTTTTTTATCCTGGGTCTTGTGCACCCAGCTATCCTTTTTATTTTTTAAGCTACTTCGGTCCATGATACATGCTATATAAAATACAGTCTATATATCAGTGTCATCTTGGTGAGATTTTGTGAAAAGCAGGGTCCACTTTGTGAAGGTACTTACCAAGACTTGAGGATGAATTCAGTTCCAGCAATACTACTTTTCTTTGTTTGCTGATTTATCATCTCTCCATTTGGACTCCTAGTCCAAATGTCTCCTGAAGGCAAATATCATTATATATCGTTATTTAACTGTGTTGGAAAACCAAGAAAAATACCACATATTGCTCTAAATTTATTCATAAAGACATCTTCTATTCTGACCCAGTAGACATTGCCAGTGTCCTTGAAAACAAATTTAGTGCCAACATCATTCCCAAGAATTCTATCCAAAGCTCTGAAATACCTGAAAATCTTAATCTCTAACTATTAATAAAGAATATTTACTGAAAGTATTAACTTAGTCCAGAAATACTTCATCCCTTGGAGCAGATAGTATACCTTTTTCTCAATTAATATTGTTCATCTTGTCTTTGCAGAACCACTAGTTAATCTGTTTAACCTAAGTCTAACTACTGGGTTTGGCTCTGATGAGTGACACATGAGTGGTGATGTCTCTATGATAGTGGCCTTACTGACCTGGATAATTACAGACCTATAAATCTTAACAGCTCATCTGGAAAGACATCATAAACTGTGCTATCAAAAATAGTATTAGACTTCACAATTCAAAAAGGCTGTAGACAGTCTTCATGTGGTACACATAGTATACTTTCAACTGGCCAGTGTCTTGGATACCAATCCCCCATGCTGGCACCATACAGAAGATGAATGCATTAAAATAAGCTCATACATGCTAAACTGGATAGCAAACTTTCTGAGAGACTGAACCCATACATTTCAAGTTGCAGGCCCCTCATCAGAAAGTTTTAAGGTGATCAGCAGTGTCCCTCAGGGCTCAGTACTGAGATCTTTCCTTCTTGAGCTTTATTTCTCAGATTTTCAAGTAGAGAACCAAAATCATCTGGATAACACAGTTTATGTATAACTGCAAACAGGAGATGTTATGTAAAAAAATGACACAGAACCCTCTAGAATAAACTCTTCATAGTAAACCTTTGGGGTACTAAAATTAATTCAGACTAGTAGTATTGAAAATTTGGTAGACAACACCTTTCCTTATCATATTGTACAGACAACACACCACTACAAATTTAATATGTGGACAAGGATCTAGGAACTTGGGTTAATAATTCATTCTGTTTTAACCATCATTAGACAACAGCTTACCCATTCTGAAGTACTACATAGCTTTGGCCAACAGGCCCTCCTCCTTCTCCTGTCCATGGACAACCCATGGCTGAAGGCTGTCATGGCAATCCTCACTTCCCTTCTCCTTTTGGGTGCTTTTTTACTGTCCCCAAGATAGACAAAATGTCACTCCTGGCACCACACTGGTACTCTTCTTGATTAGACTTCATTCAGCAAACAATGATATTTGTGAAGGCCACACTAAACCTGCCCTGGGTAATAGTGACACATCAAACCCAGAGGATGAGATGAGATGCAGGTCCACGATAATGGCACAAACAAGGAAAGTCACACTTTTGTTATCATGCCTTGATGATATTTCAGTTTAGGACACACCATCTTGTAGGGCAGATTGTATGTCACCCCACCTCTTCTCTACCCACAGTCCATCAATGTTTCCATTCACTTAAAGAAACAGCCGTGATATGCCAGGAAATCAAAAAAAAAAAAAAAAAAAAAACAATAAAACACATAACTGTATTTGTTTTACTTGGTACCAAAATCTAATAGTATTAATTATCCAAGTATAACTATATAACACTGCACATAGCAATGCTAATACTGACCCTTGCATTCAACAGATCGTGGTGCTTGATGATATTTTTAGTATGAGCTATTCGATGTAAAAGTAAATATAAAAATAGAATGTCACACTGTAAATCATTATAATTATGGCTTAATGTTCAGCATTCAATCATTTCACACATTTTACACACACTTTTAGCAAGCACCTGGAGCTTCTTGGTAATTTATTACAATCAATAATTTAGGGAAATTAAGAATATTATCTATGTAAGGTGTGTGTGTGTGTGTGTGTGTGTGTGTGTGTGTGTGTGTGTGTGTGTGTGTGTGTGTGTGTGTGTGTGTGTGTGTGTGTGTGTGTGTGTGTGTGTGTGTGTGTGTGTGTGCTAACCGTCATTCAGAGTGTATTCAGTTGTCACTCAAAATTGTATCAGTTAAAATATCCTGCCACTTAACTGATCCCACCAGCTGCCAGGGCAACCATGGAATGATGCATACTAAACTGAACAATATTATAATGGCTCATTGCTATTGAAAAACATGCAGCTCTGATCTGATAGCCCAACCAGAGTCCCCAATGTAAACTGAGCATATACCAATAGAAACAAGTCTGGCCACTGAAGTACCATTGAATGGCCAGACTCTTCTATTGGCATGTACAACAGCAGACAGAGCAAAATACAAGAAAAATCTGGTGCATTCTGCAAAACTAAAGAAACAGAAATGTACCTGATTTTGTATGCATTTCTGTCCTATCCTTCCTAAAATCTCGGCAGACTCTTGTACCACTCAACTGTCCAGATTTTCGCAGAATGTCCAGATTTTTGCCTCATAGTTTTCATCTTTTCCCCTAAAAAATGTAGTTTCTGGCAAGCCACTGGGGACTGAAGTCATTAAATAATGACAGACTTTGAAGTTTAGGCTTCATATCCTTCAGAAAACGTACACTAATGCAAAACCTCTCATTCCAGTAACTTTCTAAGTTTATATGAGTAATAAAATCTGCCCCTATGCTTGGACCTTTGTTCTCGCCATTATGTTGGCTTTGTCCAGTTTTCTTACATTAAGAGTAGCAGAAAAAAAAAAAACAGGAAAAGAGATTCTCTTTTCTCCATTGCTTTTCCTGAACAGCAGTGATGTACTTTGTAAGTGTGGGAATGCAAGTCCCATAAGCATGTGCAGTACTTCAGAAGTGTGGAAGAACTCAGACAAACACTTCAGTGTAGTTAAACAAATATTTTACTTAATAAAGACAAGTAATTTTTTTCTTAAATAATGTATAATAGCAATAAACCAGAACTGAAGCTCTCATGATGAAACCATGCCAACTGTGGGTAAATCCAGCCCTACCCACACCCAGTCATGGGTTATTGCTAAAATATTGCCTGGGTCTTACTGATTTCAGCATGTTTATTCATCCCCCTTCACAATACTTATATTTCAGCAACCAATACTGTAACAAAGCTTTATACAGTAACTATTCAAAGGTCTGTGGGTTAGTGCAACCAAGATGCATTAGTGAGGCATGTAGTAGTGCAATGTCCCTTATGGACAGAGGCCATCAATAAGAAAAGTATTAGCCTAACTAACACACCCCCTACAAATCTTTAACTACCTGCCTTCTAATATGCCCCCCACATGAGAGTTGGGATCAAAATGGCTTGGGGTTCACGGCTATGCTTTTAAGTGTAGTAGTGGTTGTTAGACTACTAACAAACTATGAACCTATCAACAGTTGTCAGGAAATCCTTTCTTTTAACACAGCTAATTATGAAAGGAATATAATCAAGGTCAAAGTAAGCAAACAGTCCCTTATACTACTGGCATTGATCAGACCAATTATTGGATACAATAGCCCTTTCATGATGCACATTCCTAAACATAAAAACAAATTGGAAAAACCTAAATGTTTCCTATACAAAGAGATTACAGGGCTAAAATTCAGAGGAGTAGCTAGGTTGGGTGAAGGGGCAGTAGCTCTGAGCACAAGATGTTAGGTGGTATAGTCTTCATAACCAACTGCTAAGGCATTTGCAGAAGTATTTTCATTCAGGAAGAAGAACTCAGAGCACCCTTTTAGCTGTCACAACTTGAAGCAAGCAGTTCTCTAGAGTTTAAAGAAGATATTTTTTTTACCACAATTTAAAGTTCCTGAGCAATCAAAAGTGTCTGACAGTTGTACCTCTTTATTTAGGTATTACAGACTTTTGATGGGAGATCTCATTTGCTTACCACACCATTAGAGAACCCGTTGTCCTGGACCCATCTTACCTATGCAAGATTAATGGCTCCACCAATAGTAGGACCAGGGACCTCAATCTTTACCAAAAGATAAATAAAACATACAAATGTGACAAGTTTAAAATGCAGCACCTCACAAACCACTGGAATAAATGTCCCCTGCATGACCAACAGTGCAACTCACTATCTACCTTTAAACATAAGCTAAATGACTGGATAGGTTTTCAAAATTTACTCCAAGACTCATTATTATGGGCCACTTCTGGGAAAAGGAAGTGCAGCCTGAGGTTGGGTACTGGTAAGGTGTAAAAGACTCATTAGCCTTGGGCTGTCTATGAAGCTATGAATTTAAGATATTCTTTCAGAGGTGGTTTCTTATATAAACAGCTGGATGCATGGCAATGTGTGTCCTTGAGTACAGCCCTTTTCTCAAGCATAATCATAATGCATGTGCACTGACTAACACTTGACTTACATAAGCAGTACCTAAACTTTAACCCCCATTCATGTCATTACTCCTACCACTGCCAAGTCCTTTTCTTCCTTTAAGAAACAGGTCTGTAGATAATTCGTATCTGAATGTGTAGGCAGTTCTGCCTTACAAGAGAACCCTCACTCCTCCTCACATTTTTTGTGAATTTTCTTTTATCCATCTTATTATGTAAACACTCATTCATTCACTTTTCTCAGAACTTACATTATCTTTTTAAAGACTTGTTGACCAACTGAGGCCTATAACCTATTTGTTATATCCTAGAGACTGTATATTGATATCTCTATCACTTTTTTTTGTTTACTGTGTGTCATGTTTATGTTCCTGCCTTGTTATGTAATAGTGGTCTTCTGTGAAGGTCTTTATTTCACGATTGTTTCTGTTTGAGAACTGGACACTGCTGAGCAGAATATCCCACATTTTTCTCATGCCCTGTTCCGTTTTACTTTCTCACTCTTTTCATTGCCTTTTCTGTGTGGGTTTTCTCTTGGAGTTATAGTTTTGTTCCACATTCCAAAGACAGAGGAGGTGACTTAGTGTTCTGCAAACAGCCTATGTGCATGTGCAGTAGTATATGAGTGAGTGTGTATGCATTTTCCAGTGGATTGCATCACTGTTCTGAAGGGTTTTCAATATGTTGCACCCACTGGTTGTCTGGTTTCTGCTCCAGTGCATCAGGGGGATAAAAAGTTGAATTACTGTGTGCCATCCTGGTGGTCTTATAGGAAAACAAAAAATTCTATATCAGATGGCAGTAAATGATGCCGAACATATGATGTTAATACTACCCAGCTTGCATTTCTTCAAAAGGAGAAGAGACAGGGAGATATGGTAAGAAGTGGTATGGTATAAAAGTGAAAGTGTGACGGAAAGACATTAGAAATGAATGACAAGGCATTTAGGAGGCAAACCTGCAGCTCAAGGGAACCCAGCTTAAAATCTTGAGATGAAAAGTACACTTTTTCATATTGAGGGAGGTTGTCAAATGAAATTAATTAACAAAATTTACAGTAGATACTAAGAAGTTTTCAAATTAGCTTGAGAGGAATGTTTTGTGTGTGTTAGGATGCAGCTTCCTCAGGCCATATGCAATAGATGTAAACATGAAACAGCTTAGCCATGTCCTGCCAGATTACAGTTTGATCATCTGGTATATTATTGAGATTTGTTTATCTGTATTTTCATCACTTTTAATATTTGCTCCTCTGATTCTCCTCTACATCTCATTCGCTTATCCGTTAAACATGCCCTGCAGTATTTGAAATATTCCCCTCCCATTACAGTCCTGGTGCCCCATGCCTTCACAGGGTCTACCAGCACTCTAATTTACCCTAGATCCAATGGCCAAATTTAGACTGGGCCAATGAGGATCCTAAAGGCATCCTAGGGTATTGTGCTATCCCTCTTCCAGCCATTTAATCCTCTGTCCTTGCTCACTGACAGACATCTGAGAGCTGCATAGGTTCATAGTTCATAAGTAGGTACTAGGCTATCAGCCCAAAGGCCTAAGTAAGCTGAGCCAACAAGTTTCTCTGGCTTACACCACCCACGAAAGTTATTTTCCTGTGCCCCTGTCGAGCAGAGCCACAGAAGTGATCCACGGGGTGTATTTCCTATTTCCCATCCACTCATGAAGATTTTTTTTGAAGAGTGCTAATGAGGAACTTTGCTTGACAGAGATAGATAGCTTGTTCCAGAGTATGGGAAGCCTCTGGGACAGGAATCTATCCCTGCAGCATGTACTGTTTATTGTGGTGACAAGGTTTAGGCCCCTAGAGTGTGTAGCTCGGAGGGATTGTGATTTCTTTAGGTGTAGCATGTGCAACAGCTCTGGGTTTGACATAGCTTTATATGTTAGGCAGAAATCACCTCAGAGTAGGCGACATGCTATGGAGTAAAGCTGGAGTTTTTTGAGGAGGTCAGTGTAGGGCATCTGTTTGTGACCAGTAATCCTCTTTGTGAGCTACTTCTGTGGCCTTTCCAGCTGCTGCAGATGTCTTGTGAGGTACATTCCAAAAGGGGGGGTTGTACTCTATAATGTGTCTAATGAGTGTCGAGTAGAGGGGAACAATGACCTCTTTTTTCCTGGAAGAGAACCCTTTTGTGATGAGGTGTGCTATGTATAAGGATTTCCTGACTACTCTGGTGATGTGATTATCAAAGGAGAGACTACTGTTCACCTGGGTCCCAAGGTCTCTTATCACACATTTGGCGTTAAGTAGACTGCCACCTATGT
The DNA here is from genome assembly GCF_019279795.1 of Protopterus annectens. Lineage (NCBI taxonomy): Eukaryota > Metazoa > Chordata > Ceratodontiformes > Protopteridae > Protopterus > Protopterus annectens. The sequence goes on from NC_056734.1 coordinate 911,436,588, forward strand.
GGTAGTTCATGGGTACAGAGTTTTTACCATAGGGGATGACAATGCACCTTTTGGCATTGAGCTTGAGGCCATGGCTCTGGCATCAGGCATCTGTCTCAGTGAGGCCCTTCTGTAGGATGTCCACATCATTTGGGCACTCAACTATGGCTCCTAGTTTGCAGTCATCTGCAAATGTCATTAGCCAAAGGCCTTCTTTGTTAGTGTGCACTTCAGTGAAGTAGATACCAAACAGGAGTAGTCCCAGGACTGAACCCTGTGGTACTCCAGTTGTCACTGGTTTGAAGTCAAATTTGGAGTCTGCAACTTTTACAGTGTGGGTTCTGTCAGTGAGCCAATTGGCAACCCATCTTGTGACGTAGGGATTTATTCCTAGTTTAGTGAGTTTCCCTATATTTCCAGAATGGGGGATGGTGTCAAAAGCCTTGGCGAGGTCAAGATAGGCTGTGTGAACCACCTTACCCTCGTCTATGGTTTTGATGACTGCCTCAAAGAAGTCAATGAGGTTCAGGAGGCATGATCTGCCTTTCACAAACCTGAACTGGGTGGGGTCCAGAGTTTGGAGGTTACCAATGTCTTTGTTTATGAGTTCCATGATGATGTGTTCCATGGCCTTACAGACCAGGCTCGTCAGGCTAATATGGCAACAGTTCCCGGGATCAATGGTGGCTCCCCCCTTGTGGGAGTGGGGTAACTGTTTCTGTGCACCATTTACTGGGCACAAAGCCTGATGTGAGACTATGATTGAACATGGTGCTTAGGTCGGGAGCCAGTTCGTTCTGAAGTTCATGTAAAACGCAGCCTGGGATGTTGTCCGGTCCCATGGATGCTGTGTTTTTGGCTTTAGAGAGTGCAGCTTTTACCTGCGTAGTTGTGATTACAGGGACTCTGCATTCTTCCTGTATAGATATGGGCCCTTTAGGGGGTGGGAGGGGTAAAGTTAGCACTGAACTTTACTGCCAGGGCAATATCAGTTGGGTCTGTAATTTTTGTGCCATTGTGCTGTAACTCAGAGAAGATCTGGGTACTGCCATTGAGATTTTTGACATAGCTATAGAATGCTTTGTGGTTGTCCATAGAATCAGTGATGATTTTGTTTTCGTAACTAGTTTTGGAAGCTCTTATAAGGGATCTTAGCTTTTTACTGAGGTTGACCAGGGAACTCCTCCACTCATAGGATTTTACTCTCTTTTGCAACAGTTTCTTCCTTCTGTTGTAGAGTTTGTTTATGGCAGGGGACCACCAGATTGGCTTCCTTTTTTTGGAGGATAGTGTCTGGGTTCTGGTTGGGATAGCACGGTCCATGCACTCATGTAAGTGCTTATAGAGAGCATCTGTGTATGATTCAGCAGTCATAACTGCATTGTCCATCTGCATGGATGTCATGAAGTTCACCACTTCTGTCTTAAGAAGAATGAAGTTTGCTTTGGAGAAATTTTTTACTGTGGTTTCCTTAATGGGGGTGGGGGCGGGATGTGGATATCTAGGGTGATTAGCTTATGATCAGATCTGACCAACGAGGAGTTGACTTCAGGTGTGGAACACCAGTCACTAATGTTGGTAATGACTAGGTCTAGGATATTGTTGCCCCTGGTGGGGTGTAGATAAGTTGATCTAGGGCATTTGAATTTATGAATTCCAGAAAGCGTTGAGCAAAGGAGTTGGTACATGAGCAGTTTTCCCAGTTAATGGTGGGGTAGTTGAAGTTGCCCATTATTAATGTGTTTGGTTGAACCCTAATATTTTCCAGTACATGAAGAAAAAGTGGAGTGAGAATCCTGGGACATGGTGAGGGATCTGTAGCAAGCTACAGTTTAGATTGCAGTTTTGCCTAGAGTTATTTGCACTTGGATAACCTCTGATGCATTATGCTGAGCAACTAGCCTGGAGGTGTGGATATCCTTAATGAATATGGACACATCTCTGCCTTTGATGTTCTGGTCCAGATTAGGTGGCCGAAAAGTGTGGTATGATTTATAGCCTGGTAATGCAAGGGTGCTCTCTGGAGCCTTGACCCAGGTCTAAGTCACTGCACCTATATCAATGTTCTCCATTTTAAGGAGTGCCTTGAGGGAGTGCATTTTGAGATTTAGACTTCTAGCATTGAGTAGCATTACCCTCAGTTTTTGCTTGCCTGTTCTTGTTACTATGGTGAATTTGTCATTTGAACCTTGCCTAAAAAAGGCACAATAGGGTCAGCAAGAGCCTTAGCCAGTATCCAGAATCCCAGGGGTGACAGGTGCAGGCCATCTCTGGGAAAGCATTGTGGTCTGTCAACCATGTCGTCCCAGGCAGACAGATACTGGATCTCCTTAGAATGACACCAGAAGCTTAGTCAATTGTTGAAGTCAATCATTTTGTCCTTGTACTGCAGTATAATTCTGGGCGATGGCAAGATGCTACTCAAGACTAGAGTCATACCTGCCTGAGCTACAAGATCAGACAGCTTCTCCATGTCTCTTTTCATGCAGTCCAAGGAGGTACGTCTCAGGGAATTCACACCGACATGGACAATGACAGAGTCATATTTGTGCTTGTTGTGGAGTGACCTGAGTGTGTGCGTTATGTGGTAGATCCTGGCACCTGACAGGCAGCTAACAGTAACCTTCTCCTTGTTTAGCCTGGTGAGTGGGACATCAGTGCGCATGACTATAGAGTCACCTGTGACTAGTGTATTGGGTACATTGTTTTGCCTTATGGGCTGTGGTTGAGTAGCACACTGAGTCTGTGGGCTAGGTGTCATTTGGGTTGTATTGGGGGGGGTGGAAGTTTCTTGCATTTCTGCTTTGGAGGTCTCTGTTGTTTGAGCAGATTATTATTGAGAGCCTCTGTGAGTGTTTTTGTGTTTCTATGTGTGGATTTTGGTGGTGTAGGTTTAATGGAACTATGTGATGAGTTTGGCGTGCTGCAAGTGTTTACATTCTCCTCTTGATTGTCAAGTTCAGTCTTAGTTGAAGAGAGCATTACCTCCAGTTTGGCTAGATAAGTGCACCTCTCACAGGTTGTAGTGTTGAGTGGTAGGAGGTGAGGGTTCTCTGTGTACATGAGGCAATTGCTACATTGCCCCAAGATGCCCAGATTCATCAGATAGACAGGAGAGAACACTGGAAGCTGACCCTTGGACATGCCTGAATAAAAAACTATTTTCTCTAGACAAGTGAGGAAAGTGAGTACAAGAGCTGCTTTCCTCTAAGCAAGTGAGGAAAGTATGTACAAAAACTGTTTCCCTCTAGGTAATGAAGAAGGTTGAGTGCTGTAGTAATTTATAGCTTATTTAGTGCTTACAACATGTTCTGAATAAGTGCTGAGTACGAATAAGCAAATTCAATTGCTAAAACTAAGAATATATATCTGAACTAGACTAGTTAGGAGCTTACAAAGAGTCCTGGATACAGCAAATCTGTATCTGGACTAGACTAGTTACAGGAAGGGGGGGGGGAACAATTGCAAATGCAGGCTTTTAAATCAGGAAGTTGATAGAAATGGAAAAACTGCCCAAACTGCCAAAAACTACAATTTCTGGGCCAGAAACCACCCCTTATGTGGTAGATAGGTTACCTATTGCTTACCACTCCCACTGATAAGCTAGCAGGCTTCTCTCCAACACAGACAGGCTTGAGGGGCTCAGGAGCTTACAAACAGTCCTGGATACAGCATATCTGTATCTGGACTAGACTAGTTACAGGAAGGGTGGCAACAATTGCAAATGTGGGCTTTTAAATCAGGAAGTTGAGAGCGATGGAAAAATTGCCCAAATGGCTAATAACTACAATTTCTGGGCCATAAACCACTCCTTATGTGGTAGATAGGTTATCTAGTGCTTACCACTCCCACTGATAAGCTAGAAGGCTTCCCTCCAACACAGAAAGGCTTGGGGTGCTCAGGAGGTTGCAAACAGTCCTGGATACAGCAAATTTGCATCTGGACTAGACTAGTTACAGGAAGGGGAGAAACAAGTGCAAATGCGGGCTTTTAAATCAGGAAGTTGAGAGAGATGGAAAAACTGCCTAAATGGCCAATAACTACAATTTCTGGGCCAGAAACCACTCTTAATGTGGTAGATAAGTTACCTAGAGCTTACCACTCCAACTGATAAGCTAGCATGCTTCCCTCCAACACAGACAGGCTTTGGGGGTTCAGAAGCTTACAAGCAGTCCTGGATATAGCAAATCTGTATCTAGACTAGACTAGTTACAGGAAAGGAAGGAAACATGTGTAAATTATTTTGTTACAGTTAAGCAGAACACAAGGAGATTCTAACAAAGTTATTTTTTTTTTTTTGCAAAGGAAAGGGAGAAAGGAAAGGCAGAAGATAACTCAAAGTTAGGAAACTAAGTGAGTTGGCCTTCTCAAATGCTCTCTCTGTATTAGGTAGAATGAGCTAATGACACTAGACTGGGAGGAGTGTCCCAGATCAAATTTACAGTAAGGCGGGCAACTGCAAAGCCACCAAGTATGGCAGTAAGACACCAACAGGGAGGGAAGGTGGGGAACAATACTAAAGCTACTAGCCTACACTCTTTTAGACAGTAAACACTACAGAAATGTTTATCACAGCAGAAGAATAACAGTGAGCCACAAAATGAAAGTATGAAACAGATAAAGGAACATCATCAATAAATGCCCTCCACTGCCAGGAAGGGCATGTTCACCCTCCCTGCCAGTCCATCAGTCATCATCAGTAAGTATTCCACTAACTGACACCTGGACCTAGTCAGGGCATCATCCCTTTTTGTCACCAGAGTGTCTTATTGTTTTTGGACCTTAGGTGCAGTCACCAGAAACAAATGATCTAAGAAAGATGCTAAAGCCTATTTGTATAAATATTTATTTAATAATCTGCCAATAAATTATAAACATATGCATGGATGTATGGATGGAACTGTAGCCCAAATTTTCTTGTAAAAGTGAGAAAAATGTTATTGATATTTTTGTAAATCGTTTATTGATGGCAAATACATTTTCATTTATTAAAATTCTTAGACATTACAACTACTGTATTGATGTTTCTAGACTCCTTCCAACTGAACCTCCATCCACTGAATTTATTTTATTGTATTACTGAAAGAAATCTGGTTAAGCCATTTTTTAGATATGCTTTTGTATATAGAGCAAATTTACTATAGTGACAAATAGATAGATAGATAGATAGATAGATAGATAGATAGATAGATAGATAGATAGATAGACAGATAGGTAGATATACATAAGTAATGGTGCTGACTCAGATTTCTGACAGTTTTAATGACACAGAGTGGTGGGTTTATTGAAGAGATTGCATTTCCTTAGCAGACTTATACATATCTGCATACATTTTATGAGCTGATATATGAAGTACTTTATAAATATGAACAGTAATATAGAACCTTAGTACTAAAATATATGACTATGTACTATTAGTGAATATCTACTTTGCTAAGCCAAAGTTTGGTTTGATATTAAACTAGCTGGTATATAATATGCTTAATATAAATAACTTAAGTCAACAAAAAGAAAATTAAAGCAAAAAAACTTACACTATTAATAAAGACATTAAGGACTACTACACCCATTTGTTTTTTTTATGTATGAACATCTTGGAATTACACTTGACCGGTATAACCACAATCTGAATGAGAAAGGTAGGCATGCAGATATTTTTAAAGAATGCCTGACATTTATGCAAAGGAGGATGAACTGACAAAGTAATTTGGATGCATAGCATTCCTGATCTGCTCTGTAACCAGTTTTATTACTTTCTAAACACATTTAAATACAAATCAGTCTCCTCCTCTTTAATTACTCCTTTTACATAACAAGATAGTCTTCATCTACTTGCAGGTGTAAATAGATCAGTTTCTCTCCCTTCTTACTCACCTGAGTGTCATTATATTTAGTACCTTAAGTCAGATTACAAAAGTAATACAAAATGCAAATAGAGTACGATTCTGCTTATATATTCACTGCGTCATCCTTCTGTATTCCTTAAGTGAATACTATGCTGCTGGTAAGTGTACTATAGTTAATGTTTTAAGCTCTATAGATATATTATAACTATAGTACTGTACAATGCCATTTCACAATCTATAATTGTTTCATAACTGTAGCACTGTTCTTGTTTAGCTAAGAAGAATGTTATGCTTAAAATCATCAGAACTGAATGTGATACTATTTTTGACATAATAAGATGAGAAATGTATCAAATGCACCATAAAAATAGTAAGCATTCAGAGCATTCCTCTCAAGCTGTTGGTAAACCTGCAAGACAAAATGAAATTGCAAATGAAATTAAAATGTTCATATATTTTAATGTTTTCACCACACAAGACTGCATGCATCAAACCCTTTAGTATTTCACATGTATTTTATTACTTCATATAATTAATGCTTTATAAAATATGCAACCGAGTTCATATTCTCCATTAAATTAAAATAAAACAAAATGGAATAAGAACAGTAACACTAGAAATAAACTGCAAGCCATAATTGTAGAACTGTTTCATTATACAAAATAATCTACATTTATAGCAAATTAATAAGGACATCACAAAATAAGTATTGTAGATAAGCCAGCAACAAACATTACTTAATTCTGCAACACACATCTCTGAGTATAGCACTGACCTCAAGGCTGGGGAGACTGAAGGGCATCTATATCTGGTGTATTAGGAAGGCAAAATGATCTAATGCGTAACCTAAAAGACAAATATTCTACTTTCACACACAAAAATGGTTGTTTGCATGATTGATTTCAAATGCATATTTTTATCAGTTCTCAAGGTTTAAGATGACTGGTCTGATTAGAGACAAACGAGAGTCTGAGTGAATTTTATATTATAAATTGCTGTCATGTGTCACAGGTATAAGATTCAAAAAAGAAGTACTACATGACTATATTGTGTTGAAAATGTTAGTCTTATGTGATTATAAGAAGCTAATTTTATATGTACATGCATCTATGACTACATGACTTTAGGAAACACAAACAAATGTTTATATTTTATCTGTTAAGGCTCATTATTAACTATTAAAACTGAAATGGCAAGGCCTTACTTTATCAAGCATATGATTTACATTAAATAAGTTTCACATGTTTAATCTTTTTTATATACAACTGCTGTAAACATTGTGTGTGTGTGTGTGCATTATTCCTTATATAATTCTGATTTTAATAGGTATTATTTAGGTACAATGCATTAACATGTAAAGCTCTTATTTCTATATCTTGAAAGTCATCCTATATATTTATTAGTTCCACATTCACTAAAATTTGCAACCAGCTAATTTACGATTGCTCATCCAAATGACTGATGTCAGTAAACAAAAGTCAACAAGCAACCATATGCATGTTGTATGTATGATTTGATGATTTGCAGTATTAGATATATCAGTACAATTTTCAGAATTTAGAGAGACCATGCTTAGCTTTATTACGTGCCCCACACAGAACAAGAACACAAGGAATGTTTAGAATTTTTAACAAAGTAGCCTGGGGACCAAGCTTATTTGGAGGCCTACAAATACAATAAGAGTTCATGTGGTGGCCTGCATATTCATACCTCTCAACCTCTTACAGCAAATCTCTAAATAATGAAGGGGGCAAAGGTCCTAAAATAGTGACAATTTTTAAATATTGCTTTTGCAAACTTAGAAAGTTGATAGAATAACAGGTTTTACATTAGCATGAATTTTCTGAGGGTCTGAAATTCAAATGTCTATCATATTTTCCTGACTTCAATCTGTAATGATTTGCCACTGATTTGACAGAAAAACCGCAATTTTATGAAATACAGACCAAAAATATGAGGCAAAAATCTGGACAGTCTGAAAAAATTTGTACAGTTAAGTGGTATGTGCATAGTCCTGTATTCAGCATATTTGGTGTTAATGTTATTGTATCTTGTTAGTACAACATGCAGTTATAATTAAAGATGATACCATGAAAATGCTTAGATTTTTTTTGTATAAACAAAAAAGAAATTGAGAATAACTAAGGTATAGATTAGACAAACTGGGATCACACTGCTGATTTACAACCCATAATTATCTGTGTACAGCTTACACAGTACAAAGATACCAGTTACAACTTGCTTTAAAAAGATATGTTCTGACGGGAAACCCTAGATATCCCCATGTGTCATAATGACTGGATAATAAAGGCAAGCATTCACCTCATTTTAAGCAGATTGTATGCAGATAGTAATTCTACCAGAAATATATATTTGCAATTTGAAATTACTTCACTAAACTATGGGCAATGGTAGATGGGATTATGTGTATACTACTTGAAAAAGTGAAGCTGATTCAACCAGTGTCCCAAGCTGAGTCAACCAATGTCCTGGGCCAGTACTATAAATTAGCCAGTGAGAGAAAAAAAGCACTTTACTGTAATAAGTTTATTATTAGGACCAGCTTATTAGACAGATTTATACCCACCCCAGCTTTTCCACTAAACAGCACATTCTACTGGCACCACCAACCAGGTGGTTTGATGCATAACAGGGGCCACCTCCTTCTGTCTAAGCCATTCAGGTCCCATTTCTGTGCTCTGTCCCTAAGCCTCCTTCAACTTATTTTATCAAAAAATGTCTTTTTTTAATCTATAGCAATCACTTGCTACAGTTAATACATTGCCTTGCATCTGTTTACTCTCTCTTAACAAAGAGCTTTATTCAGGTAGTGGACTTAGAAAGAAACAAGAGTACAATTGTCAGGTATTCATAGATTTGTACTTTCACTAAAGAATATAGCATGACAAATGGAAAGGTTTTTTCTTTTTTTTATGGGGATATCTCTGAATCACAGTCTGAAAAACAGGGCTTTGAATCTAAAATTGAACATAAAAGAGAGAGACGTAGACTTGTAAATAAAGTAGTTGAAAGCATCAGCTCTCTTTAAGAAGAGAAGCAAAAATAATAAAATAAGTGACCAACCATACCTTTAAATTAAAGCTGTATTGGCCTGTTTCATGTGGGTATGAACATGCCCTGAGCACTCAGTACATCTGGGCACATAATAATGCCATTCATCTTACTACACCTGGCAGCAAGGCCTCTGGATAATGACTCCTAAGCAGGACAAAGGAGTTGTCAAAGTGAAGCTGAAGGATATACAAAGAATTTGTCTCATGTAGTGAAACTGATCTGACCAAATAACTTTCATTAATGTCTCAGCTCTAGAGGACATTGAGGACCTATGCTCAGTTTACTTACTGAAATAAAGTTTGTCTGATATGGTTAAACAGATTTAGAGTTCAGATTGTTTTAAGTTTGCTGTCTTTCACTAAATGAAGTATTAGTCATAGAGGCATTATAATAAATATGGAAAGTGTGGTTGTGGTTCAGTTATCACACAGAATACTTCTGATTAGAAACTTCCAAATAATAAGGTCAGCTTCTTTGGAGCAGACTCTCCAGGGATATCCAAGCAAATCTGAAGCCATTATATAAAGTGTTTAGTTTAGTATTGATTTTCAATAGGGACCAGGCTAAATAACAGTCATCAAAAATATATACCTGATATCAAATCACTAGTGAGTGATTGATGTATTAAGGGAAAACTTTAGTTAATGTATATTTTACAGTTACTCTAATGCTAAGGTGTGGTTCAGTATAGTACCAAAATCACCTTTGCTGTCCTGGGAGGCTAGATCCATTTTTGATGGCCTCATGAAACATTAGTTTAAAAAAGCCTGAGACTCAATGATGTATGTTAAAAATCCAAAAAAATCATGCTTTAAGAAAATTGTATTACTCTAGCTTATGATATTTTGAAAATTAAACTATTGTTGACATTGTCCTTAGCTGATTACATAGAGGCCAAACCTACCAATGACTACTTGACTGTAAGTGGCAGAGTTGGAGTAGGTGTATAAACTCCAGTAAAGACAACATGAGACTTAGGAGGCTGAATTCACCAAACAAAGAGAACCAATAAATAGCAAGAAGAATTAACCAGTGATCATTTGTGTATTTATTTACTGTGTGCAAACTGTGAGGCCTAGACTGAGAGAACCCATCTACAGTGCAGTTCTGGGTACAGATAGAATATTCGAATCTTGCACAACTATTTTATACTAGAGTATAACAAGAGAAACTAACAAAAATATAAGCATCATAGTCCAGTGTTCTTACAAAGAATGTATCGTGTGAAGACAGGTGAGAAGTGTGCACATCATCCTTTGAGCTATGCCAGAAAAGAGCAACATCTGATAACATGCTTACAGGTGAGAAGTGTGCACATCATCCTTTGAGCTATGCCAGGAAAGAGCAGCATCTGATGACATGCTTACTTAACCCATTCTTTAGTGTGTTGTGCCATCTTCACATATAATGCATTCCAATATATTATAAGGTCAAGGATCCCTTATGGACAAACCAGTTCCAAGAACCTGGCAATAATTTTTGAGTTAATGGTTCTAAAAGTGCAAGCAATCCTTCTGTATTTAAAAAAATAAAAACAAAAACAAACTCAACATTTCCCTCTTAATATTAGTGAATATCCCTTTCCCTAAAGATATGGCTCTAGCAATCAACTGTCTGTGAACATAAAGATAAAACTACACCACACAGACTGGAAAAAATAGTTACACTGTCTGACTGACCTGATGGCTAAAATCCAAGCTGTAGACAGGTACTCTGTGCTGCAAAGATTATGGATGGCTATTCAGCAGTACTTAGCTTTTTCATTGTCTACTAATCTACACAAGGTTTCCATTACTTGAAGTGTTGTAGGGCTATACAGGGACAGTTCTGACTGTATTTCAATTGACCACTGTTAATAAGAGAAAGAAAAGCCATCAAGTTGAATGCTTTTTAGTATTTGCAGTGGCAAAGGAAGGTTTATCATATCATGTCAGTACAAGTGGCCAGGAAAATGGACATGTTATAGTTATTTCACAATGGAAATGATCATATTTGAGCTTAAATTTTCAAAAGTAAAGTTAGTTGAGGAAATGCCTGATAAGATCCCCCCCAAAGTTTTAGTTAACGTTAACAAAAAGCTGAAAATATCAGTACAATTTTGAATAAACATCTACCTCATTGATTACACACCCTTAGGTAGACCCAGGAGACTGATATTTGTGGAAACATGCAGAGAGTAACCTGGCCTGACCATCATGTATTAAGGAAATCCTGCAATGTTGTGCAAAATATACACAAGTGTGAGGCATCAGTGTCAAAGGAAGTCATCACTCCACTGTGTGCTCAGTTCTCATGACATCAGTCATTGAGAACTACATCCCCTTTGGTATGTATCTGACCAGGCACATGGTTCCTCACAAAAAGGATTTAGGGCATAAACAACATGTCCTATATTGATCCCCTCAAAGCTCTATCCCTTTACCATGTCTCCTGCATACTGTTGAGGGGCAATTGCTGCTTGGCATACAAGACATCCTTGGATCCTGCTCTGATGGACCTTCTGTATATCAATAAAATGAATAGCATCAGAATTACCCAATCGCGGGACTTAAAACCTTGCTTGCAACATAAATAGAGCATGTTGGAAGGACAAGTATGTTTCTCATAAGGTAACCATTTAAAATATTTGGACCAGATAGGGCAAATCCTGAAACACAGAAACTGAAAATCCAGGGAAATGGACTTATATATACTACGTTAGAGATGGCCATTTCCTGGAATATTTTCTTCGAGGTATGCTAATGTTGTAGTTGGGATATATAAGTTTAAGGGGTGTGCTTGACTTGCCTCTCATGTTGGGGGTTGCAGGGGGATTTCAAAAAAGAAATTTAAAGGATAACAGTGATGTTTGGAGTTTTTCTCTTCTCCTAGATTTTCTAGGGTTTTTTTTTTTTGTTTTGCTTTTTTTTGGGGGGTGGTGGCTTGTTGTCACTTGATATTTTAAGAGCTGACATTTCATTAGTAAGCAATCTCAGAGAGTACCCCTTCTCTGGAACAGGCTTCCAATCCATGTGAAGCAGAGTTCTTCCCTAACACAATCCAAGTATAACTTGGAACAGTGGATGGGGAATTGGCTCTAGTTTGGCACCTATGTCCCTAATGGACAGAGGCAACCTTTAAATGCTTGACCACCCAAGCCTACATATACATCTTAGAATAATCTTAAAGGTCCTAAAACTTATGAGATATATTTGCAATGGCTAGGCTTAACAAGGTCCCTGAGGTATAGCAATCAATCTGACGTCTGAACTACAGTTTAGTCTCGTATATTTTTGACAAGGGTTGGAAACATTGTGCCATAAGTGTACATTATGGACGTGTTTCTTGAGAGTGCTCAAGTGACCTGCACTAGGTATTATAAACCAAGGGTGAAAAAAAATTTTCCTCCAAGTGGTTATCATGAAGTATTTCATTTAGATGTGTTTCGATTTATTTCTGTATCATTTTCTTGAAATAAAATGATAGAATATATTTTGAAGGTTTGTGTCTAATGTGAGAGTATTGGGATTAGATAAAGGGGATGATGGATGTTGACAAAACTGTGTGTAGAAGTCATCTGTTGAAACAAGACAGTTGGAGGTCTGTAGTGTATTTGGTCTAAGTGGGTTGACATTTTTGGCCTTGTAATTAGATTGAGATAGTGCAGAAAAAAGTGGTTTGCTGACTCTGAAGGTATTTGGCTTTATGTTTTCTAATGAAGTGTTTGTCTTTATTGTGCAGTAGATGAAATCCTTCTCTTTTTTATTCAGAGCTGCCTTGTTCCTTTGATTTTTAAAAGCTGTTTAAATCTCTTATCATCTCTCTGTTATTGGTGGGTTTATGCAGGCAGGCAGGTTGCTAGTGGGAAACCTTCATTCTGATGTGAAAGAAGAAGGAAGATTATGTTGCTAGCAATTATCCTATCATTATGTATAGGGTTCCTGCAATGTTTGACAGATGACTGTAGAGACTTTAGAAGAATTTTTTACTGACTTAAGGTCTAAAAGTTAGTTTGATTACTATTTGAGATAAACGTTGTTAATAAGAAAGAAGATAGATCAGTGATCACTTACTGATGGAGGGGCGATAAACATTAGAGATTTTGTTTGGGATGTTGCTAATGATGTCATCTGACCTTATGTGTTTATATCCTGATGTTAAACTTTTTTTTTTCTTTTTTTACTTTCAATTTTCTTTTCAAAACTTGTCACATTCCTTCTGATCTCTTTTCACTGAATGCATCATCTCATTTAGTTTTGCAGAGACTGTTTTGCTTCCATATAGTCTGTTATTAATATTCTGGGCATTTGTTTTAAATTTTGGTATGACAGAATAATTATGTAGGGCTTTAATCATTACAGCCCTATGAACACTACATGTGAAAGGTGATAAAACTTGACATGAAATAATCACCTCCTTAGGAATGTAAACAATATCCAGTATGTTCTGTTCCATTGTAGGTTATTTTACAGTCTGCAACAATTGTTGTTTCTGTACATATTTTATAAATTGTTTCCTTACTAATGCTGTAGAAGCAATATTATTCCACTCTGTCTCTGTTATTTCCAGGTCCATGGCCATTAATATTTTCCTTCTTGTGTTTCATTCAATAAATCTATTATTGCCACTAGATTTTCATCAGCACTTGACTCTGTTTGCCTGTACACTGTGACAACTGAAATCTGTTCTAGGATTGTCTTTACTGTCACTGATTAAAAAAAAAAAAAAATCAACAATGTTTGTAGCATCATCAAAGATACAAAAATCCCAGGTCTCGTAACAATCATTAATTCCTACAATTACACCTTCACCTGACTTTTTGTTAGAATGCTGTTACAGAAAACAATATATCTTGACAGAACTAGTTTCTGATCACTTTCTTTAGCAATATTTTCAAACAGTAACAGTATCAATATTATGTGAAGACATCAGACATTCCAGTAAAGAACTTTATTACTAACGCTCCTTGCATTACCAATCAACACAGTAACCCAAATTTGCCTATCTGTAAACTTCTATTCTGACCTGGGAAGAATCATATCTTGTGTTAATCAAACATTAATATATCTGCTGCAAAAATTATTTTTCCTTGTCTTGACATGTGGGCTCCTTATCAAAATACTTGTGTGCTGAAAATTAGGCCTGGATGTTCTGTATATTACACATGTTAAAAATCCGTTTTTTTCATGTAGGTGTTTACCCAACTCTCTTCTCATTCACACTGATCAGGTTCTCTTTCTATATGTTATCTGTGAAATTTAAGTCCCAATACCTGTACAAATTATGTTACCTAAAAGAGCTATCAGTTCCCTATTAACAATCAGTGAGTCCTTAAAGATATTAAGATAATTTGATCCAAGTTGAATAAAAACAGCTCCATACCACCTCACATTTACTTATCCTCAGACACAACTCATATCCTGTATTTTTGCTCCTGGCAGGCATAACACTATTGAATATTCATTATCTTCTCTACATATGTATTAGTTCATTTAATAATTGAATCTCCAATTTCTAATATATAATTTATAACTCGATCTGAATAATCCCTGATCTCTAATTCAGTAATGTCTTCTCTTTATGTTGAAGAATAATCTTCATTAGCATAATAATATCACCATTTTCACTGCATACCTCATTTGCAATCACACAATTCTCATCTAGCTGTCATTGCACTAAGACAGAACACTCATTCATGACAGCTTGCATTTCTTATTGTGTTTACTGCTTACAATACTGTCAACTTACTTTATGTTGATTCGAATTTCTAATTTTGCAAAAAAAAAAAAAAATATATATATATATATATATATATATATATATATATATATATATATATATTTATATATTTGCCAACCTGGTACCCTAAAGGAATAAATCCCTGACTAAGAGACAGCCAAAAAAAAAGACAGATACACTCAAATAACACAAAAATTTCCACTGCAAGGAAGTCACTGTAGGCAATGTATATTAGATAAGTGCTTTTGTTCCTTTAATAGTAAAAACAGAACTTCAGATAACATAGTAAAACCATTCCCTTTTTATACAGGAAAATGGGCTTACTATATGTTATCCGATGATGTTCCGGTGCCTACAGCATCTTCCTTGTGGTGGAATTTTTTGTGTCATTTCTTTAAGCACTATAAATCAGTGTCCCTGGTTATTTATTTTAGACAATGCAGGTATACTGGCCATGACCACGTTTTATCAAAAAAGACAACATTAAAGTAATTATGTAGTTCATACAATACTGCAGAATTATAACATTTGACAAAACAAATGCTAACTTAAAGATATAAGGTGACTTTGCAAAGACATACGATAATTAAGGAGTGCTAGTAAAGACGTCTTCAGTGGACATTAGAAAGAAGGAGAGTGCAAGGAGGGATGAAGCAGAGAAGTGGGGGATCAAATAAAGATGAGAAAAGATTAAAAAGAGTAAATGGGCAAAAGTCAAACAGAACAGAAAGCAGAAAGTGTGGCATTATGTACAGTGTTGCCCCCTAATAGAGATAAGCAGCCCACCAGCAAAGATGGAAACAGAAAATATGTGGAGGAAGAGAAAGAGTCGACAATAATAAGGTGACTTATCCAATTACTGAAATGCAGAGATATTTGGTGCTGTGTTATAGGAATAAGGATGATATTTGGGGAAATATCGAGTTCCATGTTTAGTGACCAAGATATAAGACTGCTTCAGAGCCTCAATACGGAGAGATTTAAACAACTGGGTATGTAATTGTGGACTGCAGACTTCAGTCATGACACCCAGCAAATATTTTTCTTCTATGTGGAAGTCAGTGCTCAGAACAGATGATTTTCCAAGTGTGATCATACAGGGGAAAGATAAACCTAAGCAGACTAAATGTGCTCCTTGTTTTTCAAGAGAAAGATGCAGTAATGCTCCTTCTTAAAATAATGTAGCTACACATGTAATATTATCAGACTTGAAAATGTATGGCATTTTTAGGAAAAAAATCAAGGACAGCCAATACTTGAGGATGGAAAAAGATTCTAATGGCCATACGGTCATAAACAGCAAATGATTTGCTGATTCAACAGGAGGCTTTAAGTAGGGAGTTAATTTTATTTTGTGCACTTTTATTATGCAAGATGTTCATTGGTTCACTTCTTGGCTGGTTGTCTTCTGTGTGGAGTCTGCATATCCTTTTTGTGGTCATGTGAGTTTTTTATGGGTGTGCAAGTTTCCTCCCACATTCCAAAGACTTACTGAGGGTAGATGGGGGACTCTGCATTGTCTGTATAAGTGAGTGCTTAAAGGTGTGATATGAAAGAAAACCCTGGCAACCCACTCCAATTTCTCCTTTTACATGCATACTCTGTTGTCTATGGGTTACTCTAGAAGTCGGCTGCAGCTTATAAGACAGAGAGCGAGAGAGAGCTTATGCAACAAGTAAGATAATTGAGGATTAAGGGTGTCTCTCAGTTACTTAACTGACTGAACTGTTTCATGGTGGTATGTAGAAAGAAATAATATTACACCAGAGTGTGCTGGGCTTCTTCTTTAAGCATTCCTGACAAGCACAGTGTTAGTAATCCAATGGTTAAGGGTGAGTTGCATCAGGATTTACCAAACTTATTTGGGACCATAATATCCAAGCAGCGTAAAATAATCTCACACAAATTTAGGATAAGACTTTTATACAGAAAAAGAGAGAAAGGAAGGAGGATTGCAATGGATCTTTATTGTATGACCTCGATGAGTCAAAACAATCTGAACAATTTCCCTTGAATCATTACACTAGCTGCATATCTATTGCATTAGCTCAAGGAATCACTTTAAAGATGTTGTGTTCAGGTCATCTTATACCCACTTATGTTATCACTAACTCAGGCAGATGGGGTCTTAGTTTAGCATCTTATTTGAAGGATGGCACACTCAGGAGTACATCACCCCCCTCCCCCATGTTGCACTGCAGTGTCAATATTGTAAAATTAGTCCTGAAATGAGTATGTTGAAAATATAGGTAAATAATGCAGAATGAAAGTTATATTTAATGCAGTGCAGCTTAGAAGAGAATTCATTGGATACAAAAAGGAAGGATCTGACGTAAAGAGATGTTGCTATCATAAAGGTTATTCAGTTTTAAAAGGAAAGCATGTAAGGTACTTATCAGATGAGAATGAGTTTATTTTGAGAGTATGGTCAAAGAGGAATTGTTGGTTAAATAGAGCACAAAGGATATTGGATATTTATGTTGTCAGTCTGGGACTGTGGAGTTTACAAAAAGTATTATCATTATCTCTGCAGTTCTGCCTCATAAAAGATACTACTATTGGTACAGAATTCTGTCCTAAAAGGTGATTTAACACATATTTTCACTGAAAACATTTAAGATACAATTTTTCAGTATCCCAGTCACAATTAAAGGAGCATGGCCTTAACAGATCTGTATGGGCAATCTGAGCAACAATAAAGAATGCTTCCAGAGTCATTAACTTAAATTTACATTCAGACTTTTTATTTAAAAACATTTCTTGTAATCTTATCCACTTACAATATTTGAGTTAAAACTTATACATGGCTATAAGTAAAGCCCTATCTAATGGTACTGGTCTCAGTCATACAAGATTCTGTCAATAATTGTTTCTTTATACATGTTAATGAATACACTTCTTTAGCTGGACAATTCCAATGATGATGTTTATGATGGCACTCTCCAACTTGTGATGATTCTTAAGCTACTCACAACTGCCAAAATACATGCTTTCATATATGTCCTTAGTTTCTACAACTTCATTATTCCAACCTATTTCATATAATTAATAATATGTAGTCACCAAAGATACTTGCATATGATGAAAAATTATGGTTATGAATGTTATTATGCATTAATCATTTACATTTCAAAAGGAGAGTCAAAAGTACACTAAAGAGTTGAATAAAGAAATAAAAATGCAAAAAAAAAAATTAAACCTTCACACCCTTTGATGAAATAATTTAGTAGTCAGTGCATTACTTTAGAGTACTTATTTATGTAGACTTTTGTCATTACTAGCAAATGCTTTTATTAATGCAACTTTCCAATGTAGGATTTCATTTCATTTTCAAATGTACTAGCATACTTAATCGAAGAACCTAGCACCATAAAATAAATCAGCCTTTACTATAATACATTACAGTTAGTCACACCCTGTATTCAAAATTTGGGTCTATGTCAGAACAGCAAAGAGATGTTTTATTGAACGCCTCTTCATTGACACATAAACAACAAACGCACTAAAGTGCAAATGCTCAAAACAGCGATTTCTTTCCCTGGGAAGGAAATCGCTTGGCCTTCCCAGTGTGTTTACCTCTTTCGCCACTGTAGTGCGATCTCGGAGTTGGTATATTTAGTTAGGGGGTGTGGGCCGCTGTTGCGGGGTGTGGTGGGCGAAGCCCCCCACATTGTTATGTTTGAAAGTGTGTGTGTTTGTGTGTTTATGCTACCGATTTCTTTCCCAGGTAAAGAAATTGGTGTTCTGAGCATTCTCACTTTAGTGCGTTCAGTGTTTATGTGTCAACGAAGAGGCGTTCAATTAAACGCCTCTTCGCTGTTTTCATACAGACCCTTAACATTCTACCAACTAAGAATGTATAGAACGCTCTACCAACTAGGAATGTATAGAATGCATAGAAAGCTCTTGCCTGAGGCCTTCATCTCCACCCTGCTAAACCTAATTTAGTAGACCCACATTCCTTTCCACATTCCATATTCAAATATAGCAAAAGGACAACTGTAAAATAAAATTATAGTGAAATATTTTGCCTTAACTAAGTGAGAAATAAAGAAACCCCAAATCAGTTGTCTGAAGAATATTCTCCTTATGTGAATTGTGGATAATGTCAATTCTAATGAAATAATTAAAATTTGTCCATTCTGAATTAAAAAGTAATGGTACCAAAAGATATGCAATTAGTGATGTTCAGGTTAATGAATATGTCTTATTTTTTTATCAAAAGCAGATGTATTAATTAAATTCAGAAATAAAACTTATTGCCTTGGTTCACCTAAATAATAACAATCAATATACACATACATAAACACAAATAGTTTTGTCTAGGTACCAAAGTGGGGCATTATACACATTAATAACATCAGGCAGTTGTTGAAAATGACATCAGATAGTAGTTTCTTAATGAATGTGGACAACCCCACATTTTTCAGATAAACCATGCCTCCAAAACATACTTTTTCCTTTCAGTCTGAAATTATCTACCTCTATTGGTCTTGGGAGTTCTAACAACTTAACTTCTTTTAGTAACTCAAACAAATCCTTAAATAAAGGTGGCTGTCTATGCTTCTATGTCTTGGTGAGGCATTTCTGAGCTAGTAATATAACTCCTTGGACAGCTATAGTCTCCATTAAAAAAAATCAGGAATATCAGAAATCTCTAGGAAATACAGTTGTGGTATTAAATATGAAAAATAATACCTTATATCTTAGCTTGAATGTCTGTGAGGGGTAGCAGGATGACCAGTAATGAAGAGGATTTTACCAGAGAATGTAACTTATTAGAGAACATGTTTAAGGACCGCGGTTATCCTGATAAACTTATTAAAGAAATTAGACAGGAAGTTGAAAAAGGTAGAGGAACCAGATTTATACCTATAGTCAAAAGATTTGAAACAGCTAATGCCTTAAATACAAGTATGGGCAATAATAAAGGATATGAAAACTATCAATTAGCCCTTGCTTTGGAATATAATGGCATTAATAATAATAGGTTCATAGGTTCATAGGTTCATACTAGGCTATCTGCCCAAGGGCATTTATAAGCCTAGCCCATAGTTATGTGGCTTTCGCCACCCCTTTATTTTGAATAAAAACTATGCCTATCATTTTTCTGTGCCTCTGTCAAGCAGTGACACTGAAGTAATCCCTGGGGTATATCTACAATCTCCCATCCATTGGTCAAGATTCCTCTTGAACAAGGCCAGCGAGGTGCTCTGCCTCACATGTACCGGGATTTTGTTCCACAGCATAGGGAGTCTCTGGGTGATGAATCTGTCCCTCCAGCACGTTCTATTTATAACCGTGTCAAGGTTTAAGTCTCCCGCCCTTGTGGTTCTGAGGGATCTAGATTTTTTGAGGTGAAGCATATTCATCAAATCTGGGTTTGACATGGCCTTATATGTCAGGCACAGGTCACCTCTGAGCAAGCGGTATGAGACTGAATAGAGCTGGAGTTCTTTCAGTCGGGCAGCATAAGACATATTAAAACACATTTTTTATAGAGAAAGGAATAGGTTTATTTATTTAACTGATATAGATAAGGCAGAAAGCATTCCGGCAAAAGTAGTATATAAAAATGCACAAAGCATAAGAAATGTATTGGAAAATAAAAAATTTAATGGCCCACATGATCAAAGGAGAAAAGGTACTTACAAATGTGGCAGATGTGCACAATTCCCATATGTAATGAATGGCAATAGTATTAATATTGTTAGTAGAAATAGATTAATAATTAATGATGAGTATCACTATAACTGTGATTCTATGGGATTAATATATTTGTCTGTCTGTAAAATCTGTCATTCCTTCTATATAGGGAAAGCAGAAAGGAAACTCAAAAGGAGAATTTATGAACATCTTAATGATATTAAAAGCTGTAAGGAAACTAATGCCCTATATAGACATAGCCAGGAATGTTCAAAAGCTAGCTTTATATTTACAGTAATTGAACATACTGGAAAAGATATAAGAGGTGGACCCTGGGAGGAAAAGATAGAATATAGGGAGCTTTGATGGCAAATGACACTAGAAGCCTATAATCCACCGGGCTTGAATGAATACATAAGTATATTACCTATTTTAAAATTAAGGGCAGCTAAATTGTAATAGATGAAATTAAAGTGAAGAGCCAGAATGGATTTTAGTTAATTTAAGTCTAATGTAATAAACTTTTTATACATATAGGATTTTAATGGAGTACAATTTCTAACACGACTTTATTTTAAGGTTTATAAGTTTCATTCAGAATATATTAAATGTAGTAATGAACTATTTATGGTTTTTATAAAATCATTATTTATATATTCACATATTTTTTACATATTTTTATTCATTTGTTGTAATAATGATAAATGGCCACTAGAGGGCATTTTGTAATAAGAAACATTTACTAGGTATTTTTTAAATGGTAGAATGATATTTATGTTTTTAATTAATAACATTTTAAGTAAACATTTTGCATTAACACCAAAGAATGATGTGAAGGAAATAAGGTCTATTTAAAATTGGTATTGGGAAATGGTAAACCACGCTAGTGTTTTGAGGCACTTGTATAATAATAATGGAATTAATTTTGCATGAATTTATGTAATTAATTAATTAAATGGAGTATAAATAGAGGGGTAATTAGGCTTTCTGATGACATCTGAGGAAGTTTCATGTGACTAAGACGAAAACGCAGTATTGTGAATAGCGTTCATGCTTTGGTGCTTATTGGATTGTGTGGTTTAATATATTGACTGGAGCGTTTGTGGAATAAACTTTTGGACTAATTTCTATCAAAGTCCTGGTTTGGTTCTCCGTTCACTAATTTTTGGTTCTTGGTTTATCTCCACCTCATTTTTTGTGACTTATTAGCTTGAATGTCTCCCCAGAAATCTTGCAATTTAGGGCATGCAAAAAAGATATGTAACCAGTCCCCTGTATCTATCTCTTCACATCTCCAACAGTGAGGAGATATATTGGGATAAAGGCTGGCCAATCTAGTAAGAGTATAGAGTCATTTAATACAAGCAGTGCCAACAAAAGAATATGAACTTTATAGATAGTGTTACATATGGGGGGGGGGGGTATCGTCATACATTTCCTCCATATCTCATGAGGGATGTTGATTTCAAATTTATTTTCACATCAAAATATGTAGTTATCTGAGACTCATATAGCCATTTGACTTACAATTTGATATGTTCTGCTAATCTGACCTCTTAGCAGGATATTTTGTTCCCTATTGGATAACACTTACAGCAACATTGTGAGACAATTTTGTAAACTGTTCCAAACAATGGGAAACTCTGGGCTTTTCTTGTATCAGTCATTTATAAAGTTTGTTAAATTGAGCATATGTGGCAAAGCTCTGATCAAATGACTCCCAAGAAATAAGGGATCCATCCACTTATAAATGGATCCAATACCTTAATCCCTCAGACGTTCTAAGGAACTGTTTGTCCCATAAAGGTAGACAGACAAAGAAAGGTGAGTACTGTAGAGGTACCAGTGTCCCATTATAGTATTTTGGATCATGCCAGCCAACATCCAAAGGATAATAGGATTTCTGTAAAGTTTTCAGGCTATTCCCTATGGGGCTGTACACTTTCCTCTCAAAAAGAGCACAGGAAGGCCTCCCATCTGTGAAAAACCCAATTACATTTAAGCTAAGCTGTAAGAAGCATTAGGGAATATTTGCTATAGGCTACTTATATGTATTTTTCAAAGTCCAGAAGGCCCAACCCTACAAGACAAGTAGAAATATATAAAATTTTACCAATGAAACAAACAAAAAAAGAACTGTTCAATAAAACCATGACCAAACCAAAAAAACAGGTCACCAGCTTTTAATAATGAACGCACTAAATGTACACTCTAGTGCACTGATTCAAAATGCCTTCCAGGAGTAAAAACTGTAACAAAAACAGCCATCTTCCATACAATAAATATAAAATTTATTTTGCAACTCTATGTATATACTCTGTCTAAACAACATTTATTGTATGATCCCTTATTTTTGCCCAGAGCTGGGAGTCTGTAAAGTGGATGCAATGTTGGGAATGGTACCAAAGCAGGAAAGCACATACCATACTATAGCCTAAGTCCAGTGTGGGATATCCATGGATATAAGCTTCCAGTGACTTAAGAGGCCTTTAACCTTAACTACTAGCTCTCTGCTGTTCACCTCTTTTCTCATACTTGGTGACAAAGCCAGATATCACTGTAAGAGAGTATTAGAAGGAATATAGTATATCTTGATGACTTATGTTTTATATAAATTAATTTTATTTCCAGACAGTTCCCCAAAGTCAGTCGGTAGAGTAAATAAAGCTGGCAAATCTGATTCAGGGTTTCTTATGTACAAAAGAAGATCATCTGCATATAAAGACAGCTTGTATTCCCTTCTATTCAGATGGTAGTCCTCCATAGCTGAGTTTCTATTTTGGGCTGCCAGATACTCCAAGTAAATGGCAAACAGCAGTGGAGTAAGTTGGCACTCATGTCTAGTACCTCTAGTTAACTTAAAGCCCAAGATAAATTGGGTCCTACCTTAACTTTAGCTTCAGAGCTGTCATATTATCTCTATATTGATTATATTAGAATCAAAGAAAAATCCAAATGGTGTAATGGAGTATGAAAGAAACCCCAATTAACTTTGTCAAATGCTTTTTTCAGTGTTGACGTTTTCTAACATCAGAAGGGCCCTGTTTTTATCTGCTTCATATATGATTAGAAAAGTTTTGATAAACTCTGTCTGAACCAAAGGTATCTAGCAGAATAAGCATTTTGAAATCCTTTCTGCTGTTACTGATGTAAATAATTTATAATCACAATTTAAAACTGAAATAGGTCTGTAGGAAACTGGAAGTTAGTTGTTGGTCTTGATCTGGTTTTAGAAAAAGTGATATATTGGCTTGGTGCCGAGTGGGGGTGGGGTTATAAGATGTGAAGAATTGGAAAGTTTTATGAAGTTGGAAAACATTTGTCCCTGGCATTTATATATAACTCAACTGGAACACTGTCTGGACCCAATATCTTACTTAATAACACCTTGGATAGTGCCAACCTGACTTTCCTGAGAAACTGGAGATATTAAACTATGTGCTTGTTTAGGAGTCAGTTTGGGTCATAGGGTTGTAGACAAAAAACAACTTTGGGACATTTTAGTTTTTGTTTGTATAGGAGAGAGAAAAAATTGACAAAAGCGTCTCTTATCTCACCTGGACTTTATTCCTTGACACTGAAAATTTCAACCTGACTATCTCCTTTTTCGTATGTCTGTTGGATAATTCACAAAGTCAGAAATGTCTGCCCTCTGGAAGAATTATGAAATAATTTTAGTTTAAGTACTAATTTTGACCATTGAATTTTGTAATCTACCTGATTAGGTATTGTACCTTTCAGTTCAGTGATGTGTCTGGCCATCTCAGCATTTTTATCCTGAAGAGAACATCTTTGCTCTTCCAAAACTATTTTCTGTAAGGACCTGATTCTGTCAGAAAATAATGCTGTTATCTCCTAGGTTGTTGCCTTAGGAAGTCCTTAAAGGCATTCTGTTGTCTAGTAAAACAAATATCTAGACATCCTGGCATTTCTGGGCACTTCACCCACCATTCTTTAAACTTACTGTCAAAAGCTGGACCTCTGCAAAAGAAATGGTTTACTCTTCAACAGACTTCTACAGGTGTCTCCCCTATTAAAAAATTATTGGACTAAAGGTATATGATCTGACAAGTGGATAGGACCATACTCTGTATTATTAATTAAGTGACATGATCCTGCAAAATTTAGCATTCATTAATTCTGGAGAGAGAGTCATGTCTATAATATAGGCAAGTATACAGAAAGCAAGGACCCTCATTGCTGCTAGAAATCTGTTTAATGTCCTACCTACTTTTGGGACAACTATTGATGAGAGCTTGAATATGCCTCCATATGAGTGCAAATCATATTCTAATCTCCCAACCAAATTACCATCCTGTCCTGAAATTCAGTTCCCCTATGTAGTGAATCTAGCAGTATTTGTGAGTTATTTCTGGCAGTACAGATTTGTTTAAAATACTTATTAATCTACTCCCCAGCCACCCCTTGACCATAACAAAACTTTGTTATCTATTATTAGCTAGGCTATAATAAAAAGGGGTACATTTCTCCTTACTAGTAAGGGTAATACTTATCTTTTCTCCTCTGGTTATGGCATAAAGAAACCCATGAATGTATAACCTTCTAATTTAAAATGATCAGTCTCCTGAAGTATTATCAGAAGCCGTGGTGGTACAGTGGTAGCATTGTTGCCTCACAGCAAGAGGTTCTCTTGTTCGATTCATGGCTGGAGTGCCTTCTGTGTGGAGTCTGCATGTCCTCCCCGTGGTCAAGTGGCCTCCGGAAGACATGCGTGAATGGGCGTGCCTTCACTGAAGATTGGGCATCGAGCAGGCAACTCAGCACCATAAAAAAATCTACTGCCAATCAATAGCGGACCGGAGTTTCGCTGTGGCGACCCCCAACTGGGAAAAGCCAAAAAGACAAACAACAGTCTCCTGAAATATTATCACATACTATTATATTATATTATATTATATTATATTATATTATATTATATTATATTATATTATATTATATTATATTATATTATATTATATTATATTATATTATTGTTATTATTATTATTATTATTATTATTATTATTATTATATAGTATTATCCATACTCTGGAATAGACTGCCCATACGTGTCAAGCAGATTGCCTCATTCGCCCTCTTCAAAAGGAACCTTGATGACTGGATGTGAAATAGGAAATTCACCTCTTGGATCACGTCAGTCACCCTGCTAGATAGGATTTCAGGGAAGTAAATATTGTGGGAAGAAATATCCATGGAATTGTTATGGCTAGACTTGTATAGGCCCTAGGGCTGATAGCCTAGTACCAACCTATGAACCTATGAACCTATGGTGGTATATTTTCAATATATGTAAAAACACTATCCCATTTCACTGTGTTATTTAGCCCATTCATATTCAATGCCAATAATCTATATTTTGTTATCTTAATATTAAAATCTTAGTTATACTGTAATCTGCCTTTTTCACGATCATTCTGTTGTTATTTACTTCTTGACCCTATAACAGAGACTGATGCAAATTAGTTTGCTCTCCTCCAATCTAAATAAATGTATTATTTAGTAGACATTATTTCCCCGACCTGACCAAATGCATTTGAATTTCAGTTGTTTTCAGTTTCTTCATACTTAACTCACAACCAAAGAAAAATAAGGAGATAGTTTTCAAAGATTTATATAATAAGCAGTAAGAGTCATTGCTAGTCACGTCATCCTTACATTAACCACAAACCGAGTTTTACATTCAAGAGTCAGGGAGAGATGCAGCCACTCTTCCTATATTTATGCAAGGGCTTCCTTATGTTCCGGAATTATCTGTAACTTAAATAACAGAAACATTTCCTCCTGCTTCCTAATATCCCCCTGTGAAGGGCTCACCTGAGTTGACAAAACACTGCTCTTAGTGTCTAGTGATGGGAAAGCAAAATCTGGGACAGAACTCTCCAAGGCCCTTCACAGTACCTTGAAGAAAACTGAATGTGTGAGCACCCGGACTTTCAAACTTCTGAGATACAGATGGTAGAATTTCTACTTGTTCCTTTTTAGAGAAGCATCACCAGACATAAAGCAGCCCTCCGTGCTCAGGTTTCCAGACCATAATAATTTTCTAGCCACACACTGCTGCCATCAGTTCTGCATGTTTTTCCGGGGTACACATGGCCATAAAACCTTTCACCTTCAGGGCTTATTATAAACAGTGCACTACAATTTTTCTTAGGATGCAGGCTGTCTGAGCAGTTGATAGGAAAACCCTCACTGCCCTTTCAATGCCAATTTCTTGTTCAGAGTAGTAAGACACTTTTTCAATTTCCCTTTGATAAATTTAACATGTTCATTCGGGTCTGTTTTAAAATTATGTTCTAGACCTAACTATGTCTACAAACATTTTTTTTTTCTCTTAAAAAAATGTTTACATAAGGGTTCTTCTTCATTGTCATATGTGTCCTTTTCTACCCAAACTGACAATTCTTCAAGGTCCAGCATTTCACTTTGATATAGTATAGTATATATGTTAGTTTCTACAGTGTCGGATTGCCACTTCAACTTTGTCACCTTATCAGCATGTTTATGAGCTGGTATGAATGTTCTGATAGGGTAGATTCTATTCCTCTTTATTATCAGTCCTTGCCATGCAGTTCAACTAAGTTATCCAATGACTATGGTAGCACAAAATTGTACTAAAATACTTTAATTCCTTAACTTTTTCTTCTAACCCTGTCATCACTTTTATGTATTACTGGAATTTTGAACAGAGATCTTAAAGCAATTACTAATGTCTTTCATAGATATTTTTCAACCAATGAGCCAGGATTCAGAAGGATGCTGGCCACAAGGGTAAAGCTGTGGCAAAAAATCCTTGTAGTTTGATTGCCCCCAACCATGATTCAGAGAAACATTAGCTGCAATGAAGATAGACCTCATTATCAGCTAATTTGCATGTCTCTAAACGATTTGGTAATTACCACAAACATTAAAAGGGTTTTTTCTGCCCTTACAGTAATCATAGCTGGCAGCAGGTGTATGATGTTAGCCTTAGGAATCCCCTTACTCATTTTCCCACATTTATACACACATCCAAAATCTCACACACTCATTCACAGACGTACTCACACACACACACACACACACACACACACACACACACACACACACACACACACACACACACACACACACGTGCGCGCACATATGTATATATATATATATATATATATATATATATATATATATATATATACACAGGCACAAACACACTCGCACAAACACACTCACACATACACACAAACACACACACACACACACACACACACACACACACACACACACACACACACACACACACAAAAGCACTCACACACACACACACACACGCGCACATATATATATACAGACACAAACACACACACACATACACACACACAAACACACACACACACGCAAATATATATACAGGCACAAACACGCACACACATACACACACACAAACACGCACACACATACACACACACACACACATATATATCTATACATATATATATATATATATATATATATATATATATATATATTATATGGGTCTACTTTGATTCACTGAAAACTCATTTCACTGAATTTCAATTCTCATGTCACTGAAAGCTAACAGTATAAAACCAAAAGTAGGTGGGGGCTACACTCCCAGCTTTGACCTCCTCATTCAGGCTAACCTTATCTTCAGCAACCCCTCACAGATACTTGAAAATATTTTCCCTTTAATCTCAGTTTTTATCTTCTTCTGATTTGCTGCCATCACAACTGACTTGTCTGTACTCCATTTCTCCTCATGTTCTTTAAGTTTTACATTTCATTCCATTATCATTTGACAAGATTCATGTTCTGAGTGCACTTATAATGCTGCATAATGCCATATTGTGTACATAGATCAGTTTTGCTGAGTTGTTTCTTACAGCCTGTTTGTTAGTGTAGTCCATCAGCAGTATGCACAGTAGTGGGCTCTAAGCTGAACCCTGATGTACACCCACTCGCACTGGGAGCCACTCTGTGAGTCTGAACACTGTTTGTAACTGTGTCATGTGATCCTTGTACATATCTTGTTCATAACTTGCACTAACCATTTCAGGACTGCCCAAATCAGCTTTCTTGGGATCTTTTCATATGTTTTCCCCAAGTCTAGGAATGCCCAGCTAGACTCTTTCCTCATCTCTAGCTTCTTCCATACAATGTGTCTGACTGTAAACATTGGATCGGTTTTGTGATGTCCTGATCTGAATCTAAGCTGCTCATCTCCCATTTTACTTTCTACTATTCTGCATATTCATTTGTCAGATATCCTCTTCACAACTTTCATGTTTGACTGGGGTTTGACATGTTTGTACTTTTCATAGTTGTGAATATCCATTTTGTTTTTATATACTTGCACTAGAATGCTTATTGTCAGATTAGGCAGCTAAACAACACAGACAGCAAAAATGTGAATGACTTGTGAGATACACACTGGGAGTACAACTTTAGACATAGAAACAATGACATAGAGACACTAGGATTGCACGCAACGTCAGATACCACAAGGCAAGTCTAGGAAGTGCAGAGTTGCTACATGCCAGTAAAGGAAACAGACAAGAAATCTACATAACTACAAGGAGATGAGAAAAGAGGCAACAAGAAAAGAAATGATGAAGCAGAAGAGAAACAAGTGAAAGAGTTATGTCATAGGAACAAATGAATGAGAAGCAAACATGGAGAAAGAATTAGCAACAGAGATAGATAAGGGAGAACTCTAACACAATGGAAAGATGGCATGTTGGATGTTGCTGGAGACGCCAAAGTGAACAGCTGGAATAAAGGTACCAAACAAGCTGGATAGAAGCATTTATTATGGATGGTAGAAGAGGTGGAAGGCAGTAATACAGAAGGAATGAAAGTGACTACTGAAAAAGAAAGCCATAAATGTGCTAAAGGAATGGACACTGAAAGGCAAATGACTGTGTGTGCAGGGTAGGAAGGATATGTTAAATGAAACAGTTCCTTACCTCGCAAAATACGCCCTAGAGAACATAACATCAGAGCTTTACAAACAATAGATAGAAGTGACAAATTCCTGGGCGATGACATTAATGCAGTCGAGGAGCATAGGCACAAACTTTCAAGGTAGGTGATCGATTTTTCATAACTGGTTAATGATGTACAACAAATGGCAGTATTCATGTTTAATATCTAAGCTTAAGACAAAATAAGTAGCTATTGCTGACATAACAACTGCTGGGCATGAAAATGAATATATGGGGAAAACAGTAGAAAAGTAAGGTGAAAAACTACCCATAAATTGACGAAAACTGGCATAGTAAAGAGGTGAAAGACTGCAAAGAAAGCAAACAAGCTTTAGATTATCACACAGTTGTTAAGACCAGACTAATAAACAAGGCAGAAAATGACAGCAAAGGGAGTAAGGAAATGGAAGAGGATGAGGAGGCAAAGGACCAAACTGATCGATGAAGAGCTACGGTAAAGAAGGGGTAAAGTCAAAGAAGTAAGAGAATGATGAAGAATTGGAAAATGAAGGAAGGATGGGTGGGAATTGAAAGTTTCTGCCAACAAAACAACACAGGCATCAAGATACATGCAGAAAATACTTGGAATGAGATAGCAAAGTGTGAGAAAATTGCATAGATGCTATCTAATACACTTAAGATTGGCAAAGAAACCCAGAAAGAAAGAGAAATTAACATTATCAGACTGCTGAGTACAGAAGATAAAACCATCATCACTCAAAATTGAAAGTGAAAAAAAAAACAGTATGGGAGCATGAATAAATATAAGGATTTCTGTGACCTGGATAAAACTATGAAAAACTGACAACAATGAGGAATGAAGGGGAGAGAAAAAGCAATAGAGTGAGATATAAGAACACAACAACCAAGTGGCATTGTGCATGAGGATCACAACAAATGCAATATACTGTATAGCGTTAATAAGGTATTACTAGGTATTATATTTGTGGTATATATATCTACATCTGTTTGTGATATTTTCTGTTGTTCCTCTCTTTGCCTGGGTCGTGGATGGAAAGGGCTTTTACCCAGACTGGTTAGTTAACAAACAAGTAGATAGACACACAAACAAATAAACAAACAAACAAATGAGTGAATGAATGAACAACTAAATACATAAATAAAATACATTTTCTTCAGTCTTGTTTGATTCCACATGATCTCAAGCATTCTTAAAGATTTTAAAAAAGCAGCCCAAAAGATTACAGGTTATAATAGAGTTAGAAACTACAAGGCACTTTTAGTAATTAATGTTGATGCTAAAATACATACTGAAATATTAGTACAGAGGCCACAGTACTGCTAACCTATTCTAACCAAGCAGGTTCTGTGAAGTATTCTTTTCTTCCTGGCAGTTCCATTTAAGCAGTGCAGGTATTTTGTGGTATGCCTTTTGCAAAGGTTCTCCCCTATGAAAAAGGTTGTGACAATAATCGTCTTTGCCAAATCTTTAACTCCTTTTTGATAGTGAATCCCTGGCATAGTTAATTCTCGAGGACCAGCAGCCCACTGGTTTGCACTTCTGAAAAAGTGAGATTAAGATCTTGCTATTTGTGCATAATGGGCATGCCTTAACTGAAAAGCTTATGCTTTACACTTTAAGAGTATCTAAACAGCTAGATTTATTTTACAGAGCTTCTGGTCTAAAAGCAAATAAGCCAAAAGCTGAAATCATACCACTTGCTTCTCTAGCTACGCAAGCTGTCTTAGACAATATATTTCTGCTGTTTCAGTGTGTAACAGCCTAAAGCAGTGTCTAGGAATCAAACTCTGTAGGTTAATTACATGAATAATGGACATGAATTTTAAGCAGCCAGAGGATCCAGTATTTATATCAGTTCACTTATGAACCATTCACATCTATCCACTTTTAGGGGATGTCATCATCATATCCCTCAACAGTTTTGCCCAAGAATCAGGAACAAAGCCAAACGTGTGAGGTGGGGGATAAAGTCCCAAAATTAGGGTAATGTTTTAAATGTTACTGTAATTCATTTAACATGGTTAATAGAACATGTGTTGCATGAACCTACATTTTCTGAACAATAAGAAACATGAAATTGCAATGCTGGTATTACTGATTGTAATCAAAAAATAAAAAAGATACCGAGCCTGCCAGACTGAAAAACAAGAAATACTCTTTACTGACCAAAAGTACAGGTAAGCGCGTTTGCGATTAACTTATCGCTTTATAAGACAAACTAGTAAAAAGACAACCTACATTTATATCCAATAATAGCCAATCAAATATTAAAACCAGTTAAACACCTTCCGAAACAGTAGTACATAATATGTAAAAAAAATGCAAGACTGTCTTGGGAGTGTCCTGAAAGCTACAACCTAAATATACAACAATAAAACATGCTGAACAATTCTAAAAAACACGAGTTAAGAACATACATAAAATACCTATTAAATACATATAAAAACATCCATTCTTAGTGCTTCAAAGGACGTGACTTTAAAAAGGTTTTAAAGTGAAAGCCCCATTTAAGCCTGGTGGTTTCTCAGCATTGAAAAGCGGGATCCATTTCTGCTCTGCTCCTTCTGTCCGATTAAGTCCCCACCTCTCATGCTAATGTCTAAAACCTGTAAAACCATGAACTTAAAGGTGTGTTCAAAACCACTTGCATGACGTGTTGTGCTAAGGCATCTGTATCTTTCTTATTCTTCATATCTCTATGTTGTTCTAAAATCCTGTCCTTTAGACATCTGTCCTTCTTCCCTGTATAAAAGGTGTGGCAAATCTGGCAGAAAACAAAGTAAACTATGTTCATGGATCTATGCTGAACACTTTCTGCTTAATGTACCCAATCTACTAGATTCAACCCTGGGCACATAGTGTTAAGTATTATAGCATAGGTGTTTCTTAAGAGATTTATTGTTTCTAAATGAGAAGTGTCGTGCGTCACTTATAATGCCTTTTAACTCATCTATAGTGTGTAATATGCTCCAGTTACATTTAATAATGCTGCGATAACTATTGATGTCACTCGAGTACTGTAAAGAAATCCTAAATGCATCATTATTCAGTCTGGGAGCATTATCCATGGTAGTTACCACCTTATCTGGGAAAAAAGACTTGCAACTACCTTCCCTTTCCTTCCAAGCATCAGATATTTTTAAATCCACCTCTTCTTCCTTATAGCCCCTACTTAAAATTCTAACTTAAGGGATCCTCACATAACTGTAAGTCATCATTGTGTAGTCTCATCAACCGATAAACCTGACCTTTTAACACATTGCATGAAACTTGGGCAGGATGTATGCTGTTGTGGAGAAGGGAGACAAGCAATAACTGCACACAGACACCTAGAACAATGCAGATGAACAGAGAAGAATGACATACACATGCTTGAAAAGATAAGGGGTACATATAGACAAATAGAAGACAGATCAATTGCCATGGACAAGGTGGGTTATGGTCATAATGAAAGCTATAGCCCAGCCAAGTGGGACATTACTGCAGCCTAATAGGTGGAACTACCCACCTCTGGTGGTGGTCTCATGACATTTGGGTTGATGTAAGGCAGACAAAGATGCCATTACCTAGTCATCTGCTGCTTCCAACACAAGTTGCAGATCTGGTTGAATTAGGGTGGGTTGTTAAGGTAGGCTGCCTGCTTGGGATGGACCAGAACCTTGTAATCACTGAACCAATCCCCACCACAAACACACACACACACACACACACACACACACACCTCATCCACATCACCAAAATGGATAGTATCGGACAGTAACTCTGGCATGCCTGCAACTCAGGTTGGTGATCAAGACCTTCAAAACGGAGACACAAAAGATTGCCAGTAGTAAAGATTACCATAATTTACAGCTTACTAAGAGCAAATGTGGATGTAGAATACCATTACCCCTGCAATGTCAACAGTCTCTGCTTCTTCCTGTGGCAGCCATCATCATTCTCCTTCCCCTCGGCATGTGTTGAAAGATAACACGGATAAAAAATCAATCCATATAACATGCAGGTGTGACCAAGATGTAGACTGTACTGCAAAACTCCAGCCATACACTCATGTTCATTCAAGTAGAAGCCTGAGCTGGTGTTACAGTCCTTGACAGTTACTGCACTATGATGTGAATGTGTAATGAGTCAGAATCAGAAGAGTGTTCTCACCACTAGGACATTGATCTACATTATCACATGTAGGCACAATGAAGCAAAAGCAGCGATACTATCACAAGTATGTGCAATAAAGTTAAGGTATTAAATGGTGGCTAGGACACACTCAGTCAGAGACAAAGCCACATGCTCAATTCCACAAAACTACACAGTGCCACAATGCATAATACTTCCGAGAATGCACACAGAGTGCTTTAACAGTCAGCCTCAGCATTCAGCCTGGTGTATCCTAGATTTTGTTAAAGGAAAGAAAACATCTGTCAAAGTTAGAAAATAAATGTTTTAGACAGCAGTATGACTTGTAGAAATGTCAAAGGATTCAGGTTACCACTGCCTTACCTATGCTTTCCAAGCCTGGAAAACGTCTGTTCAGTGACAGTAGAGGCCATCATACCAGTAACCACATTGCTCTCTGGTACAGGGATGTAGGTCACCATGGTCATCTGGTCTGCAAGTTTGTACCAGGCATTAGCTTTATGAAATGGGAATACAGTTTGTTCCAACAGCTGCTTCACGAACTTAAAGAATAATTAAAGCATAAGAGAAATATCATAATTTTGCCCTCTTTAGCACACAAACAGGTGCTCCTCATTCGGTCACTATCTTCAGCAGCCATAACCATGAACCTACGGCAATACTAAATGGCAGCATGAGAACCACTCCCAATGTGGGTCTTTGAATTAATATTAGTGGACCTTAGGACTGTGATTTAGAGATGCACGTTTATGCACAGCCTCCCTGCATGACTAACCATGTTTAGCCTACCAGTTACAAGCATCCAAACCTGTTTGTAGTGCTTCTGTGAAGCATAGTGACTCATAGGCAATGGCAAAATGTAGCCTTATTTTCATATATAACATGCAAACTGGCATATATTAGTGTCTTTCTTGGATGGTCTGCCATGTTGGATGCCAACATATGCACTAAGGAAGCTGCAGCAGCAGTAATACTTGAACAACTTGAAGCAGTGTCTGACATCACAGAGGCAGGCGTTCTACTGGCCTGAAGCTGGAGGAGGTACAGAGCAGTCTACCACAGTGGGGTTAACGGTACTACAGCACTGTCAATACAGAGCTGTTTTCCACAGTGTAGTTAATGGTACTACAGCACTCCCATATATATGTCAGCACCAGTCTGTGAGTAGCTGGCTGCAAACCAGATGTTGAAAAGGCAGCACCACTGTTACATACTAACATGCCTGCAGCATACATCTGCAGCCACAGACTGTGTAGGTTTTGCATGTGTAGACCTGCAACTATATCCGAGTGGTGTAGCCCCCTGCAACAACAATGCTACCCTTTCCTTGTCCAGTGTGCACTGGGTTGTCTAGAGAAAGCAGCTATTATCTACATCTGCATGTGATGCATGACAGTCCACTGCAACAGGATTGTCAACATCTGCCCCTGCATAACATCACTGTCTTAAACCTACTTGTTCCTGTTTGGGAATTTTCACTTGTAGACCTACTATTTGCATGAATTTTGTACCTGTCTAGACTGTGCTGGATGACTGTGAACAGACAAAGGACTGCCATCCTCTTTACTGCCTGTCCTTCTCTTGGTATGCTAGTATATCATGGATACCCCTAAAATATGTCCCCTTGAAAGCAACCACAATTGCTCTTAAGGAAGCCCACATTCTCTAAAAATTTCTAGTAGACTGTTATTTGTCACATACCAGTCTTTTTCTTGCACTGTCCATCTATATCATTACAAGCTTTGCCAAACACTGTGATACCCCAATGTCTGACATATTCATGTACTACTGTGAAAAATGGGCAGGCCATCATATGTGTGACATCAGTACCCCACTGTGCTCACATATCATTTGCCCACTAATATGGTCTACATTCTTCCTAGGTATACATACCCTCTCAAAGGTGACTGACAGTAGAGGTTAGAAAAATTTCGCCATGACAAGAATGACATTTTGCTACATGTTCTTAGGACCCATGGTGATGGCTGAGTGGGAGAGAAGATTTCCTTCAGCCTCTGCAGGACCACACGTGGAATGTACTGAAATATGAAATCAATACTGCGGGTGAGAAAAACTGCATATCATTGCAATGACATTATAAGGTTGGTCTTACAGGATAAAAGCAAACTGCTGGCAGAAAGGACTGGAGAGGACACACTTCTAACTACAGCTTTTATGATTAGGAGTTATTTCTTGTCATACTTGCATTGAGATGATAATGAAATGAGAATCATAGCAGCAGAATGTGGGTCCTGTGAGTGGGCATATATTGTGCATCTCTCACAGAGATTAGCGCAGTTGATAGCAATACTGCATATGCAGCGCACAAACTATGTTCTAGCTAATGTTGGGGACCATACACTGACTTATGCATTTCAATGCCATTGGCACTTTAGGTGTGTCGACTTAGAGGAAATCACACACAGATAACTGTCTGCCAGCATGCATCCACCTGTTATTTGCATGAATACCAGTAGCATTACAGATGGGAACCGTCATGCTGATGCTTCATATCCTATTTACTTAAAGGATGGTTCACTACTACAGTGATGCTACAGAGCTTCTGCCAGCATGACGGTCTGATGTGCTTTTCTTTGCAGGTTCTAATGATGTTAATAACACACAGATAACGTCAAGAGTTTTTGTGACACAGAACATACAGCAATACTCTCCTGAGTGGTCATAAACGCATTGCACATGGTGGCACTCTTACCTGTCCCACCACAAATACCTTACAGAACTCACAATACAGGGTGTTAAGTCAGTCGTGGGTTGCTTCCACGTGACTGACCTCACTGCACCTCCTACAACATAGCTTGTCGTGACACACCAAGCTATCAGTGGCTCAAGGAAGTGGTCACTGTCACAGCCTACTCAAGACAAGCAAGTGGCTCTAGGCAAAGTCTGTAGCTATGCACATTAACCTGCAGATGATTGGTGTGGTGAGCCATCATTGCCAAAGTTTGCACTGGAGTAATAATGCAATGATTAGACTCATATGGTCTGTTGTGGCACATATGACATCCCTTCACAAAACAAATTGTTTGCTTTTACTTAGGGAGATGCTTCCTCATTGACTGTGATGGAGGATTTTAGCTTTCAAAGATTTTTCATTGATAATCAATGGAAGCCTTATCTGCTCATGCTGTATAATATGATTAAAAAATACTTTGTGCAACATTATCTAATTAAGTATATAGCTACTGTAGTGATGCTGTGTTTTTGTTTTATAACTTTTTTTCCATTCACCATGACAGCTTCACGTTTTCATGTAAATTTTTTTTTATCTTAGCTACATCTCTGAAAATTCTTTTCTTAACTAATGTCTTCAGAAAATGATCCACGCCTTCTATTTAAGGCATGCCATTCTCATCTGTATTTTAAAACTTTCCTTTTCTAATGAAAAAATCAAAACAGCTTTACTGTTATCCCAAACCTTTCGGCTACACTGACTGACAATTAAGTTATGTTGTAAATGTTAATAGATGCTGCACCTTGCATTCATGTCGCTGATACGATACACAGTAAGCTAACTATTTTGTTTGATCTTGTATTATAATATTCCCACATTATTGATATCATGTAAGTATTTTGTTGTCCTTCAAACCAGATATTTCTGGAAATGCTGTTATCTTTATAAACTCATGCATGGTTAAAATTATTTAAGCTCGTTATAGGACATAGCAATGATATTAAAGAGGATTAAGATGGTTTCTCTAATCATAACCACATACATTACAAAACAGAGATCAGTACATTTACTGAAAGACCAAAGCTTCAGGATGTGAACATTGACATCTATTTTAGAACACATAACAAAGGATTGCTACAGGAGATATGAGCATAATCCTTTGCAACGCATGGGAGGTTTTAACTCACTTATAAGTGTTAACTGGTTGCTGACATTGTTCTGAAGTTTAGTTTATATATAACACAACCATGTTTATATTTAAGACTCTGTCTTATAAAATAAATGATTATGAAAGGGTTTGGAGTCATGCTAGCTTTTTATGTGTTTGAAACATGAGTTTAATGAAATTTACTTTAAACATGGAGCAAATCAGAGCGCTAAAGGTGACTCTTGGCTTTCATATTCAGAATACATAAGAATTATTCATTGTAAGAGAAACCTGTTCATAATTCCTTGTAGTACATGGAGTTTAAACTACTGTGATGTATTACTAGTTAAGGTGAAAAAAAGGTTAAAATGATGAAATGGTTTACAGCTAATTGCAGCTCTGACTGACTAGAATTGTAAAACTTACAAACACTTCATTCTGCATTACTTTGTATGGCGACATGAATTCCTTAGTTACTTCACAATTACCATGCCAGTGACTTGGCATACAGTCTCAGAAGTATTTATCTTTTACTTATACTTATTTACTTTTTATATTTTTTTAATTTTTTGTTCAGTTGTGTAAGTTTATCATCTCGCAACTACCACCTGTCCTCAACTGAAAGGGCAAACAAAGACCTCTTACCCATATACAGATGCTTAGTTTATAAACTGTGTTTTGAATGTATGTGATGTGTACTAGTCCCTTTCATTTTCTAAGAACTTTACATTTTTCCATAAATAACAACATCCTGTGTTTCAAGTATAGGATTCATTTAATTGGTTAATTTGGTCTTTTAAGAATTAGGCTTCACAGAGTACCGCCATGTAATGCTCCTCTGGTGCTATATCTGATTTTTTGATTAGTAAGATTATGACTTACTATACAGTCCCTACACAGCCTACGTTATAGCTTTTGGCATGAGCCAGGAGAAAAATAAACTCCTTTATGCCTAGTATCAACTCTAAATAGATTAGGTAATATTAAATAATCATTTTTCTCCCATTCGTCTCATGTTTCAGTCTTGGATTATAATAACCGTATTGTTTTCTTTATAGCATTATTATTATTATCTTTACTGTTTGTTTCTACTCTCTAATGTTCTTCAGAAAAGCCACAGCCTTATCTTGGTTTCATTCAGATTACATTTTCTTTTCCTGCCTCTTGTTTTATCGCTTAGTAATACTTCTGGTTCTTAGCATTATTTTCATTATTAAGTAATGTGGTTATTACTTGTTAGTACTTTTCAGCAGCTTATCTTTATTATGCTGCCACAGAGGTAACATAGGCAAACTTCTTGAAGAATAACTGACAAGGTCCACAATTGTAAACCTTTTACTATGAAGTCTATTCATTTTAAAACATACATTTATTGACCCCTCTTCTTATCTGATTAGGGTTGATCTTTCTTTATTATTACCATTTTTATAGTTTCTCAGTTTACTACAGTTGTAGCAGTAGTGTCAGGCATTCTGGCATGTGTTTGTTGTTAAGAACTGTAAATCTACTGTTACTAATTTCACCTGTTTCAAGGACTGGGGGAAAAAGGGCATATCAAATTAGTGATGGCGTCTTTTTTCTGCACTTTAAACAACTTTTGTCTCATTGTTTGTAAGGTCAGAAAAAAGATGATCCAAAGATCTTGAGTGAAGTCTGGTATCCCACCTGTAACCCAGAGAGAGACAGGATTAACAATAAACAGAGTACAAAGGATTAGTCCAGATAAAATCACCTTAGCTAGCAGATCTAGGAGACTCTTTCTCTGATACCGTCCCTGTGGGAGGAATAAAGATGCCTTGCTGATGTTTCCAGTAGTTTATTCAGTTAAGTAGGTAGATGAATGAGTGTTCTTGCTATGTAAGGGCAGGGATTTATTTTCATATCCATTAATATCTCTTTTCAAGTAGGTTCCATAGTTAATTGTTCAGATGCAAGAGAACTTGGAGAATAAATAAATCTCTGCAGAGATCTTTTCCTTATTACATGTTTCAAATGATTAAATTAATTTCTGTCTAGATTTTCCTGGTTAACAAATGGGTGAATAATCACGATTCCTCTGTAGTTAAGATCTCTGCCTCATTGCTTGAGGGTCTGGGATGTAATGAGAATTTGCTGTCATTATATATGCTTAGTTTGCATGTTCTCCATGTTTGTGTAGGCTTTCTCCTGGTAATCTGATTTCCACAAAGCACATTGGTTGACTGGCTACTGTAAAATAACCAAATATATTGCCTTTACACTTGATCTTGTGGCCCGTTTCATGATTGAAAAGGTTATAGGTGACTAGAGTACTTACCTGGTTAATACACAAATACAATACATTAAATTAAACTAGAGCATGGATATTCAATTTATAATCCTTCCTTTTTTATGAGATATTTGAAATATGACAGCTATTATTTTTGAATGTCTTGAAAAATATGATGGGTTAACATTTTGTGATGAGGACCTATTCTGTTTCAGGTACAGCAAAGATTTCATACTGTAAGCTAGATCCGCTTTCTAGGTTACCAGCCTTAAACATTTTATTAACAACTCCCTATGCAGCATCACAGTTGAGTGCCTATACTAATATAATATTGTGTCCGTTTGGCAGTCTTCTTTGTTAAAGAGCATGAAAAAAAGAAAACAGCACTCGACAGTCGACTATGTCCATACACTGATAACAACATTTCTGTTTATAGTGCCCAAGACACAAGGTGCTTTCTCCTCCTGTTTCATCTATATAAGCATGTTGGTTTGAAGGGTGCCTGTCTCTCTGTCAAAGTGCAGCTTTCGGGGCTTTTGTTCATAGCAGGTGCAGTAGTTGAAATGATACTGAATGTGACATAATTCACTGAATACAGTTCATTGATAAGTTGACTGATGAGTGCTACTAAACCAGCTATGTGTTTCACTAAGGGCCATTTCTATTGAGCAAGATATTCTACCCTGAATTGCAACAACTTTGCAGGGGGATTATATAAATTAGGGAAGTATGGGACCTCTGCCCTCCTTCATAGGAATGTTTCATTTTTAGCTTCCAAATAAGTACTCTTGCTTTGGGGAAATCGGGCTTTGCTTTTGAGGAGCTGTGCTCCTACTCATTTTGGTAGCAGGCCCGCCAAAGTCACATTCAGAGACTTAATTTTTGCCATTTCTTTCTATGTTTCTATCTTTCATTTCTTCCTGCCTACTGACCTTCATGTCTTCTTCCACTTATCTTGACCACTTTCTTTCCACATACAGGGTATTTGGAAAGATGCCACTGCTTCCACGTCAGGTCAGTGTAGTAATGAGAGCAATGCTGATTTTGTTAACAACAGGAGAACCACAAGAAAGTGCAGTGTAAAAAATAAAGCAGAGCAAGGCAGAATATAGTAAGAATAGATATGAAAGCATAGGAACTGAAGAGACTCATTTCATACCTATAAGTTCAAAAAAGAAATGACCTGCTGCACAGTGTAACTAAATATAAAGAACAGATACAGACCCACTTATTAGCTCAATATCCTTTAGAGAACTCCTGTAATGATGTTAACAGGTAGCCACAATTGGGGTGGCCGTTTACTAATGGTACTACTAAATCTAGAATTTTGCTAGAGTTTACTACCCTTATATAATGAGAGACACAAAGAACTTTTTTGTAGGTTGTCAATCTGCTCAAAATGTCAAAAGACAACACTCAACATCCAGGTCTAAGAATCTTTGGATATACTTGCCCATAGTTAATATCCCATTTGAACACACAGTGATGGACATTGTGTAAAAGTGACTAAGATCCAACACTAGCAGGTTCTAGTACATTTATCACCATCTATCTCTGTGTGTCTCTGTCTATATATTTATATATATAATCAATTTTATATGTGTAGCTGTATCTATTACTATATCTGTATCTGTATCTTTACTATATCTATCTATATAAATCCATATCCTTTATATATATATATATATATATATATATATATATATATATATATATATGTATATAAATATATATACATACATATATATATATATATATATATATATATATATATATATATATATATTAAACTTATGCTACTCAACCCCTCTACTACTAACACTTCTAACTTCTCAGAACCTGCTCCTACTACAGACCCCTCTAAAACTTTTTCCCTCCAACTTGTACCTTCTAGCTACATCAAATCTCTACTCTCCAAATTAAAACCATGCTCAGCGTCAGCTGACAATATCCTTTCATTCTTCCTTCATTTAGCAGCTGACTCTCTAGCTCTCCCTGTATCTATCTTAATTAACCACACCATTTCTGAATCTAAAGTCTCTTCCATCTGGAAACAATTCTGCCTATACACAAAAGAGGCAAATCCTCTGAAATTGCCAGTTTTAGACCTACGCTATCTTCTCACCTCTCTCTAAAGTACTGGAAAAATGTATACATAAACAAGTCATGCAATATGTAATACAGAAAAATCTGCTCACACCCACTCAACATGGCTTTCGACCTAAACACCGCACTACTACAGCCCTGATATCCTTCCTTAACAATATTTCTTTAGCCAGAGAAGACCACAAACTTATATATTGCCTATTCTTAGACCTCTCAAAAGCTTTCATCACCATCTCTCACTCTCTTCTGTTGAACAAACAGTACAACCTTAACTTCTACACTGTTACTGGTGCATGATTCTCTAGCTACCTCACTGACAGACTGCAATCAGTGAGATGGCACTTTGCACTCTCACCTCCTCTCCCAGTAAAAAGTAGTTCCTCAAGGATTGATTCTTGGTCCATTACTTTTCAATATCTTTACTAATCTACTCTATACATCTTGCCCTCAGTCATCCCTGGTTCAATATGTAGATGACTCTACAGCCATCACCATTGCTAACTCTCCCTCCGAGTGCTTCTCAGCTACTCAGACACCCTTTAACTTCAGTCAAAACCTGCTCTCCAATTAACCCTAAGATAACTAAGCTATTATTCTTTCTCCCCAATAACATTAACCCTATTAAATCCTCCTTCTCCATGCTGTCTCTTAATAACACTCCCATCAAAGTAGAATCCTGCACAAAACTCTTAGATGTCACTATCGATGATCCGCTTAAGTTTGACTTACATGTAAATAATTGTATCAGGAAGACTCATCAGAAACAAGGACTCCTTTACCAAAACAAGAAGTTTCTCACTATTGAAGCCAAGGTTGTTCTCTCTCGCATGCTTACCTCCTACTGCATACCTAATGCATAGGTCTCAGATTCTCACAAATCTCAACTCCTCACTCCTGACAAAATTAGAGTCTATCTACAACAAGGTAGCCAGATT
Source organism: Protopterus annectens (assembly GCF_019279795.1). Lineage (NCBI taxonomy): Eukaryota > Metazoa > Chordata > Ceratodontiformes > Protopteridae > Protopterus > Protopterus annectens. The sequence continues at coordinate 911,479,098 of NC_056734.1, forward strand.
TGCTGCTCAACAAACTTACAAATCCCATCACTGTCTGTCACTAAAACACCTAAACTGGCTAGAATTACCCCACCAGCTTCTCCTCTCTCAGCTCCAGATCATTCACTCTAACCTATACCAGCCTTCCTACTGTCCCAGACTATCTTCTCTTATCTCCCATTATTCTCCCACCAGAATTCTCCAGAGCTCCAACCAAGATGTACTATAAATCTACAAACCCAAAACCAAATTTGGGTGGAACATTTATAGCTATCATCCTATTACTTGGAAAAGGCTCCCACTATAAATCAGGACCCTCATGCATCTTTAACAATTCAAGACAGCTACCAAAGAGTACTTAAAAAGCCACTGGTCTTGCCACTGTACCCACCCTCCCTAAACATCCCTCCTATCTTAATGATAAGCTACCTCCTGCCCTCGACTTATTCTTTACCCATGTTCTCTCTAGCCTTCTTTAACTAGTTTTTCACCTGTCTTCTAAAACCTAAACTGTTAATGCCTTAGATAAATATTCAGTAGAAGTATGCTGTGTATTGTTACCTCTTATGTCAAAATGATTTTTTATCATATGACATCTTACTGATTCTATTTAAATGTCTTGCAAAAATTTTGAATTTATGTTGTTAATTGTTTCTGTTAAATGATAATTGTATAATATGTAGAGCTTTTCTCCCTGGGCCTCCACTGAAAAAGGGCTCCTCAGTTCAGTCGGACAATATATATATATATATATATATAAATATATATATATATATATATATATATATATATATATATATATATACGCAGATATATACGCAGATATATACACAGGTATGTTATTTACAAACTTAAAAACAGATAATTGAATCCCTTCTTAATGCAGCTGTGATAGCGTTGAA
>NC_056734.1:911484978-911497478 GCF_019279795.1 Protopterus annectens
ATGACATATTTGTTCATTAGACTTGTTCATTACAAATTTACTTATGTATAGTTTAAAAAGTCCAGCAGTATAGGTAACAGTGACCTTAACAAAGAAAAAGCCAAGTAATACACTTCAAAGTTAATGTAATGTATGATATTAAGTATTTTGTGTTGTATGTTCCTTTTTGTCTATTCAATAGCAGCATCCGGCTGTTCAGATGGGGATCATGCATTCTGTTGCAGTGGCAAAAATGACAACTGTATACCTCCTGGTGGTTCCTGTTATTGCGATACATCTTGTCTTCACTTTGGGGACTGCTGTGAGGATTACAATTCTGCATGTGTTACTGGTAAGTCATGCTGACAGTTTATTTGTTACTCTCTGAGATAGTCGATACTTCTAGTAGCTGATTATATCAGCTGTTCTGTATTATTAAACACTTCATCTGTTTATAAATTGTCTTCGCATTTCATTTACTAATTTTACATATTACAGAAAGACTAGTCTGTGCTTTCACAGAAATCTTCAGCAGCTCATATAATACTGTCATCTGTAAAGCTGTTTCCGTAATGTGAAAACACACAGGTGTAATGGATATGAATAGGTAGACTGCTATAACATTTGACTGACTTTGGATGACTACTTCACCTTATTGTAAACACTGTATCTGTATTATTGGGATAAACTAAATGGTCAATAGTGTTGGTACTTTATTGGTTCATAAAAAGTGTGATGGAAAGTTACATGCTTTGATTTCTCTTAACTACTAGTTCTGTTTTAGTCCATCTCTAGCAAACAACTGATTTTCCACATGCCCCTTCATAAATGTGATATGCGCTTTGGAAACATGTTGATTGGAATTCTGATTATAGAGAATGCTGTAAGTGACATATTATATCTATAATGCACACAATTGTTTTATGTACAGTAATGAATGCTTGGGAAGGAGATTTACAAAGTTAAACAGAAGCAGAAGAGTTGGCACAAAGACAGAGATTTTATACATATGATGAACTAATACAAAATGAAAATCTGAAGGAGAGAACACATCCTACTGTTTTTCCTGTACTGTGGCTTTCTGTTGCTTCGCTTACTTTATTTGTAAGCTGATGAGTCTCCCAAGTATAGAAAGAAGGAAGAGTTCTTATTTATATGACTTTCTGTCATTTTCTATAAAGAAGTAATCAAAGAACGCATTTTATCTCCCAGAAAGAGAAAGGGTTATGTCCTTTCGGAAGCTTAATTCTAGGTCTTGCATAATTTGTTAAAAGAGCTAGACCAGGTAAAAAGGTCTGATCAAGTTAATGAGATTTTAGAACTAATGAATAAGAAAGGGTCCATTGTGAGATCTGTGGATCCTTCACCATCACTTACCTTGTTTAAGCTACAGCAGGGTTTTAATAACTTGAGGTGCCAAGCTGTTTGCATAATACAAATAGCCAGACTGTTCTACTGTGGAAAAAGTATATCATGAGAGTAATCAAATATTTTTGTAGAAGAATCAAAAGCCTATTATACAACAACCCCCCCCATTAATATTCAAAAAGCGTGCACGCTGATTGGTCAGTGTGCACGTTGTAAATCAGAGTTATAGTAATGGAAAAAGGTCCGGTCGCCCAGACTTTTTCCATTACTATAACTCTTTTTTTTTTTTTTTTTACAGCAACGGAGAACGCAAGATCTCCATTGCTTCACACCATCTCACTATGTTAAACTCGTTTAATATAGCGAGACAGTTTGTAAAAAGCAACGGAGATCTTGCTTTCTCCGTTGCTTTTTACAAACTGTTTTGCTATGTTAAATGGGTTTAACATAGCAAGACAGCTTTAAAAAAAGCAACGGCTCAGTTGCTTTTTTTAAACCTGTCTCGCTATGTTAAACCCATTTAACATACCGAAACAGTTTGTAAAAAGCAACGGAGATCTTGCTTTCTCTGTTGCTTTTGCCACAGCTCTGATGTACTGCGTAGGCATACCCATGCGCAGTACATCAGAACTGCCGCAGAATACCAGACAGCTGCGGAAGGGCAGCAAGGAGGAATTATACAATGCCATTATTTAAGAAAATTAATTTATTTTTCTGAAATAAGTTCATTGTATAATACAACACTGGAATAGTAAGGTGGAAGAGGATAGAACCCTGCTGATATATAAAAACGAAAAACTCGACTCTAGTATATAGATTCACGACACCCTTGAGTAAAATAAAAAATTGATTTCTTTATTCACGTTAAGCGCTTTCAGCTGTCCCCAGCCTTCATCAGAACAAATAATCTCTCCAACATCAGGGTTTAAATACATACCTAGTTATCTCCTTAATTAATAAATTAGTAAAAAACCGCCAAAAACATTTTGACTATTTAAAAAGACATGATAACAAATTCCATTGTTGTCAAATTCAGCTGAATCCTACATCTATATCACTACTGGATATATAAATACAAAAAACTTTGTCATATAAAAAATTTGCAATAAAAGTTGAGAGTTACAAAGTATACATTTAAAATTAAATTTTGTGACATCCATTATTCACTTCTAGGAAATATCTTGTTACAACAAGCTTGTGTATATACCTTTACATTCAAATATTTCATAATGATATGTTTAATCCGTGCCTCAGATATGTAATTCATAATATGTGATTTTTAACAAGTTATTCCAAAGCTAGAAATGGTTTTAAACTAATGAAATCATTAAGACCTGGAGGTCTTGTGGAATCCGTCAGGATTTGCCACTTGCTTTCACATAGTGCTAACTTGGTTTTCCAATCACCTCCAAATGGTGTATATTCCACCTGCTCTATGATAGAAAAAAGAAAACTATGGTCAACTCCTTTGTCTAAGATGTGTCTGCATAGTGCATTCTTGGTGTCACCCTTCCCTATTCTATACTGGTGTTCGTAAATCCTTCTATTTAATTGTCTCTCAGTTTTGCTGATGTAATGGGCATTGCATACTATACAGATGGCCGCATAGACCACCTGTTTACTTTTACAATTCCCCTTTTTTGATTTGATAATAGTGTGACATGTATCATTTATCTTAATTATTTTGCTTGTGTTGATGTATTTGCATTGTTTGCAGTTACCACATTTTGTGGTCCCTTTATCTGTATCCCCCTGCAATCTGATGTAACCTTCTTTTTGCAATATTCTCTTTATGTTGGGAGCTGTTTTAAAAACAATTCTGGGTTTGGTACCCAAAATTTGCTCCTTGTCAATGATCGTCAAGGTTTTCCAATGCCTGTCCAATATTTCTTGGATCAAATAAGTTTTGGGGGAGTACATGAGTACACATACCCTACCTCCAGATATATGGAGGGTGTCATCTTTAGTAATAGGTTCAAATGTGCCCAATAGTGGAAGATATTTTTTACCCCATTCCCGGGTAACATATTTGATGACCCCTTCCACCATTTTCACCGGGTAGGCTCTCGTGATGAACATGTCCTTGATAATATCCATTTCTGTTTCCACCATGTGTTGGTTGGAGGTCATCCTTGCCACCCGGATGCATTGACCTTTGACTATGTTACTGAAGATGTGAGGAGGATGGTTGCTGCTGTAATGAACATAGTCATTGGAAAATGTTGGTTTTCTGTAGATTCTAGAAGAAAATCCACTATCATTTTTGGTTAATAAGACATCTAAGTACGACATTTCTTCATAGCTGTAGTCAAAAGTGAATTGTAGAAAATCCACTGTCTGGTTAAGAAAACTCATGAATTCCAACAGCTTTTTCTCCGATGCCCTCCACAAAATGAAAATATCGTCTAGATATCTGACGTATAGGGCGATGTTACTATAGTGAGGGCTGTTGAAGATATACTCAGATTCCCATTCTGCCAGGACCAAATTCGCAAAGATGGGGGCACACGCCGCTCCCATCGCAACACCCCTGGTCTGTCTGAAATATTCACCTTGGTGTAAGATGTAGTTGTAATCCAACACTAGTGACATCATGTCACACAGGAGACTGACCTTGTCCCAAGAAAAGTCAGTAAACTTCGTTAGACTTCTTTCAAAGAATTCCAAACCTTCAGTCCTGGGAATGCTAGAAAATAGATCTACGACGTCTATAGTCAACAAGATGAAATTCGTGTCCTGCAGATCTTGCTTGATGGTCCCTAAAAACCTCCATGAATCCTTAATGATGTGCGGGATGCCTTCATAAGTCTTTTTAAGCCATCCATCTATCAGTTGCCCTATTTTGAATGTTTTGGATTTGGAACCTGACACGATGGGACGAAAGGGAGGTTGCTCAATAGACTTATGTACCTTGGGTATGCCCACCATCTTTGCTAAGACAGGATGGTCCACTTTCAGAAAGGAATAGGTCTCATTATTGATCCTGTTGTCGATTAGATATTCCTCTAGAATAAGGTCAATACGCTTGTGTCCAATGTTCACCTGGTTTAGGGAGATGTTTTCGTAATTCCCTGAATGATGTAGAATGTTGTCTATCTCCTGATCATAATCCTTGGTGGAGAAAATCACAGCCCCCCCTCCCTTGTCGGGTTTCATGACTCTGATGTCCTTGTTCAAGGTGAGATCTCGTAAACACTTCCTTTCCTTCACGGAAAGATTGTCTGCTGTTTCCCCACTCTGATGCTTTTCCTTGTTATATATCCAATACATATCATTGCAAACCAGGCGTTCAAAGTTCGTCACGTGTGGATTGGCTGCGGGTATGTAGGTACTTTTTTTCTTGAGAGTGGTCCCTGCTATACCTATGCGTCCATGTTCAACTTGGGGTTGTTTGTCAAACTGCAGAGCCAAATTCAACTTCCGACAGTATTTCTTGACTTCTTTTATACTGTCTATAATATTCCAACTCTTCATCGGTATGAACTTCATACCCTTACTTAAAAGTTGAGCACATGTGTTGTTAATGTCAAGAGTGGTGTAATTGAATACCTTGAAACCCGCATGAGAAATGATTTTGGGGAAGGGATCTGAAACTTGTGCTACAATTGGATCCTCTTCTGGCTTGGTCGCTACCTTAATGGAATTCATCGGGGGGGATACTACCTGTATCGAGCTGAGTAGCCCTCGATGTGTGTATGCCTGGGAGTGACGTCCCTCCAAGCCAGATGGTATCTCCCCCCCTGAAAATTTTCTTCCCTACCAGATTTTGCCATATCATTTCTTCTGGACTCATACCTAGTGTGTGTGTTTGTGTCCTTGTATCTGGGCCAAATGTATGCTCTCTCTATTCTGTATGCCCCTAAATCCCGTTGTAGTTTTTTGTCCTTTCTACTCACATTGGTCTGTACAGAGTCCTCTGCATGCACAAATTGCCTTGCGTATAATTCCTTCATATCATCATATTCAATGTGCTGTACAATACTGTTTTGGATACTTTCTAATTGATCAACCAATATACTAAGTTTATTATCCATATGTTTAATCATTAGTTTCATATAATCATGCCCAAATCCATCAAATAACTTGTTAAACTCTTTTTCCACTTCTACGGTATATGTGATACCTAGCGGTAATTTAAAGAATCTGATACCTTTAGGCACAATATTAAGTGTTAGGCATTTCATTAAATAGCTACGATCAATTTTCGTATTATTGTAAACTTGCAATTTTTTCCCAAAATCGGTGATGTAATCTCTCAAAGATATGTCATTATTGGCTTGATTGTTAATACTGTTCCTCTCTCTTTTATCCTTACTAAAATAGTCCCTATCATCACATAAAAAATGTTCAAACAAAGCGTCTCTGTTATTAGTTTTGCCGTTTAACACATTGTCTTTAACCAAATGAGTGGAATCACTGTTATTACGACTGTTACTGTTGGGGCGGCTAGAAGAGTCTTGCCTTAGTCCTAATGACACAGTACCTTTGTTTTCCCGGTCAGTCGTAGGGCGACCTCTTGTAAAGACTTTCGGACGTGCTCCCCCATATTGATTCTCCAATCTTTTTCTACACACGCTGAAATCAAAGGTGTAATCCTGTACCGAAAAGTCTTGTCTTGCACTGAGAAGATGGTCGTCCTCAGTGTGAACAAGATCCAAAGTTTTGAATTCATCGGCTCGATTGCCTTCTTCCGTGTCTCCCTTACACTCCGTAGTAGGTACTCCTTCATGTGTCGCCTCGGAATCAAGTAGCGCTTTAGGAAAGCCGCAATCTGGTGTACTAGCATTGTTGTAGTCGAACGGTCCCTGTCGACGCTTCCGCATCTGCGTTGTTTGTTCTTTATTAGTGTTGGTAACCTCCGCTTCGTCCTCTGACGTGGTGTGTACCTTACGTGCCACTACGATCTCCGTGGAGTCGCTTAGATCAATAGCTTCGTTTAACTTTACCTTTGTAGTGGTGCCCGATACCATTTGATTAAATAAAGATAGAAGTTTGTGCACTTCACCTTGTAGTGCTGTGAGGTCAGACCTCAACTCGAGCAACAAGTCATTAGACATATGAGCAGAGGGTTGCTGTTCCTCATCCATCCGGGAAAACTCACGAAAAGTCACAAAAGCACAACACTGGAATAGTAAGGTGGAAGAGGATAGAACCCTGCTGATATATAAAAACGAAAAACTCGACTCTAGTATATAGATTCACGACACCCTTGAGTAAAATAAAAAATTGATTTCTTTATTCACGTTAAGCGCTTTCAGCTGTCCCCAGCCTTCATCAGAACAAATAATCTCTCCAACATCAGGGTTTAAATACATACCTAGTTATCTCCTTAATTAATAAATTAGTAAAAAACCGCCAAAAACATTTTGACTATTTAAAAAGACATGATAACAAATTCCATTGTTGTCAAATTCAGCTGAATCCTACATCTATATCACTACTGGATATATAAATACAAAAAACTTTGTCATATAAAAAATTTTTTCAATAAAAGTTGAGAGTTACAAAGTATACATTTAAAATTAAATTTTGTGACATCCATTATTCACTTCTAGGAAATATCTTGTTACAACAAGCTTGTGTATATACCTTTACATTCAAATATTTCATAATGATATGTTTAATCCGTGCCTCAGATATGTAATTCATAATATGTGATTTTTAACAAGTTATTCCAAAGCTAGAAATGGTTTTAAACTAATGAAATCATTAAGACCTGGAGGTCTTGTGGAATCCGTCAGGATTTGCCACTTGCTTTCACATAGTGCTAACTTGGTTTTCCAATCACCTCCAAATGGTGTATATTCCACCTGCTCTATGATAGAAAAAAGAAAACTATGGTCAACTCCTTTGTCTAAGATGTGTCTGCATAGTGCATTCTATAGCCCTCACTATAGTAACATCGCCCTATACGTCAGATATCTAGACGATATTTTCATTTTGTGGAGGGCATCGGAGAAAAAGCTGTTGGAATTCATGAGTTTTCTTAACCAGACAGTGGATTTTCTACAATTCACTTTTGACTACAGCTATGAAGAAATGTCGTACTTAGATGTCTTATTAACCAAAAATGATAGTGGATTTTCTTCTAGAATCTACAGAAAACCAACATTTTCCAACGGCTATGTTCATTACAGCAGCAACCATCCTCCTCACATCTTCAGTAACATAGTCAAAGGTCAATGCATCCGGGTGGCAAGGATGACCTCCAACCAACACATGGTGGAAACAGAAATGGATATTATCAAGGACATGTTCATCACGAGAGCCTACCCGGTGAAAATGGTGGAAGGGGTCATCAAATATGTTACCCGGGAATGGGGTAAAAAATATCTTCCACTATTGGGCACATTTGAACCTATTACTAAAGATGACACCCTCCATATATCTGGAGGTAGGGTATGTGTACTCATGTTCTCCCCCAAAACTTATTTGATCCAAGAAATATTGGACAGGCATTGGAAAACCTTGACGATCATTGACAAGGAGCAAATTTTGGGTACCAAACCCAGAATTGTTTTTAAAACAGCTCCCAACATAAAGAGAATATTGCAAAAAGAAGGTTACATCAGATTGCAGGGGGATACAGATAAAGGGACCACAAAATGTGGTAACTGCAAACAATGCAAATACATTAACACAAGCAAAATAATTAAGATAAATGATACATGTCACACTATTATCAAATCAAAAAAGGGGAATTGTAAAAGTAGACAGGTGGTCTATGTGGCCATCTGTATAGTATGCAATGCCCATTACATCGGCAAAACTGAGAGACAACTAAATAGAAGGATTTACGAACACCAGTATAGAATAGGGAAGGGTGACACCAAGAATGCACTATGCAGACACATCTTAGACAAAGGTGTTGACCATAGTTTTCTTTTTTCTATCATAGAGCAGGTGGAATATACACCATTTGGAGGTGATTGGAAAACCAAGTTAGCACTATGTGAAAGCAAGTGGCAAATCCTGACGGATTCCACAAGACCTCCAGGTCTTAATGATTTCATTAGTTTAAAACCATTTCTAGCTTTGGAATAACTTGTTAAAAATCACATATTATGAATTACATATCTGAGGCACGGATTAAACATATCATTATGAAATATTTGAATGTAAAGGTATATACACAAGCTTGTTGTAACAAGATATTTCCTAGAAGTGAATAATGGATGTCACAAAATTTAATTTTAAATGTATACTTTGTAACTCTCAACTTTTATTGAAAAAATTTTTTATATGACAAAGTTTTTTGTATTTATATATCCAGTAGTGATATAGATGTAGGATTCAGCTGAATTTGACAACAATGGAATTTGTTATCATGTCTTTTTAAATAGTCAAAATGTTTTTGGCGGTTTTTTACTAATTTATTAATTAAGGAGATAACTAGGTATGTATTTAAACCCTGATGTTGGAGAGATTATTTGTTCTGATGAAGGCTGGGGACAGCTGAAAGCGCTTAACGTGAATAAAGAAATCAATTTTTTATTTTACTCAAGGGTGTCGTGAATCTATATACTAGAGTCGAGTTTTTCGTTTTTATATATCAGCAGGGTTCTATCCTCTTCCACCTTACTATTTCATTGTATAATAGCAATAATCCACTTCTGAGTGTGGGTAATGCTGGATTTACCCACGGTTGGCTTTGTTTGGTCACTCGGGCTTCGCCCTCTTGACCAAACCACACCAACCGTGGGTAAATCCAGCATTACCCACACCCAGGCGTGGGTTATTGCTATAATACTGATCACTTCAGAGCATGCAGAGGCCATTTAAATGTTCTCCTAAGTAATGCTAGGATCACAAGTAAAAAGTGTGATGACCATATCTTACTGTGAGTAAAAACTATTAACATGTCTGTAATAATCAAACAGGTGGTACATATCTTGCTTAAGTCAACATATTGTTCCTTAGCACACCAACTAGCAGCTTTGATTGTAGAGATTTGTTACTAGCTAAAGATTTCATATGTTCCTAACTTTTATTCAACAACATGAGTGCTACTTTTTATAGCTACCAAATTAATGTTGCATCACTTAACCATCGGTTGTATCTATCACTGTTCAGGCTTTAAGACAATTAGAAGTGGCAGCTTTTTTGATTTATTTAAAAGCACCTTGATCACGGAATTATGTTGCTACTAGGTGATCTTCATTACATTTATGTAGAGGGAGACCATGACATCTATGAGGAAATCTGATACTAAGCATTTGCAGTTACTTTTAAAATCGGCCTTCATTCACTTAAACGCACTTAAGCATTAATACATACATCTGTTTCTCAAACATATGTTATTCTGTATAAAACAATAATCTGTCTTGTGATATGACAACTTATAACCTGTAAACTATCTCGGCTTAACTTTTTATTACCTACATGTCTGCTACTAATTTTTTTTTCAGGTTTTTGCCATGTTAGACTTTCTTAAAATGCCACTTTAGGGGTAAGCATTGTCAAATTTAAAACATTTAAATCTATACTATTCAAATGTCAGTAAAATATTTTAACATACTCAACCTCTTTCCTAAAATGCGATTCTTGTTTGTTTATATTCTAAACATTTGATCCTGTTGTAAATATTTATTGTTCTTCGTGAAATTATTTTGTACATGGCTTAATTTGCTAGATTTAGTTTTGTTTCTTAAAATTCTTTCAAGTGTAAACATTCAGGTAAGGTCTGAAAATGGTCCATGTAGATCAGCGATGTACACAAATAAAGAAATTCATATAACATAAAATAAAATGAATAAAGTTTTTACCAAGAGGAACCCATGAACTCGATGCTGACCTGTAGAGTAGTCCGTAAATTTTATAGCTGAGCCATTTCTATCTCTTTGAAATTCTGACATTGTTAGCAGTGTGAAAATTAAACTAATCACCTGGACTGGGAATAGAACCCATAGCATTCTGCTCTTCCAGCAGCAAAGTTGACTGTACTACCTACTAAGCTATAGATACTGAGAACGGGTAATGATTACACTTTTGCCCCAATGGAATGGAGTTAGAACATTATTTGCGTTTTTCTCTGCCTTTGTAAACGTGGCACACTAGATTATTTTCATTGGTTCTGATTTAGAATTTCTGTGGGGAAACTGTCTCATCTGAAAATAGGAAGAATGAAGTATTGCTGAACTTAACTGCAAATGTATCAGAATACTAGTTTGGACTTAGACTGTCTGTTATGTCTGTACTCAAACTGCTCACTTTAGCTGTGGCAAGACTGTTTTTATCTTTTAGTTGTACTGATTCTGGGGAATCCTAGAAAACTATCTTCAACTCATTGCCCATTTGGATGCCGATTATTATCTGAGTTTGCATTTAGCTTTAGTGTCAAGCCTGTTACTGCAATATATTTTTATTTTGCTAATTAGTGTGTTTGTGTGTGTTTTTATTTTTATTTATTTATTTCAGTTTGATGACCAGGGAAGTCCACTGGGCCATGAAGAGCCCTTTTTCAGTGGAGGCCCAGGGATAAAAGCTCCAAAAACAAAGAAGAAGAATTTGATACAAAACTTAACATGTTGCAAGATAAACATCATTATCAAGAAATACAGCATATGTTACATATAAAATATGGTAATTGAACATAGTAAATTAGTTATACAATGAACAATGAAAAATAAGTATACAATTACTTGAAACATAGTACAGCTATAAAAGGAATAGGTCACCCCATAGTATGGGAGAGATCATCCCATGTGCAACTGGAGAACTGTCCACGGGAGTAAGGTGGAAGTAATTAGTAATGTGAAATAGCTGTTGTATACAATGGAAAAGGAGAAGGAGAGAGGGTTAGAGGGGAGGTTAAGTTGTAGCATGACATGGGCATTCCCATTTGGAAAACAGATGTGAGAACAGCTGAGATTTTAAATTGTGATGGTTAGATAGATTGCATAGGAGTGAAGGGAGAGAGTTCAATTGTTTAGCTATGGAGCAGGACAGTAGTAGTTCGCCAGGAGGACATGAAGGTTTGTAGAGTTGTAGGAGATTTTGGTTTTAGGATTTGAGTGAACGATTAGGTATGTAGGGGTTTAAGGATGTAGCAAGACAGGGGCAGTTTCCAGGTTTGAAGATGAGCTTGTGAGCAGTGGTAAGTTGGAGATGTCTCAGGTAGTTGGGAAGTTCAAGACATTGCAGGGTGTGGAGGGAGTGGCAGTGGTGGGATGAGTTTTTTGAATTGGTTACGAATTTGCAGATTTTGTGGTAACAGGATTCGAGTTTGGATCGTATGCCAAGCTGGATATTGGTGAGCAGGGGAGTGCCATACATAAGAGAGGGGGAGAAGGAAGGAGGATGCAAGAGGTTGTCTGGTTGAGGGACTGAGGAAGCAGTTGTGTCTGTAGAGGAGACCAATTTTGTGATGTTTTTTTTTTGATTGAGGAATGAATGTTGGTGTCAAATTTTACATCTTTATCAATGATGATGCCTAATAGCTTTGTATAGGGAAAGATTTCAAGGGGGTGTTATTCTGGCTAAGTATTGAGAATGAGTTCTTGTCAATACTGGATTTTCTAGAAGGGGTAAAATCATTTGTTTAGTTTTATTTGCATTTAAGGCCAGGTGATTGGATTACATCCTGGTTTCTGCTTTGGAGAAGGCTAATTGGGTTTCTAATAGGAGTTCAGAGGGGGAGTAGGCTCAGCAGATGATAGTAGAGTCATCGGAGTACTGGATGAGTGAGGTTTCGAGGATGGAGTGGTGGAAGTTGTTGATAAATATGTTGAAGAGTAGAGGACCGAGAATTGAACCTTGGGGTACACCAGTGGGTGTAGGTAGGATGGAAAAGGTTAATATTTCCATTGGGCAGCTTGTTAGCAGTCAGACAGGTATCTGGAAAACTAGAATAGGGTAGTAGGAGAGGGCTGTAGAGCAGAGAGTTGGGATAGGAGTAAGGTGTGGGTGATGGTGTCAAAGGCCTTTGAGAGAACTAATAACAGTGTAGATACAAATTTGTCAGAGTTACATGCTAGATTAATGGTTTTAAGAAAAGAAAGGAGGGCAGTCATGGTACTATGGTCTGGGCATAAGCTGTGTTGAGTGGGGAGAGGAGATTGTTTTGTGTTAGGTATGGCATGAGTAGTGCATGGATAGCTTTTTCTAGTTCTTGGAAAGAGGAGAAAGAATAGCAATGGGTCTGAAATTAGTAG
>NC_056734.1:911812478-911829041 GCF_019279795.1 Protopterus annectens
GTCATAAGAACTTATTTCCAGTTCATCCAAAAGACTAGATAAAGTACTCCAAGAATAATTAATCAGGATCAATGTGGTTTTATAAATAATAGGTAGACTTTTGATAATATTATGAAAACTAACATGATTCACAGGGAAGTAAAAGAAGAGAACAGGCAACTAGTATTAGTGAGTTTGAATGTATTTAGCAGGGTACATTGGGGTTACCTGTGAGTAGTTTTACAACATATGGGTTTTTCAGACAAATTCATGATACTGCTGAAGTGAATATATATAAGTTCCAAAGCAGCTATAAAATGAATGTAATACTGAGAAACTTTAAAATCAGTCAAGGTATCAGGCAGGGATGCTCTTTGTCCCCTACCTCACAAGATTCAACAATCAGAAGTGGAAGAGTGGTATTGAAAAACTGGCTTTCTTTACTAATTATGTAATTCTTTGCCTTACGAACCCAAATAAAACTATAATAACATTCTTTCAAATGCTTGTGAAATTTAGGGATGGCATGGGAAAAAAAATCATTGAGGAAAAAACTAAACCAATATGTGTGACTTGCACTGCAACATGCACCATAGTTCGAGAATTTCCTTAACATTGGGGGCATTATTATTTAAAGTATTTGGTGTATGAATAACTTATAAGCCACCAAAACAGTCAAAGTAGCAAATGAAGGCTAAGATGTTAGGGTTATTTAAAGATGGAAAGTTTTAAAGTGTGACTTGGATCAGACAATACAAGCTGCAAAATGTTTGTGGTACTGCTCCTCTTATATGTAGCACAAAAATTTTATATGATCCAGGGAAAACATTTTAGGAAGGAATTAGATGTAGTGTTATGAAATTTATTGGGAATGTTAAGAATCATAAAGTAAAATGGCATACAATTATATTGTCAATAGAGGAAGGGAATCTGGGTTTTCCACATCTGTAAAGATATTTTAGGGCTGCACAAATTATGCTATCTTTCTACCTGCAAAATCCAGGGTACTTGGCAAAGTGGAAAATATGATGCTGGAGATAATCTTCAGCAAATATGTGTAGTGAATTAATGGGAGAAAACAAACAGAAAAGCAATATTCCTGCTTTGGAACAATTGAATAAGACAGTCAGTGATGTTTTTAAGTTGAGTGAGTATAAAACCTGATACATTGAATTATGTCTCATTGAAAAGCAAGACCTGAAGATCAGCACGTTGGCAGCAAGAGGACAGTAGGACTGAAAAGGAGATACAAGAGAATGGAATAGAGAGAGATGTGTAATAGTTATCATATTGCCAGAAGAGACCTAATATAATACAGAGGGATATATGATGGATGGTAAATTAACAAAACACAAAATCTCGGAAGGGTGAAGTTTAGAAGATCATAACTGCATACTACTAATTAAAAAGGAAAAGTATTGATTACTTTAACTGTCTATGTGGAATGGATGTGGGACATGTGGGGAACACAGGTAATGCACATACCCAAGGAAACTGGGAGATAGAAAAGCAGACATGGCATATGGGTGAAGAAGAGGGAGACACAACTGGTATGTTGGAATAGGAAAATCTGATGGAAAGTATGAGCGGCATGGACAATGTTTTTTGGTGGGACTAGGCCCCATTTTCCAGTTTTTTAAGAATATAAGGAAGTTAAAGATAGAGAAAGAGGAGGAGAAGGTCATCACAGCAGGTATACTCATAGAGCAAATATCACAACAGAAGTCAGACAAACACTGGAAAAAAATTTAAGGACAGGTTAAGTTATACAGATGGAAAACTGCGCAACACAGGCAGTGGAAAGTTATCAAACAGTGTGGAGATGCATATCAGCCATGGTGAAATGCACAAAAGCATATCTGCTGATGCACTGTCACACTGTGACATTTTGCAAACTGTATGACAGTCATACCTGGATGTGCATGACCAATGGTAGATGTGAGCTGTAGGGTAATAAATAGGGATCACAGTACACATGTTGGATAAATAAACATATATTCAAGTAGTCTGTCATTAGAGCAAGTGTAAGCCAAGTAACATCACAGCTGAGCAAACGCAGATCTTGGAATGTTAGATAATTCCAACAGAGGACAGAAAAGAACCTCAAACCATGCATATGAAAGGCAAACAACCAAGCACAGTGCCAAACAGCAGTACTATAGCAAAGCAGCAAACTAGCTGCTACATACGCAACATGGTGTACACGACCCAACAAATGTGCAATGGAACGCATATATTTCATATACATATGCCACAACAAAGGCAAGACTGGAACTTACATGAAAGCATTTTCAATATGCATACATACAACAATGACATGTAAGAATAATATATTTTTACAAATCTAGCAGTACAGCTATATAAAAAATATCAGGTAGGTGTACACATGAATTTCAACAATGTACAATAGTTAACACACAAGTGTAATGAGAACAAGGATGTATTGCAAGCAGCAGCCAGTGACTTGTGTATGGATGTCCTTCATCAGTATAATCACCATAGATTTGTCACATGTTGCCCTTGTAAACAAACTAATACATGACAATGGACAATAATTGCAACAAAAGGCCAACATATCTGAAAATGATATTATGTGACTACAAAGCTGGAAAGACAACCTGGGCCTACATCAAAAAAGATAACGATAAAGCAGGACAATAAGGTAAGGTTACACATTGGAAATGCATGTGTACATCACATAGGGTGCTGTTAAAGCCAACCCAAAACACATTTAATAAAATTGCGAATGCATCGCACTTGCGGAGACTGCATTGCTGATATCAGCAAAAATGGGCATGTATCAATGAAAATGCACATTATTGTGCAATCATATAATATCACCAGGCATAGGTAAGCAAACTAACAATTTCCATGACACAAACATATACAGCCATGCCAATATGGAATACAAAACTGCAGTTATATGTCATATACCCTGCTCATTACTTCACAGAGGACAGTCCTGTGAGCATCATTACAGCACACCAGTATTAACTCAGTGAGTGCTCAGATGTCAAAGGTGAAATGGCATTTTATTATGGATTGGACACTATGCAGAGACATATACATACAACATTGGGGTCTATATTAGAACATCGAAGTTTCACAACTTTAAATATTCTAATATCGACCCTATTCAGCGAACGTTAAAAATAGCGAAACGACAGAAAACCAAATGTTTTACTAAGGAAAGAATTCAGTTATCCGTTTCTGTCGCTTTGCTATTTTCAGCATTGTGGTGGAAAATTACGGGTCGGATTCAGGTAAGTATGTGATTGGGCGTGGGTTACGTGAGTTAGAGTTAGGGAGTGGGTTAGGTATGTGTGTGATTGTGTGGATGTGAGGGTTAGGGCAGGTTAGGTGAGTTAGGGCGCGGGTCAGGTAAGTGTGTGATTGTGTGGACATGAGGGTTAGGGCGGGTTAGGTGAGTTAGGGTTAGGGCGCAGGTCAGGTAAGTGTGTGATTGTGTGGACGTGAGGGTTAGGGTGGGGTAGGTGAGTTAGGGTTAGGGCGCGGGTGAGGTGAGTGTGCGATAGTGACGAACCTTAGGGTTAGGGTTTGTGTTATGGTAAGTGGATAGTGGTGTTTGTACAGTTTAGTGTAGAGTTAGATGAATGATTTTAGGTGTATGTGTGTGGATTGCTGTTTGTTTGGTGTGCTTGTGTTGTGTGTATGTGATTCGGAGCAATGAATTTTTTCCCTGGGAAAAAATTAGCTGTTTTGCATGTTCAATGTTCTCAGCTTTCGCTGAATAGGGGTCGATATTAGAACATTCAAAGTTGTGAAACATCGATGTTCTAATATAGACCCCATCATTGAATATGTACACCATTTGCCAAAAGGTGTGAATTTATGTGACTAACAAATTGAAGGGCAAATATGACAGACCAAACACAGCATTCTGTACTGTTGCTGAATAAATTATCATTACTACTGTGTATACATGAATGTTACATTGTCAGTCTACATAGTCATTAAAAGAGGACAATCCATATGTATGACATACCTTTATGTGACTTAACATGGTATCAACATTGCCAACACATGCCACGCAACATTTCTTCATGTCAATGGAACAGCATGCCAACTGTCATCCAAAACACATGGGCAAGAACATGTCCTTCTGTTGCACATACATGATATGGTAATACTCAAATCACAACTATACTACTGTGATAGTGCTTGACTAAGGGCAACATGTTATATGGAGTTTCTGTTACTAAAACACACACTTACAGTATAATTACTTTAGCAGTAGCTGCATGTTAACTTCCACAATGCATGCACAGCTGAATGTGGCAGGAAAGTGTAATGTGTTAATGTGTGTCATGCCCACATTGAAACATAATTAAATGTCACATGGTGATGTCTGCATAGTATGGTTAGACCAGTAACAGATAAGCATGGCAGCTAAATGGTATGCATGCACAAGATTTCCTATACAGTCCAATCACTGATATGGCAAACAGCATGGTGGCAGCATTACACAATAGGAACACAACAGACAAAACCTACGGACCTGCGGAACCACTCTGATGGAGGTCAGCATCACAAATGATCTCCCTGGCTTTCTCCGCCCATGCCATAGCTTGAAAAAAGGTTTCCCGTCATGACACATCTGTTTACAAAGCATATCAGCCACCAAATCCCAGATCTGCTACTGTTCCTGGTGTTTTCTTCTCCAGGCTGCAAAAGGGATGATGGTACATAAAGGTCCAGCTTCCTCATCAACATCCTCATAATTGTCATGGTCATTGTCATCAGAGGACTCTGGCAGTGGCCTGACATGTGTTTGTCATCTACGTCCGATTGTTGATTGTTCATGGGTCCCATGTTCTGTCAAGATGAATCACTATACAGGACAGAAATTACACCTGATAATACCTGCCTACATAACATGCCCACTCTGACACAATGAACAGCAGAAGACAGTCGTCATGAAACAGTAAAATACATTGTGACCACAGTCCACTGTACCATCATATGAGATGAATGTCAGCAATTAAAAACATAACAATGAAAAGCAAATGGCTATCAGACCACGCATTCCTATGAAGGTAATAATTAAAACTCAATTGAAACTGATGGCTTTCATATTTTCCAAATTATTGTCACCTGAACAATGTATATCACTCAAATCTAAGACACATTAATTAATATCCCATCTTCATGTAAGTTCTGCATATCGGAATATGAGAATAAAGGTATATTAGCATACATTGAAGGTCTCATTTAAAACACAGTTGAAGATGAGATGGTGCAAACATTACCGAGTTTCACAATTATAATCAATAGATTTGCAGTTAGTGAATGGCTTTCTCTGAGGCGATCTCTGTCTAACGTACAGAGCCATGTCCAACCCAGAATTGTTGAACATGCTCCATCTTAGCAAAACCAAATCTACTCGAGCTACACGCTCTAGGGATATAAACCTCAACACAACAATGAATTGAACATGCTGGAGGGATAGAGTCCCTTCACAGAGACTTCACTTACTATGGAACAGGGTCCCGATCTACATAAGACAGAGCCCCTCACTATCACTCTTCAAGAGGAATCTTGATGAGTGGATGGGTAACAGAAAGTTCACACTGGGGATCACACCAACAGCACTACTAGATAGGGGCCAAGGGTACTAGCTGCTAGTACAAGGGTCTAGGGAACTACTAAAGGGGCGGTGAATACTGCAAAACGTGGCTGGGCTAATATATGCCTTCGGGCAGATAGCTCAGTACCAACCTATGAACCTATGCACACAACACCTTCCCTGTGTCACTTTAGCTATACATGTGGGCATGTCCAATAACAGAACATGTCAAGGACACTGTATCCATCACACAATGTGAGCAGCTTAATCAAGGCTGTGTAATGGTATGCATAACACAGCTTACCAGTGGAAATCATGACATGACCTGAACAGCTGTTTACTGGCCAACATTAAGCAAGGCAAGCGTATCACTTTCTCCATTATTTTTCCCCTGCATGTGTTCCCTGAACAGTTACGTCTGTATGTATAATTTAAAATGAAGTCCTGTGTCTGTACATGTAATGAGTCACATGAACAGCCACAAATTAACACTGTTATAATGAACATACAGTGAGAAGACAATAATGTAGAAAATATGAAAGCCATATTACAAACAACTGAGCCAGACACCAGGGTCATTGGCTAACCCACATCCTTTTAAGAAAAACAGCACTACCACACAGTAATAATGTTCAGTCATGAACAGTCACAGCTTGCGACACGAAAATCTAGTATATGTTGTACAACCATTAGTGTCTGTCTACTGACCTACCTACATTTAATGGCATTCAATACCCTGTAAAATGCAAACATCCTGATGCTGCATGCTGATTATGAAATGTTGCAAAGAAATGTCTGTGTGCACAAGTGTCCCTAAACACAGGATACAAGTATATTTTAACCAAATCAACAAAAGTATTGCAAGCAGATGCAATATCAATGTTGAGCTAAAGAGCATTCCACACAGTCTGCTAACATCAGAGTGAACGCAGACACAGCAGGTACCTATTCAGTATGTGAATGGACAGGCTATGCACAACAGATAGGTCACTGGAAACCACATCCACACATACAAGTGTGCCAGCACATGTATTATAAACAACAGGCAGAACACTATAGACTTTTGAAATGTCTACCTCAAAATCTATGTGACAGTTATAGATAACTAATTATCATTTAGGTTGCGGCCTACATTTTTAATACTATCTTCAAAAAACATTGCTTGACGATAAATGATATTTAAACATATTTGTATTTCAGTCAGACTTGTAAGCACAAGTACTGTGTGAGTACTTTAATTACCTTAATTATACATAATGGGTAGTCATGCATTCTTAGCAATATACATGGTAATGTCAAAAACACGAGCCTGTTAACAAGGATCAGATATATTTTATTTAACAAAACAGACAAAGTAAGCAACATGCCTCTCTCACTATGCTGCTCCTCCAGTCTCTGCACCCGCTCAATGCACAGGGCACAATTACAGGTTCTGTCCTCGTCACCTGCAAAAAGAAAAGAGCAACTGTGAATGACATAGGGCCAGATTCAGGAAGGCTTACACTGAGTTTAAGAGTAGTGTAAGCCTCCGTGTAAGCCTCCCGATTCAGGAACAGCCCAAACCCCCGTGTAAGAGACAGCTAACACGTCTCTTACACGGACTGGGCGTGGAAATGCTCAATACCTCATTTGCAGCTGAAAGATATGCAAATGAGGTATTTGAGCGATCCAAGAAGCCCAAACCAGTCCGTGTAACGGACGTGTTAGCTGCAGAAATGTACTCAGCTGACAACTGAGTACATTTCTGCAAAAATGAAAACGGAGCTATGTCAGCTCCAAATAAAGGGTGCATATGTTTCATTAAGCATGCCAATGGCCAAATATGTGGCCATTGGCATGAAAAAGTGTTGCAAAAATATTTTAAACAACTTTTTTTTTCGTGGGATTATGATGTGTAACTGCAGCGCACACCCGCGCAAATGGGGTGCACTACCTAAAACTGAAAACCGAAACTTATAAGCCCACAATTGTGGGATTTATGTATTACATGGAATGTCAATGGAGGGACTTGCAGACCAAAAACAATATGGCCTCCGTTTAGTGGTTGTCAAGGGGGGGAAGCTCCGTGTAAGACATGTAACTAAGCATTACTAGGCAATCCTATGTAAATGAGGGTTACAATACTGAATCACACTGCCACATAGGTAATGAGCACTGTCTGAGTAGTGTAAGAGCTATAGAAGGGGGAAGAACAGAGTAAGAGGTAGGTGACATCACAGGGGGGAAGGATAGAAATAAATGTATCAGATTGGAGGGCAATGTAAGGTGACAGATGACAGACAGACATCAGGGAGAGAGGTGTGTCCCAACAGAACACTAGAAAAGTCAAGAAACAGAGGGTGCACACTATCCCTACACTCCAACTTTCTTGATATACGTGCATGCGCGCGTGTGCGCACGTGTAAGGCAGGTTCAACATGTGGGAGCGTGTTGCAAACCGTTTACAACGGTTTGCGCGGGTGTGCACGTGTGGAAGGCAGTGTGCGTGCGTTTTAACATGAATCACCCTAGTTCACACCGTGTAAGGATGTGTGCACGCGTGTAACACCGTGTAGGGATGTGTGCACACGTTTAAGTAACTGTGAGCATGCTTAAGCTGGTGTGCACATTGCTCCCCCTCAGGAAACAGAGAGGAAAAAGGAAACAACCAGATTACAGGGAAACTGCTAAAGGATACTGCTGGAGTTAATTGGTGGAAACAATTGGAAGCAGGCAATTACACAGGCAGACTAGAAGCCCAACCCAGCACTTAAAACACTGCAAAGAGCAGTGCAGGGTGTTTCTCACAAGAGATACTGCAAGAAAGTAAGCTATCAGAATTGAAAACTGAAAAAAGCTGAACTCAGAGCAGAAATGCTAGGGGCTGCCATAGCTGTTATAATCAGGCATAGGCGAATTGCTGAGGGTGGTGACAATGCAGATGCTGACAGACAACCCAGAGTGAGGAGAAGGAGAAGAGTATACAGGCCCAGGGTCACCTACCATGGGTTACATGAGCTGGAGATAGTAGAGTGCTACAGAGTGGACAGAGACCTTCTGCAGCAAATTGTGGAGCTGTGCAGGCCACGCCTCACACACAGAACCAACAGAGGGGAACCCATCCCAGTGGAAACCAAGGTATGTGTTGGCCTAAGAATACTAGCAACAGGTACCTTCCAGAGACCAACTGGTGATATGATTGGGATATCACAGGCATCAGCCTCCAGGGTACTGCACCAGTTCCTGGATGCCATGTCAGCACATGTCGGTGATCATGTATATTTCCCCAATGCCCGTGAGGTTGTGGCCAGCAATATGCGTCTCTTCCAGCAAATAGCGGGATACCCTGAGGTATTGGGTGCAATAGACTGCACGCACATACGCATCAAAGCACCAGCCGGTGAGTGGGGTAGAGCCTACATGAACCGCAAGGGATTCCCCTCCATCAACTGCCAGGTCATGTGTGATGCCCAGGGCATAATAATAAATGTGTGTGCTGGCTGCCCTGGGAGCTACCACAATTCTCACATCTGGCATCTGACACAGCAGTACCAATCATTTGCCAGTGGGGACTTCCCACACGGACACCTAGTGGGGGATGCAGGTTACGCACTTGAGCCGTGGCTGATGACACCCATCAGAAATGCGCACACACCTGAACAGGAACTCCATAATGAGGCACACGCACAAACACGTAACGTCATAGAGCGTGTGTTAGGGCTGCTCAAGTCACAGTTCCGGTGTCTGGACACATCTGGTGGAGCCTTGCAGTACACACCAACTACATGTACCCAAATGATCATGATATGTGCTATGCTACATAATATGATCCTGCGGAAACAGCTGCAGCAGGACCAGCATAGGGCTGGGCCAAACATACCCCCACCATTGCCAAGGCCACCACAGGCAGAGGGTGACTCGGAGGAGGAACAACCTGACCTTGCCCCAGTAGGCAGAAGGAGGCGTGCCCAGTATGCCCTGGCCTTGGCAAAGAGGCAACGCATAGCACATACACTTGGTCAGTAGGAACACTGGGACTGATACCCACTCTGACTCACTCATATAGTAACAGGGATGCCTAACATGACACAACCTGCTTCCAAACATGTACAGGGAGTGTAGTATGTGCATCCAACAGAGGCAGCCCTGTAGCACCACCCGAGGCATGAATGCCATGTGTCAAGTAATGTAACACCATGTACCATATGCACACATGAGGACCCTGACTAACATCCACCCTCACCCATCACAAACCACAAAAACACAAACCCACATTCATAGGTACCACAAGGGATAGGAACCTAGATGTAATGCTACCCAATGCCAGAAGTATAAACAGCAAGATGTGTGCAGTGTAACCGCACACAGTATAGTAGATGTAGATATCAGTGCTGTAATAGACAACTGGGACAAAGCCCACACCAGCACCCTAACACTACCAGGTCACACCTCATACAGGGATGTACATGTGCAAAAACATGGAACAAGCTACAAAATGAGGGTGACTAGCAATAAATGTCATGGATAACCACACCCCCATGTTGGTACCACAACAAGAAGCAACATGGATTAGCAATGGTCAAATACCAATTGCTAAAACTGCCTACTACTAAATAGCTTGCTGCAGACCACTGTCCTAATAGCAGGAACTGCACCATCCCTATGTTCATAGGTGCATAGGTTCATACTAGGCTATCTGACCTAGGGCATATATAAGCCTAGCCCAGAGTTTTGTTGCTTCCACCACCCCTTCAGTTCTAAGGATAATATGCCCATTATGTTGCTGTGCCTCTGTCAAGCAGTGACACTGAGGTTATCCCTGGGGTGTACCTGTGATCACCCATCCATTGGTCATGATTTCTCTCGAACAAAGCCAGCGAGGTGCCCAGCCTCACATGTACCAGGATGATGTTCCACAGCATAGGGAGTCTATCGGTGATGAATCTGTCCCTCCAGCACACCCTTTGAATAGCTGTGTTGAGGTTTAAGTCTCCTGCCTGTGTAGATCTGACGGAGTTAGAGGTTATGAGGTGAAGCATGTTCATTAATTCCGGGTTGGACATGGCCTAGTATGTCAGGCACAGGCCACCTCTGAGCAGATGGTAGGCGACAGAATAGAGCTGGGGTTCCTGCAGTCAGGCAGCATAAGACATACATTTGAGACCTGTTATCTGTCTGGTGAGCAATGTGTGGGGCCTGTCCAATTGCTGCAGGTGTTGGGTCAGAAACATTCGGAATGGGGCATTGTACTCAATCATTGGTCGGATGAGTGATGAGTACAGGGGAACAATGACCTCCCTTGATCTAGATGTGAATCCCTGCATGATGAGGTGAGCAATGTAGAAGGTCTTCCTAACTACTTTGGCAACGTGAGTGTCAAACGAAAGGTTACTGTCAACCTGGGTGGCCAGATCCCGGATAACCTCTCCTGTGCTTAGAGGAGTAACACCTATATGGGAACTAGGGGTAACCTTGTTCTTCCCAAAGGGTATGACTATGCATTGTTTAGCGTTTAACTGTAGGCCATGGCTCTGGCACCAGTTATCCATTTCTATGAGACCCGTCTGAAGGATGTCTGTGTCAGATGGGTTGTCAACTATGGTTCCCAGTTAGCAGTCATCTGCAAACCTTGTCAGCCATAATCCTCCTGTGTTTGCCTGTACGTCTGAAAAGTAGATGCCGAACAAAAGTGGGCCCAGGACTGAGCCCTGTGGGACACCACTTGTGACAGGCCTTGAGTGTGACATGGCACCATCAACCTTGACCCTGTGGGTGCTGTCACTTACCAGTTTGTAACCCATCTTGTGATGTATGGGTCTACATTTAAGCTGGTGAGTTTGTCAATGATACCCGAGTGGGGTATTGTATCGAAAGCCTTTGCCAGGTCAAGGTAGGCTGTGTGGACTGCTTTGCCCTCATCAATGGCCTTGGTGACTGTTCTGAAATAGTCAACCAAGTTTAAAAGGCATGATCGCCCTTGACAAAGCCAAACTGTGTTGGATCCAAAGTCTGCAAGTCCCCTATGTCTTCATTCATGAGTTCCATTATGATCCTCTCCATAGCTTTGCAGACCAGGCTTGTCAAGCTGATGGGACGGTAGTGTCCAGGGTCGGTGGAGGCACCACCTTTGTGAAGTGGGACCACCGTTGCCATACGCCACTCCTTGGGTATGTATCCTGAGGTGAGGCCAAGATTAAACAGCTGCCCTAACTGCGGTTTCAATTCCTCATTGAGTTCGTGGAGCCCACAACTGGGGACACCATCCGGTCCCATGGATGCTGTGTTTCACGCCTTGGATAGAGCAGTTCTTACCTGAGCATTTGAGATGTTTGGGGGGCTACAATCCCCTGGTATAGATATCCCTCCCTTTGGGGGGGAGAAATATGCACTGAACCTGTCAACCAGTATGTTGCCAATGTCTGTAGGTTCAGTGATCTTTACATCATTATGAACTAATCCTGAGCATATCTGGGAGTCACCTCCCAGGTTTCCAACATAGCTAAAAAAGGCCTCATGATTGTCTTCTGAGTCCTTAGTGAGTTTTCCCTCAAAATGTGCCCTGGATGATTTTATGGGAGATCTCAGTTCTTTACACATAATGAGCAGGGGTGTCTTCCCTTCTACGGAATTTGCTCTATCTTGTAGTAGCACCTTCCTTCTGATGTAGAGCATGTTTATGGCTGGGGTCCACCAGACTGCACGCATGCCTTTGGTACAAAGAGTCTTTGTTTTGTGTGGGATTGCCTGATCCATGCAGTCCTGGAGGTGCTGGTAGAAGGCATTTGTAAGTGATTCAGCGGCTTGGGTAATGGTTTCCGCTGGCTTGGGGGCCTTGAAAGAGACCACACCAGTCTTTAGAAGTGTGAAGTTGGCTTCTGAGAAGTTCTTCACTGTGGTGTTTTTTATCTGGGGTGGGGGCGGGATGTGGACTTCCAGTGAGATTAGTTTATGATTTGATCTCACCAATGATGGGTATACTTCTGGTGTTGAACATTATGACCCCATGTTCTTGATGATGTGATCTAGTATGTTGTCTCCTCTTGTGGGGATGGTGACTAGTTGCTCCATGGCATTTGAGGGTATGAACTCTAGGAACCTTTGGCCTAGAGTGTTGGGGCTTAATTAGGGCTTGATTCGTGATCCCAGTCTATATTGGGATAGTTGAAATCACCCAGTATGATGGTGTTTGGAGATACATTTATCCCCTCCAGTGTTTTCAGGAAAGCTGTGTGAGGTTCCTGAGTTTGAGAGAGTGGCCTGTAACCTGCTACAAACTGCCGAGCAGTCCTGCCTACAGTTAATTGCACCTGGATGGTCTCTGATGCATCGTGTGTTGCCACCAACCTTGAGGTGAGGGTGTCCTTGATGAATATGGACACCCACTCTCCTTTCTTGGTGTTGTCCGTATTTTGGGGCCGGAACGCATGATATGAGGTAACACCTGATACTGCTGGGGTGCTGTCAGGAGCCTTGAACCAGGTTACAGTCACAGCACAGACATCGATGTTCCCCATACTGAGAAGGGCTTCGAGTGAGTGCATCTTGAGGTTGAGACATCTGGCATTGAGCAGCATCACCCTTAGTTCACCTCCTTTTTGTGTTCTAGGGTGGTAGGTTTAGAATCTGAGCCTTGCCTAAAAAAGGCACAATGGGGGTTGCAAGAGCCTGAGCCAAATTCTGGAAGCCCAGGGGTGACAGGTGCAAGCCGTCCCCTGCGAATCAGCGTGGCTTGTCCAGCATGTCATCCCAGGCAGACGGACATTGGATCCCCTTTGAATGACACCCTAGATTAAGCCAACTATTACAGCTGATCATCTTGTCTCTGTATTGTGGCATCATTCTTGGTGAAGGTAGGATACTGCTCAAGGTCAGGGTCATACCTGCCTGGGCTACATAAGCAGAGAGCTCCTCTATGTCTCTTTTCATGTAGTCCAGGGAGGTACATCTCAGGTCGTTCACACCAGCATGGACAATGACTGAGTCATACTTGTACTTGCAGTTGAGTGACCTGAGTGCTTGCATTATGTGGTGGATCCCAGCACCCGATAGGCAGCTTACTGTGACCTCCTCCTTACTCAATCTGGTGAGCTGGACGTCAGTGTGTCTGACTATGGAGTCACCTATGACGAGTGTGTCTGGCATTGTGTTTGGCCTTAAGGGCTGTGAATGTTTGGCACACTGACTCTGTGGTCTATGTGTTGCATGTGCTGTGCCCTGTGGAGGCAGTTGTTTGGGTGTCTGCTGTGGTGGCTTCTGCTGGTATGGTAGATCTGTGATCAGAGCCTCTGAGTATGTCTTTGTGTGTTTATGTGTATGATTTGAAGTTGTGATAGTGCTATGTGAGACTGGGTTTGTGGTGTGTGTGTGGTCACCTTCTCCTCCTTTCTGGTCCTGCCAGTCCTATGTTGAGAGAGCTCAGCCTCCAGGTTGGCCATATAGTTGCATCTCTTGCATGCATTTGTGTTTTGTGGGAGAAGGAGAGGGTTGTCTGTGTACATGCGTCAATTGTAACATTGCCTCAATATTCCCAGGTTCACCAGCTGAGCAGGAGAGGACACTAGCAACTGATCCCTTGACATGCCAGAAGGAATAGACAACAAACTGTTGGAAGACAGGAAGATATCAAGCCCCCCAGACCACATTATATCGCTTGACTGACAATACCTACACATACACCATAGTGTCATAGTTGCATAGTTTACTACTAGGCTATCTGCCCTAGTGCATTTATAAGCCTAGCCATAGTGATGTGGCTATTGCCACCCCTTATAGTAGTAATACGTGTACAGAATAGATTCCGAATATTGTGCCTCCCACTTAGTAGTGACACATTATGACCCCCGTACATAATTGAATACCTTGACTGTGGCTCTGTCTAGTAGTGACACAGGGAGGACCCCTGGGGTAAAACTACAATCCGACATCCAGTTGTCCAGACTTCTCTTGAAGAGAGTCAGTGAGGGACTCTGTCTAACATGAACTGAGATACTCTGCTAGAGTGTGAGATGCCTGTGGGTTATGACTCTGTCCCCCAGCATGTCCTATACATGTATGTGCTGAGGTTCAAATCTTCAGCTCCCATGGTTCTGGTGGATTTTGATTGCTTGCAGTGGAACATGTCCACCACATCCTGATTGGACATGGTCTTGTATGTCAGGCATAGGTCACCTGTAAGTATGCGGTATGCCACTGAATAAAGCTGGATTTTCTTTAGTCTGGAAGCATATGACATGTGTTGTACACCCCTGATCTCCTTGGTAAGGTACTTTTGGGGTCTCTCCAGCTGTTGCAAGTGCTGGGTGAGGTACATACCAAATGGGGCTTTGTATTCAATCATGGACCTGATAAGGGAGAAGTATAGTGGTACAATGACCTCCTGTGATCTGGATGGAAAACCCTTCATGATAAGGTGGGCAAGATAGAAAGTCTTTCAAACCACTTCAGCAACATGGGTGTCAAATGAGATGTCACTATCTACATGTGTCCGCAGGTGTCTGATTTGTATTCTGTGCTCAGTGGGTTGCTGTCTATGTATTGATTTGTGTGTACTTTGTTCCTCCCAAAGGGGATGACCACACATCAGTTGCAGTGAGTTTCAGGCCATGATTCCGGCACCAGCTATCTGTCTTTGTGATGGCATTCTGTAGGATGTGTGTGCTGGCTGATGTATTCACATATGGTGCGTAGGTTGCAGTCATCTGCAAACTTTGTCAGCCACAACCCTCCTATGTTTGCTTTCACATCTGAAAAGTAAATGCCAAATAAGACGGGTCCCAGGACAGATCTTTGTGGGACACCACATGTGATTGGCTTTGAATCTGACAAGGCACCTGCAATGTCGACGTCATGGGTTCTGTTTCCTAGCCATTTTTCAAACTATCCTGTGACATATGATTTGATATTTCAGCTGTTGAGCTTGTCTATGATGCCTGAGTGGGGTATTGTGTCAAATGCCCTAGCCAAGTGCAGGTAGGCTGTGTGGACCACGTAGCCCTCATCAATGGCCCTACTGACAGTATCAAAATAGTCAAACATGTGCAAAATGCAGGATCTGCCCTGTACAAAGCTGAACTGAGTGGGATCAAGGGTCTGTATGTCACCAATGTCTCTGTTTAAGAGCTCCATAATGACTCTTTCCATAGCTTTGCAGACAAGGCTGGTTAATCTTGTGTGGTGGTAGTCCCCAGGGTCTGTGGAGGCATCTCCTTTGCGGAGTGGGACCACTGTTGCTGTACGCCAGTGTTCAGGTACATATCCTGTAGCAAGGCTAAGGTTAAATAGCATTTGTATATACGGGTTTAGCTCCTTCTGGAGTTCACATAGCACGCAACTGGGGATACCATCAGGTCCCAATGATGCTGTGTTCTTGTCTTTGCTGAGTGCGGCTCTCACATGGACATCTGAGATGACAGTGAGGTTACATTCATCTGTGATAACTATCTTCTGTTGGGGGTGAGGGAGGGGGAAATTGCACTGAACCTGTCTGCCAGAATGTTGCCAATATCTGTCAGGTCACTGAAATATATGTTGTTGTGTACCAACTCAGAGCATATCTGAGGGTTCCCACCCAGGTGTCTGACATAACTGAAGAAGGCAGTGTGGTTATCTCTATCGTCTTTGGTGTTTATGTCTCAAAGTTGACCTTGGATGTCTTTATGAGAGAATGTAGCTTTTTACTAGTGCTGCTCACAGCCGCCTTCCCTTTAGGAGATGTAGCTCTGTCTTGCATTAGTATCCTTCATCTGTTATACAGTCTGTTTATGGCTGGGGTCCACCAGACAGGCCACATTCCCTTGGTGGAGAGGGTCATGTTTCTATTAGTGATTGCATGGTGCATGCTATCTAAGAGATGTCCGTAGAAAGTGTCTGTGAAGGAGTCACCATTGTGTGTTGTGGTTTCCACTGGCCCAGTGGGCTTAACGGATACCATCTCAGTCCAAAGAAGTGTGAAGTCAGCTTTTGAGGTGTATGTCACTATACTCTTTGTATTATACTAGCACTGACACAAGTGTAGAAAA
>NC_056734.1:911829541-911947041 GCF_019279795.1 Protopterus annectens
TACACATGGGGGAACACAGGAGGTTGGGATATCCATGGTACATGAGCCCACAGATGGCAACAGTGGAACTGATATCCCCACCCATAGGCAGTTGCCACTGTTCCTTCACAGCCCAGGACAGGGCTGTGCTGGGGGCTGTGCAGGCAGGACAACGGGCAAGCCCATAAGCTGTGCCACTCGGGCCTCAAGCTGGCGTAGGGGCCCAAGAACAGAGTCTTGGATGTCCCTTCGCACCACAGACCAGACACCTTGGAGGGTGAGTGGACGTGCTCCTCCGGCCACGCTTGCAGAAGTGGGATGGGCCCCATCCCCTGCAGCACTTCCACCCGAAGGTGGCACAGGGCCACCGGAGGAGGGTCCAGCCTGGGCACTAGTGCCAGGTGCACTCGCCAGCTGAGGTGGGAGAGGTGGGTCCACTGGGACCTGCCTTCCCAAGCATTCTAGGTTTGTGTGTATGTTATGTTAGCTTGGGTTAGTGGCATATTATTCCATTCAAATTAGTTGTAACAGCATGCATTGGTATTCCCATTAAACAAACACCCAGATATTAACACCATTGAACAATGGGCATATCAATATCACATGCATTATTTGAACAGAAATACACAATTGAACAACATGCAGGGTTGATTAATGGCAACAGGCCATCAGGTTTGCTGGTTTGCAGGTATGACCAGGGCACATGCAACAACAGACATGCATATATTTTTGAAACAGGACAAATGTCCATGGTTAATGAAATGTTCACATACCAATATTTAGTGTTTTTTTTTAATTTGCAATTATAGTGTGGGGTGGAGAAAGAAAATGATGACACATTCATAAATTATACATTGATATACATTTGTAATAGAAACACAATTAACTTGTGGGTGATACTTTCCCACTGATTCTTACTTGACTATCATGCTAGACCTGTTACAGATACATCACTATCCTAGTTATTTTGAATTTGATCAGATACATCATCCTGCTACACTTTGATGACAGGGCAGGGGACAGCTATGGATGTTTAGTATGTCAGACAATCATCCATTCTATCTGCAAATTGCTGACTGTGATCACCATATACAGAGTTTGGCCTGAACATTCAAGAGTCAGACACACTGAAATCAGTTTGGGATGTTAAGTTTTAATTCCCACATGCATTTATTTCTGTAGAACCACACTGAAGCTTAGATTCAGGTGCTATTACTACGTTATTCATTGATACATGACCCTTCCTGTCACTCTCACACATCCTGCAATTTCACAGTTCAGGTTGGTACTTCTAGGCTTTGTTCACATATTAGACCTGTGGGGATTCCAACACTTTCCAGCAGCCTCACTTCTGTCATGATTCAGCATTTCAACAGGGGATATATCTCACCTGTGATTACCTCAGCTTCTGCAGCTGTACTCTTGAGACTACTGCAGGTTATACTACATTTAATTAATGGTGGGACATCTGTATTATAGCACTATTTATTTCTATCACTTATATTTCCAGTTTCACTTGCATACTGATGAACTTGTTGCAGCCATACCTGCAGACTTTTACTTGCTGCTTGCACATTCTATTACTTTTAATCAATACACTGCAGTGTTCTGCTACGTGCTACACTATTATATTTATTTACGAGTACTAGGTGGGGTTACTAACCTGCATGGTGGCACAGCCGCATCAGCCTGCGCTCATGTGCCATTCGATTCGCAGAGCGGACACCTGCAGCTGTAATACAAAACAAGTAATATTGGAATACACATCTCCTTGGTATCAGCTAGTTGAATTCCTTACATACATAAGTAAAATGTAACTTACTCAGTAGTGGGGCGCTGGGCATATCCCGGGCCTCCTGGATCCATTGGGTCAACTGGTCTTGCTTACGTCGCTTCAGGTCCGCATGGTGGTGACGGACCTGCTCTCCAGTGCGTGGAATGCCAATAGCACTGGTCAGATCATGAGCCAACTGGTCCCATGCCTCCGCCCTGTACGCTCCCCATGAGACCTGGCCCTGCATGAGTTGGGCCTCATGATGGTGAACTAGGAGCCAGACCATGTATTTGGACTCCTCAACGCCCCACCGCTGTGCTCAAAAGCAACGTCCCTCCCCTACTCCACTCATTCTGCCTGCAGGTCTATTCTACAATCGTTTATGCTGTGTATTCCCACCTATGGGGCTTATATATGCCGATTTTCCCGCACGTTTCTATGATTGGCCATTTTGGAATTGTATCTACTTCACAGAAACTGCTTTATCATGCTCCATTTTGGCTAATATCCTATTTATATGCTATTTCTGCATTTCTATGTACTGCTGTCATGGCTTAGTGGTTTAGTACCTTGACTCTAGTGCATGGTATCCTGGGTTCGAATCTAACCACTGACTTTAAAATTTTATGACTGTCTAGAAATGACTTCAGGACCTGTCAATCAATCATGCCAAAAGCACTTTTAAACACTTTAAAACCAGGTCTGCTCTCGTTTGCGCGGAGCTCACGCATGCGCACTGCCGGTTAGCTTGTGGGAGCGTCGCACAAATGGTGTGCGCTGGGTTACACCTTAATTGGCTAGTAACACACATGTTAAACGAAGCACAGCTAGTTGCACACAGTTTGAGCCTGTTAAACCAGTCCTTAGCCATGGGCAAGCAGTTTGCAGTTTGTGAAACACTACTTAACTACGGGCACTCTGTCTCACTGCAGTTTAGCTATCAGTACGTTTCTAAATATTTTTATTATTGTATTACTTGAAAACATATGCTCCATTTCATTCCATTTTACAAAAGGGAATACTTTTACATTTGTACAATACTGTCAGGGGCCTTTTTAGTGCTTATTTACAAAAAAAAAAAAAAGGTTGTTGTGTGGGCTCGAACCTTACCTGCCTGCTCTCAAGCCGACAACTCTACCGCTATGCTATTACTTTTTGGCTTACTTTGCATATTTAGTTCTTATATTCTTTTCCACTTATTGCTAACTGCAGTTGCGCTAGTAGCACACCCGTGCACACGAGCGCACATAGTAGCACACATTTACGGGGTTTAAAAAAAATAAAACAGTTTTTATTTTCATTTTACAACATCTGTTCACTTTTTACATTGCTGGTCTGTGGGGGCATGTGTTGTGTAGTGTGGTTATTCACATTTCCATGGCTTCCCTTGTGGCTGTTTACTTTCAGCCATTCTTGACTTCTGGGGGCATGTCTACGGACACGCCCCCTACTCTCTTACACGGACCGTGTAAGAGTTACAGTGTGATTCAGCATGCCTCATGCACCTCATGCATATGCATGACATGCTGACATCACACCGTTTAACTGCAGCCTCCGTGTAAGAGTTATAACTCTTACACGGAGGCTTCCTGAATCCTGCCCATAGTCTTCAAACAACAGTGATATGTATTGCTGAGATCAAGTTCTGAAAATTTTCCTGTTGAAGAGCAATGTTACTAGGCTATGTAGGCTGAATTCAATAAACCCTATATAGTTCACACAAACAGTGTGCTCATTGTGGCAAAATGCTCACATGGTAGAGTATTGACTTCTATTCAGTAAGTGGCTATACACAGTGAGCAGAGCCACACAAACATGGTAAACATTGTGGTATGCTAGTTATAGCATGAGCAACTGAATTGTATGCTAATCAACCAATCCAAAATGTCGTAGCTATTCAACAAGCTATACAGCAATAGTGTACACTTAGTGTAGTTTTTGGATTTAAATTCCAAAACTTATTGCAATACAGCCACAGAAAGTACTCTGCATGTGAATAATGTTAGGGGCTCCTGCTGCTCTTCTGCATGTGTATGTGCAACAGGCTCTAGTCTATGCTGCTGCTGCTAACAGCCTTTGGCCAAGAAGGGTGTTTAGACCCTGTCTAACTTTTCATGGTCTGCTTGAGATGGGAATAATAGAGAACTACAGGGTGGCTAGAGACACACTACAGGAACTCTACAACCTCTGTTGTCCTCAGTTGACAGCAAAGGCAATCCAAGGGGAATCAATACTTGTAGAGACTAAGGTATGCATATCACTTAGAATTTTAGCTACAAGAGCCATCCAGAAACCAATAGGGGACATGCTGGGGGTGTCACAGGCATCAGCATCGAAGATTCTACACAAATTCCTGAGTACTATGCTACAGCATTCCACTGACTATATATATTTTGCCCGTACCCCTGAGGACAAAATTATAGGATTTCTACCTCCATAGCACACTGTCCTGAATTCCTGGATGCCATAGACTGCAAACACATTGAGATCAAAGCATCAACCCATTAACTGCCAGGTCTTGTGTAATGCTAAAGGAATTACCCTGGATGTGTGTGCTGGCAACTCCAGCAGTTACCAAAACTTCCATATCTGGCACAACTCACAGCTGTACCAGAGATTTTTCAGAGGGATATCCCACAAGAGCATTTGCTGTGGGATGTAGGGTATGCACTCAAACCATGGCTGATGATACCCATCAGACATGCACACCCACCCACAGAGGAGCGCTATAATTAGGCATATGCTCAAACAAAAAATATCATAGAGCATGTGTTTGGGCTGTTGAAGTCACAGTTTTGATGCCTAGTTACATCGGTGGGCTGCAGTCAATCTCAATATTTGTGCTGAAATTATCACTCTCTGTGCTATCCTACACAACATTACCCCAAGAAAGCAGCTGCAAAAGGAACACCAAGGAGAAGGGGCACACATTCCACCACCACTGGCAAGGTCACCACAGCCACATGCAGGTGAGGAATCAGGGAAGGAACCACCAGCTACTATGGGTGTAGGTAGACATAGATGTGCACAATATGTTCTTGACCTGGGCAAGATGCAAAGGATAGCATACATGCTGACCACCCAAGTGGTGAAACCTTCATTCTATGCAAATAACATACAGTAAAATTGGTGCAAGGCAATGCTCACAACCTTTGCATACACATGTAATGGCTGAGTA
Organism: Protopterus annectens; assembly: GCF_019279795.1. Classification (NCBI taxonomy): domain Eukaryota; kingdom Metazoa; phylum Chordata; order Ceratodontiformes; family Protopteridae; genus Protopterus; species Protopterus annectens. The sequence continues at coordinate 911,834,473 of NC_056734.1, forward strand.
CTGCAAGCATCAGACAGAGTCAGTCCCAAATTACAACAGTTGTAACTGCAAGACTCTCAGCACTGAACCTGGAATAGGAAAATAAATGGGTAAAAACACAAATGAATGGCAGATAATTGCATTCTGTTACTTGAAAATGTACCTAAGTAGAAAGTGTGTCAGTTGTCCAGCAATGACATCAATATGTGACAAGACTGACTTATGCTATTAGATTTCTGCTGTTTATCAGCTAACAGGCTTCATGAATTCAAAATACACACAATGCAAAAAACAGTCCAAAAATCTCTAATTATCCATGCCTTCTCACAGCTGAAGCAATAAGCCTCACTGATGTATTAAGAATTCCAGAGTAGTAATTACAACAGTAAAAAGGCTGTAAGAAATCAGTAAAAGTTTCACAACAGGTTCACTAACACATATATACTAAGCCATCAGTTAGCTATGCACCCTGTGCGTCAGAAAAAATACATAGGTATCTGTTAATCCAAAAGATAGAAACAAGGTGATGGCACTGTTATAGGTTCATAGGTGTATACTGGTCTAATGGCCCTGGAGCCTATATAAGCCTATCCCATAGGATTACCCTAGCATCGTGCCACACAACCTTAGTTCCCATTTCTTCTTTCGATTAGAGCCACTGTAGTGACCCCGGGGTGAATTTTCTATTTCCCATCCACTCATCAAGATTTCTTTTGAAGAGGGCCAGTAAGGTGCTCTGCTTGACATGTATGGGAAGTCTATTCCATAGCATGAGCAGTCTCTGGGTTATGAGCCTGTCCCTCCAGCTTGTTCTGTTGATTGTTGTAATGAGGTTGAGGTCTCTGGAGCGTGTGGTGCAGAGGGATTGGGATTTCTTTAGATGTAGCATTTCTGACAGAGCTGGGTCAGATATGGCTTTGTAAGTCAAGCAGAGATCACCTCTAAGTAGGCGATATGAGACAGAGAATAGTTAGCGTTTTTTGAGTCTGTCCATATAGGACAAGTGTTTAAGGCCTAGGATCCTCTTTGTGAGGTACATTTGTGGTCTCTCCAGTTGTTGCAGGTGTCTAGTGAGGTACATGCCAAATGGGGCATTGTACTCAATGACTGGCTAATGAGGGAAGAGTAGAGGCAGACAATGACCTCTTTCTTCCTGGATGCAAAACCCTTAATAATGAGATGTGCCACATAGAAGGACTTTCTGACCACAGTGACAATGTGGCAGTCAACAGAGAGGAAGCTGTCAACCTGTGTTCCCAGATCTCTTATAACACCTTCTGTGTTCAGTGGACTACCACTGATGTGGTAATTCATAGAAACTGGGTTTTTCCCAAAGGGGATGATGATACATTTTTTGGTATTGAGCTTAAGGCCATGGTTCTGACACCAGTCAATGGTCTCGGTGAGGCCTTTCTGTAGGATGTCAACATCACTTGGGGAGTTTATAATAGCTCCCAACTTGCAATCATCTGCAAACTTTGTCAACCAGAGCCCCTTCATGTTAGTCTGCACTTCAGAGAAGTAGATACCAAACAGGAGAGGATCCAGGATCGAGCCCTGTGAGACTCCACAAGTGACTGGTCAGCAGTCTGACTTGGAGTCAGCTACTTTCACACTGTGGGTTCTATCTGTGAGCCAGTTTGCAACCCACCTAGTGATATAGGAGTTGATGCCTAGCTTAGTGAGTTTTTTGATGATTCCTGACTGGGGAATGGTATCAAAGGCTTTGGCCAGCTCAAGGTAGGCTCTATGAATCACTTTGCCTTCACCCATAGCTCTGGTGACTGACTCAAAGAAGTCGACCAGGTTGAACAAGCATGATCTACCCTTCACAAAATCAAACTGTGTGGGATCCAGAGTTTGGAGATTCCCTATATCTTTGTTTATTAGGTCCATGATGATGCATTCCATAGCTTTGCATATCAGACTCGCCAGGCTAATGGGGCAATAGTTCCCAGGGTCTGTAGTTGCTCCTCCTTTGTGGAGAGGTATGACTGTAGCAGTGCACCATTCGGTAGGGACAAAGCCTGAGGTGAGGCTGTGACTGAACAGGGCACACAGGTGAGGTGTTAGTTCCCTCTGTAGTTCATGTAGAACATAGCCATGGACATTGTCAGGTCTCATAGAAGCTGTATTCTTGGCCTTGGACAATGCTGTTTTAACCTGTGCAGCAGAAATACTGGATCCCTGGCAATCTACTGGTATTGTGATTGGTCCTTTGGTGGGAGAGAGGGTGGTAAACTTGGCACTGACTCTGTCTGCCACTATATTGGCAATATCTGTTGGCTCGGTATAAGAGGTACCATTGTGCAGTAGCTCAGTGCAAATCTGGGTATTGCCATGGAGATTCTTTACATAACTATAGAAGGCCTTGTGGTTGTCTTCACTATCTCTTGCAATTCTGTTTTCATAGCTAGCTTTAGAGAATTTGATGAGGGATCTCAACTTTATGTTGAGGCTGATAAGGGAGTTTTTCCACTCCTGGGACTTCACCTTATCCCACATCATTTTCCTCCTTCTGTTGTAGAGTTTGTTTATGGCAGGGGAACACCAGATTGGCTTCCTTTTTTTTGGAGGAGAGCATCTTGGTTCTATTTGGTATGGCCAGATCCACTCATTTGTGTATGTGCGCATACAGTGCATTGGTGTATGATTCGGCAGTCATGCAACTATTCTCCATTTGCATGTTATCATCATTTGTACAGGGTGTTGTTGGAGGGGAGGGACAGGAGGCCAAGGCTGATACAAAAGTGGTGAGTGTGTGTGAGTAAAAAAGACAGGCAGTCAGAAATGTAACTAATTATTAAATGGCCACTAAGACAGAATGACTTGGAAGTATTATGAATGCCTCATGTACCTGTTATGTGTGCATGTCTGTATGGGCACTCAATGTGAAATGTGTGTGTGAGTGTCTGCATGAATACAGCCAAGCTATGTGCTAGCTCTACATCCTTGCATGTCAAACAGGTTTGAGCCATGCATGGTAGAGGTATCAGTTCAACGTCGTCACCCCCAAATGTGAAAACTGGCTCTGTCAGGAGTTGAACTGGCACGTTCATACCCATGGTCAAATGTGCTGGTGTTACTTGAATGTGAGCAATCCCTGCTGGATGAGTTCTCCTCATGACTATACCCAGGTCCACAAACCAGTGGTCTACTATGTCTAAGTGTGGTCAACTCAACCACTGATGTAGCAGTGGAAGTAGTGCTACTATGGAAGCAAGATCATGCACAACCACATTGGCTAACAGCAGATAATGATGCTGACCTATGGTTGCATGGATGTTGTTCCTGTCCCATCAGATGCTCCATCACAGACACTGCTTGTTCCAGTGCATCTTTTATCTGATCAATTAAATCAGGCACATGGTGGAGGCCATCACACACATCAGTCTGTGCCACATCTAGAACCGTAAGCATGTCTTCATAGGTCCTAGTGGAATGTGCCTGTGCCTCCCTGACAGTCCAAAACATTCATTGAATGACACATAATGACACACCAGGATCAGGTGGTGGGTGGACAACAGGCCACCTTCTAGCATCCTGATCATCCTTATGCATGCCTCCTTGTCCACACTTTGGCTATAGTCAGAGACAACTGGCATTGAAGCTGCAGTTACCACACTGCCCTGATCAAGTGTGTCACCTTCAACTTGTCCAATATCTGAGGGATCAGTGAAATGGTTATGCGTAAGCATACTGACTGTGTCTGAAGGAAATATAGGGGATGGATGAGTCACAACCTCTGTGTCAGATTCAACCTCTGAACCCCCCTGACTGTGCCTCTGTTTGGCCACCATCATAATCAGAACCTACAGATACTCTGACATCAGATGGTAGGAGTCCTAAAATTCCACTGTCAGGATCACCTATGACAATAAGCAAGAACCGCAAGAATGAAGTGACTACAACACTTAATATTAAACCAATTTATACAATAACAAAATAACAATTATCAAACAATTGCACTTGGTACAGCAATACAGACACCAATTGCACCCTCATCACACATATAGATAGTTATATATCTAAAGAATAGTCATTAATAAGCACATAAACATTTGATTACCATGTGCAGATGTCTCCACACTTTGCAGGGTGGGTGGTCATGGAAGAAATGAAGGAAGGAAAGGATAGCAATCAACCATCACAATGTCAATAACACAGCTAGATAGTGAATGCACAATTACCTATATGTCCTGTAAGAAATAGGTGAAACTGAAACTTAGCTGAGATTTCCAAACATACCCATGTGTACTGAACAACGCTCATGTATAACTCTGTTTACTTATCAATAGGTTCATAGATTAGTGCTAAATTAACTGTGCTTATGGGCCATTTTAAGCATAGACAACTACCCTACATGAGAATCAAATCCTACACCTTGTGTCTGCAAGGTATGCACCTTGACCATTATACCAACCTCCCATCATGCAGCTCTGTGTGTTTGTAGTAAGTTAATAGATTAGATTATAGGGGTGTGCTTGGTTTCTTGTTTGAGGGTTTTTATGAAAACAAAAATTCTTGTAGAATGTGACATAGGTTCCGGTATTGATAAAAAATATGTAATGGACCAACCTCACAAACATTAATGAGTGCATAGGTTCATAGATTCATAGGTATGTACTAGACTAATGGTCCTGGAGTCTTTACAAGCCTAGCCTATAGAAGTGTCTTGGCATCATGCCACCCGACGATGTTCCCATTGCATCTATTAAGTAGAGCCACTGGAGTGAACCCCGTGGTGAACTTTCTATTACCCATTCACTCATCAAGATTTCTCTTGAAGAGGGTCAGTGATGTGCTATACAGATCTATACATTGGGATGTATCACAAAAGCTGGAATCAGACATTTACAAAACCTGCCATATGTAATAGATGAGAATAATGCTGACCATACTGGTGGCTCTTTCCATATTATCTTGAAATTTTAATGGTCTCACAGGTATGGGCAAAAATGACAGAAAAAAAATCACAAGAAGTGTTATTGAAATTATATATTTTATTTTACAAGCAAATATAAAACTTGTCATATGTAAGCTTAACTAGAAGCTGCACCTGGGACACAATTCTCCTCCCAGCTACATCAGCACTGACATCAAGCACATGGTGCACAGTTTCCACTGAGCTATCTGGATCTCTGACTGTAGACAGCAACTTCTCACTTAGTATTAATGGGGGCTTGGTAGCAGGACCACCCCCATAGCCAGGTGTTCTCGGGCAACTGCAGCTGCTCTCCTCCAGACTAATGAAATCATATCAGTGGTCCGATGATGCACCTGATCATGATTCCTGCTGCTACCTCCTGCAGCTTTGACATCACTGACTGTTTCCAAATTTCTTTTCTGGCAGCCAGATCCCCACATCCTTAAAAAACATCAACTAAAGTCAGTAAAATGAAAAAATAAAAAAATGATATGTGTATTTAATTGTTTAACTGTATTTGTTTCTTTTACTCATGAAAGGCCTTTTGGCTGAGGCGCTAGAGACTGATATTTTGTTATAAAAGTTGGGTCATTTTACTGGCTATAGTTGTTGTTTTCTAAGTATTTTTATTTTGTGTTGTTTATTTATATCCCCACATCCTCTCTCAAGTATAAAGGTTCTATGGTACTTCAAAAGTCTGGATTATCACATCATTTTCTAAATCACTGAAAGGGATTTTTTTGGGATTTGTAGGCTTGGGTGCCATAACCTTATGTGATATAAAACAGAGGATAACACACTTAAGTATCACATAACTAATGTCATGCTTACATACTCAAATGTGAACATTACGCACTGGAAACACAATTTTCATTTAGTAAAACTGAAGGTTATGTGGTTGCCCCATCTCACCCTTACACACAAAACAAAGAATACCACATAAATAGTGTATTATGTTTCCCACAGAAATATCAGGATGCCTACACATTTAAAAGAGAAAAAACACTTGAAACACTCTTTTGTTCTTGGAACGCATAATGGTAGGAGGTTTCCCCACCAACAAAAGAACAAATGAAGGTTTGTACAAACCAAGGAATACCACAGACTCACTTGAATATATGCTTTCCACACAATTATCAGGATGTGTACATATTTCAGTGGGAGGTTGGCATAATGGTTAAGGTGTTTACCTTAAAAACACAGGGTGCAAGGTTTGATTCTCACATGGTATTATTGGCTAGGCTTAAAAATGGTCCACAGGGGCAGTTAGCCTAGTACTAAGCTATGAACCTATAAACCTATTTACAAAGGAAAAGTCAATTTATGACTGGCAGTCACTTCTCACTGTGCCCACCACTCCCATGGAGGTGACCCTGGGCCATCTCACAAGTGTAGCACCAGTGTCAGTGACATGTACATTACAATTCTCTCCAATAACATAATATTATAAAATCAAAGTTTAAAAATAATAATTGTGCTGAATGTATAACCTATCTTTGCAATGTAAATGTCTGCCTAAACTGCCTATGCTAACATGAAGTATAAGAAATACATACAGATAAAAGTTTCTCTTTCTATTGGATATATATAAATGCATTTGCAACATTTTTCAAAATGTAAACTGTAATAATACAAGCATACCTTAGCCAAATTATAAGTCTTCTCTATCAATAAATCTCCTTCAAAGGAATACCAAAACTTCTGTTTTGTCCAAATACTTGTCTCCTCACCTTCAAGTTCCCTAGCTACACGGTTACCTTTTTTTAGTGTAGATTCAGCCCTCTGAGCACTGTGAAGATACAAATGAGGTGCAAACTGATTTCAATTAATGAATACCAAACGTTTGCGTTCATGTAGCAAATGTAAACATTGTGTTGGCTAATACACCAGTGTTCGTTGCTAATGGCTTGTAATTGTGAATGATTAGTGTGAAACAGAAGGAAAGTACAACATAAATTTAGACAGCCTTCCCTGCAGTGGGTGTGTCAGTGAGGATACACTTCCAAAGTGTGAAACTAACTTCAGCAAGCTTTTAAATGAAACAACACAGCACAGGTTTATCATTTTTGTTCACTAATAGCCAAACTGTCCTGCCCTTGCTGATTTTTTTTTTCACTGGCATGTATTTTTATCATACATTTAAGGACAATGATATAAAATACACTATAGACCGCATGTCTGAGATTACAGCAGAGATAAGGGAAGAATGAACATAATACATAGAGTAAACAGTTACTTCATAATAGCTACTTCTGCACCCCAATAAAACTAAGCTTCTACTCTTCTCCCCCACTAGTAGATCTACCACACTTTCATTCTTTGTCACATCTAACAATGGTACCACTATTTCCCCAGATCATCACACCAAACTGCTAGGGGTTATCATAGACAATAATCTCAAATTTGACCTACAGGTCAACAAAACCATACAGATCATCAATAAGAAGCTTGAATCACTGTATAGAGACAAGACATTTTTAACCCAACTGGCTAGGACTGCAATTGCCCGATCAAACCTACTCTCTACTCTTTTATATGCCTCACCTGTACTCTCAAACCTCAACAAATCTGAACTAGGTGAGCTGTCTCATAGCTACAATCATATTTTCAGATTCGCCACTGGCTCCACTTATAGAACCCCATCACTGCCAGAAACTTAAAAAACTAGAGTGGCTAGAACTGCCCAGCTTAATTCAATTCAATCAACTCTTAATGGCACACAAACGTTTGTACCACCACGAGGATACCCCCTCACTTAAAAATATTATTAAGCCATATATCAACCTGAGATCTCTATGGTCAGCCAATAAACTATTGGTCCAAACCCACAAAGCTAATAACTCTGCTGGTGAATTCCTCTTTGTCAACTTTGTTGGCAAAACCTGGAAATTGTTGCCAAACTATATAACCCTACAATCCTCCAAAAGTCTCAAACAGTATCTCAAAGTGAATTGGCTATGCACATGTACCAACCCTGATTAAGTTACAAACTGAAAGCATATTCTGTAATTATCATAACTTGTAACTAAGTCACCAAGCTCTGCTTCCAATCTGATATCTCTTACTTTTAATTGTGTCTGTCCATGACAATTGTGAGTCCCTACTAGGGAACACTACTAAGCCATTGTATATAATCACTTTGTTTTTATAATTGTTTGCTAACTTCTGTGTAATCTATGTAAGTTTATCTATGTGGAGCTTTTCTCCCCGGGCCTCCGCTGAAAATGGATATGTATCCAGTTGGACTATACCGGTAAACAAATGTAAAATAAATAAATAAATAAATAAAATATACAAAGAGAAGACAGAACTGCATTTGTGCAAATATATTCATAAATGGTTGTGTGATCACTCATTATGTAAGTTATGTATGTACAACTGAGAATATGCAAGTGCCTGTCCTATTAATACTCTAGAGGATATGCAACTTGCTTGTATGCACATGATTTGATTGCTGTTGCAAAGCTTTGTTTGTGGAAAATAAAGATAATACTCCAGCTGTGTTTTGTAATGTCATTACCCTGATAGTTCAAATCCAAAGCTGTGTAATTGTTTAACATATGATTAACTTTTTTCTTCTCCTGTTAACATTTGTATGATGCATAGATTAGCACAAAATATGATCAAATGCATAAATATTTAAAAATGAGTGTCATTTGCCTTAGGAAGCGTAATCATGCTTGGTGGCATTGAGTGGTGGTTAGCACCTTGGATGATAATGACAGCATAAATTACAGCTGTGAACCACCTGTGTGTATAGCGCAACTTATAAAGGCATTGAGGTGCACAATATATAAGATAGGTAGACCATGGTTTGAGTCGCACAGTATGTTTTCACTGAGGAATGATGATGAGTAGACACAAAAATAATCTATATTCCCTTTTGTCTGTCTCATTTGCACATCACTCAACTGTGCACAGATTTCATTGCTGCTGAAAAAAAGTAAATATTACTTGCAAAAACAAAACACTGTTACATGCTTGACCTTCCATCATGCCAACAGACTAAGTGGTGTTGTGTATCTGTGGCAGCAGGTATAAGTTCATGGCCAGAACACAGCTGAGCCAGTGTTCTAATCCAGCACAGTATACTTTTTATTAATGGTATCCCACTTAATAAGATAATTATACATAACAATAACTATGTATAGCAGGATGATTTAGCATACCCATGGCATTATATGTGTAACTGGTATAGCATGACAATTATGGCTCTGTAATTAAAAATGTATTTTCTGACCTGGGGTGGTCTTCATAGTTTATTGACAGTCATCTACACACCTCCAATGAGACAAGTATAGCTGTAAAATGCAACATATTGTGTGCTCTGACACAGAAGTCAAAAATCTACTCTAAAAACAATACAAGTATGTGCATTTCTAGTACATTGTCACATTACTCCTGCATCTAACCTGAGAATGCATAAGCCTGAACCTTGTTATGTCACACACATACATGGTTAATTGAAGTATAGCACCACTCATTCTATAGGTGTATATTAGTAATGTCTATGTTTGGTGTAGAATAGATTATGTGTGCTGTATCTTTAAGAAGCGTTTCAAGGACTGAACATGCATATAAAGAGCAAGCACGTGCTAGCTTCAATGCCATTTTGAGACATCAGCCAGAGAGTGAGCATGTATGAGTGTAATAGCTAGTTTGTATATAAGTTTACCTAAGTTAAAGTTATTAAGCCTCAATCCTGACTTCTTTGTAGATAATAAAGCTGCTTGAACAGAACCCACAAAGTCTCATCTATTACATCCTGACTAGACGAGCGATATGGTGTCAGAACCAGGATTCCAGAGACTGCTTTCCAGAGCTATGAGGTGCAGAGTTAACAGTGAAGGTAAACTAAGAGAAACAAACATGAAAAAGAGTCAGAAAAGCACCAAAGGTAATGAAAACTTGCTTGAACAATTTATTCTGTAAAAGAGATAAAATGGAGCACTACAAGGGCATAAACCACATTATTAAACAAGTGAGAGGCACAAAAGGTTTATTGATTAAATGAAATGTTGAAAATTAAGAGATTTGATAAAACAAGCAGCAGAAAAGTACATAAGTGGCTTGGAATTACATCAGAATGGCAAAACTGGCATGTTTAAGGCAAAACGAGCATGTTTAAAGCAAAACGGGCATGTTTAGAGTAAAACGAGCACAAGAAATATATAATGGGCATGAAGAGAGATTAAACGAGCAAAATGAATGTAATAAGGACAAAAAGGGCACATTAAGCATAAGTAAAGCAAGGTGACTTTATGTTTTTTGGCAAAGTGCTGTGTTTTGGCATAACTACTACTTTGTATTGTATTCAGGGCATAACTACAGTTATTTGAAATATCTCAAAGTGTGTAAAAGTGCTTACAGTGTGTGCTTATTACTACCCATGTATTCCAAAGAGTTTATTTGTGTCCAAAGTGCAGCTATTTCATGAAGTACAGTCAAAGTACAGATATTTCAAAAAGTTTCTTGTGTTGGGTGTGTCTATTCACAAAGTGATGGACTACAGAGTGTTTCTTGCACTGTAAAAAATTATCTTGCAAACTATTGCCATTTTGGAGAAGTTTCAGTATGCTGTGTATTGTTTATTCACAAAGTTCAGTAAGTCAGAGGCTTGTTGTGCTATTGGACATAGTTACAAATACTGGCATAAATTTCTGACATATGTATATGTGTGTGTGTTCGTACATATCTGCAAAACCCTTCACTGGTATGTGTTAATATGGCAGACAGATTTCAAAAGCCCTCACCATTGTATTTGATCAGAATATTGCAGACAATTGGAGAATATCTGAGCAAGAGTATGACATTTTTATACAAGCAGATTATTCTGACAAAGATGCATGCACCAGGGCATTCATTTTGTTAAACGCATCTGGGTCAGAGGCCATTGAAAGAGAGCATTCATTTGTGCATGCACCAGCAGTGTATGAGGGAGAAGGTGAAAACCACCATAGTGTTGTACAGGGCTGAATCAAGGGAAGACCCCAAGTATTTGAAGCACAAATGCAGAGAAATGTGTAACCCCCAGACAAATACTATTAGAGGGGCATTTGTTTTGCACAAGAGAGCAGAAACCAGGGGAAACTTTTGCAGCTTATATTACTGTCCTAAAGAACAAAGCTAAAACATGTCGGTTTGGTGACTTAAAAGATGAGTTGATAAAGGATAGGCTTGTGTGTGGTATTAATAGTGCTGTTGTGAGAAAGATTTTGCTTCATGACAGTGATTTAATGCTAAGCAAAGCTATTGAAATTTGTCAAATCAATGAAGTTACAGAAAGGCACACACATATGCTTACAAGTGATAAGAGCATAGTTTCATCAGGCTCCAGACCAAATGTAGACAGCATGCAATAGATGGCAAACAGAAGCAAGCCTAAGACCGTACCAGCCACAACTCTGTGAACACCACATAGTTTTCCAGCAAGTTCTAAGAAAGGAGCATGGTCAGTGCAGTATAAGTGTGAATCAGCAAAACCCAAATCTAGCTATATAGTTAACTGTCACAATTGTGGTGCCAATCATTTGTTTAAAAGAGGGAAATGCTTAACATTTGGTCTGCAATTCCTTCAGTGTAAAAAATGGAACCAATTTCAAAAGTTTTGCAAATCAAGTAAACCTCACACAGTTATAAAGAAGGGTCACTCAAAAAGGCAAGTTGATCCTCTAGAGAGCTGCAATTCTACTTTCTATGTAGATGGTGTATCAGTGATTGCTAAAAAGGTTGATGCAGTGAATTTGTTGGCAAATAATGAAGTATTTTGTACTAACTAGATCAATGATGAATCCACCGTGCTCAAAGTAGACATTGATTCAAAGTGTAATGTTATGTCGATTTAGACCAAGACCACAAAAAACAGTTGAAAAAAACAAAAATGCAGTCACCTATTGTAGCAAGCTCTAGCTGAAAACCAAATGGTATAGACTCGATAGATTTTTGCCAGCACCAATAAAAAGCAAGCGACCGAAACTTGATGTACGCAAAACCTTAACGCCAGCGAAAACGCTTGTTTCTTTATAAATAAACTTGGCGTTAAGGTTTTGCGTACATCAAGTTTCTTCCTTTGTCGTTTGCTTTTTATTGGTGCTGGCACGAAAATCCTTTATCGGAGTCTATACCATTTGGTTTTCAGCTAGAGCTTGCTACAATAGGTGACTGCATTTTTGTTTTTTTGTAATGTTATGTCAGCAGACACATTTGCTAAAGTAAGAGCTGTGAACAACTCAATGTGGCTAGTAGTACAAAACGTCTTGCTTATGGAGGTGAAGAAATTCAGACTGAAGGTTCAGTACCACTTTCATGTTATTTGGCTAGCAACTGTTGCAGCTTGTTATTCTATGTAGTCCGAAGACCTGTGCAGTCATTATTGGGTCTCAGAGACAGTTTAAGAATGATTCTGCTTTCTTTTACTAAAGAAGTTAATCATATAAGCACATAACCTAGTTCCAATTTTTTGAAGCCATTTTTTCAGAGTATGGAGATGTATTCAGTGAAAAGTTAGGCAAACCTCCAGTTGTGTATTATATGAAGTTAGACCCAGAGATCAGTCCAGTGGTCACACCAGCAAGAAAAGTTCCAGTAGCTAAGCAGGATAAAGATAAGCTCAAGTGGATAAAATGGTGCAGCAAGGTGTAATTTGTCCAGTTACAGAACCAACTGAATGGGTGTTGTCCATAGTAGCAGTGCCCAAGAAAAGCTCAGATGAAATAAGAATATGTATTGACCCAAGAGATTTGAACAAAGCATTAAAGAGACTGCATCATCCAATAAATACAGTCAAAATAAGTCCCAGCCCTAATACCGAATGCCACTGTTTTTTTCTATCTTGGATGCAAAAAGTTCATTTTGGCAAATGATGCTTGATAGCAAATCCTCATTACTGACTATTTTCAGTCCCCTGTTTGGCAGATACTGATCCCTAAGGATGCCATTTGGAATAAATTCTGTAAATGAAATCTTTCAGCGTGCAAAGGAGCAATTTCTTTCAGGCTATCCTTGTACCATAATAGTAAATGATTTATTGATTGGAGGCAATGGTGAAGCAGAGAATGAGAGAAATCTTAAGAGAGCTCTAGAAAGAACATGAAGTGAACTTAAAGCTCAATCCTCTAAAGTGCAAATTCAGACTACCAAAAGTTACAAATATAGGTCATTTATTTAGCAGCACTGGCTTGAGACCAGACCCATCCAAGCAAGCAGCTATTCTTGAGATGCTAGCACCTGATAATGTTCAAGCCGTGCAGTGTTTTCTTGGCATGATCAACTATTTAAGCAAGTTTATACCAGACTTCAGTGAGTTGACAGCACCTTTGAGAGAGATGATGTGCAATAATATTACATGGTCTTGGTTGGAACAGCACCAGAGAGCATTTGAAGACCTTAAGTGAAAGATTGCCACCCCACCTATATTACGACACTATGATGTTAATAAGCCAGTAACTCTTGCTTGTGATGCTTCAAAATTTGGTTTTGATGCAGTTATTCTTAAAGAAGGCAGACCATGTAGCCTATGCATCTAGAACCCTTACTGAAATTGAAATGCAAAATGCTCAGATTGAGAAAGAACTGCTGGCAATAGTATTTGTATGTTCAAAGTTTCATGATTATATTTATGGTCAAGCTATTCAGATTGAAACTGATCACCAACCTCTAGTTACTATTGTAAAGAAGCCCATGCATTCAGCTCCAGTGAGATTACAAAGAATGATGCTCACATTGAAAAAGTGCAACTTCAAAACAGTCTATACAAAAGGCAAACTTCTTTATCTGGCTGATACCTTACCCAGATCATCCAGAAATACAATGGAAAAGCTTGGCACAAAGAATTTTGACTTTGATGTAATGGAAGCACATCATCTTTTTACCAAAAGACTTGATGAGCTGAGAGATCATGAAAAGACTGATCCAGTTTTGCAAAAGCTCAACCACTACATTAATATTGGATGGCCGTTAAAGCAATCTGGTGTACCACCTGAAGTGCAAACCTATTTTCCTTACAGAGATGAAATGTTGATGGAAGATGGCTTTATTTAAAAAGGTCCTAGAACTGTCATTCCTGTTTCCTTACAACATCAATACATCCAGATTTTGCATTGTGGTCACCCAGGTTTTGAATCTACCAAAAGAAGGGTGAGAGAACTAGTATTTTGGCCTTCTCTAGTAAAAGACATTGAGAAAGTACCTTCTTCTTGCTCTGTATGCTATAGTACTAAACTGCATTTGTAAAGTGAACAACTTAAGGTAAGCCAAGTTCCTGAAAATCTTGGTCAACAGTGGCCACTGATATATTCAAGTGGAATGATAAGCATTACTTAGTATAGGTAGACTCTTATTTGAACTGATTTGAAACAATTTACTACCTACCCTAAAGTCCACTGCTGTTATCACTAAGTTGAAACATAATTTCTCAGTCCATGGTAGTCCACAGAAAGTTATTTCTGACAATGGTACTCAACTTACTAGTCAGTTGTTTCAGAAATCTGCAAGAGAATGGGACTTTGTACATGTTACTATCAGTCTAGAATATCCTCAGTCAAATGGACCAGCTGAACATGCAGTACAGAGTGTAAAACAATTACACGAAAGGTCAAAGCATGACAATACCGACGTCTTTTTGAATTTACTCAATCTCAGAAACATACCCCATGACAATATACTTAGCTCATGTGCTCATAGACTTCTATCCAGGTAAACCAGAACAACTTTGGCTATTAGTTCCAGTTTGCTGAGGCTAAGAACAACAGAACAATTAGAGCCCAATTATTCAGGAAGCATTCTTTCCAGAAGTCCAGCTATGATAAACTGAGCAGATTTCTTCATCCCTTGAAAGAAGGAAAGACAGTGAGGATACAAATGGTGAAAGGTTTAAACCGGATTGGTCAAGTAACAGGTATATGTACTGAGCCGAGATCGTACTTCATAGAATCTGAGGGTGTGGAGTACAGGAGAAATCGCAGATATCTTCTTCCTGTACCAGAATTGATATTGCAGCATTGTTCCTGTAATACAGACTCTAGATCTCAGAGCAATCCAGACAATGTTCCTGTTGCAGAACGACTCTTAACTTCTACTTCCATTCCCGATGCTGTTTCTGATGTTCCTGAGGTTGAACATTCAGCAAAGACAGTACCTGTTGCTAAATCTAATTTTAAATTTTATGTCACACATATTGTTCGCATTTCCAGACCTAGTATGAAATACACAGCAACCTGGACTTGATTGTATATATGTGTATCTAATTCTGTATAATTGCATGACAAAGAATTATTTGTATTGATTGCATGTCAACTGATCTTGTTAGTATTGCATAACCTATTTCTCAGACAGGGAGGATGTAGAACAGAGTGTGCATGCTGTATCTTTAGAAGCATTTCAAAGACTGAATATGCATATAAATAGCAATCACATGCTAGCTTCAGTGCCATTTTGAGAGTGCAGCCAGAGACTGAGCATGTATGAGTATAATAACTAGTTTGTATATAGGTTTACCTAAGCTAAAATTATTAAGCCTCAGTCCTGATGGGTTTGTACATAATAAAGCTGCTTGAACAGAACCCACAAAGTCTTGTCTATTACAACCTGACTAGACAAGTGACATTTGGCAAGCATTTCTTCTGTGGTAAAGAGGAAAACACACCTATATAGAAATATATGTATTCTCTATTTTACACAGGTTTGAATCACATATTATACAAATTACTTTTATTGGTGTGTAAGGCCCCACAAAATATGTGTCAAGTCTTAAAATTGACCCCCTCCCATTCAAGTCTTAAAAGTCAAGTCACTTAGTGTGAACCAGTGGACAAACTGTTGTCATGTATAGAAGCACACATGCTATAAATTAATACCAGCTGGCTGTCACATTGCCCTTCCTATCTCATAAACTGTTTTCATTTTTTGTTTGGCAATGTTGCTCTCCACTTGACGTTGCATAAAATGCATGGTTGTGCTGGTTTTGGAAGTGGCCATGAAACGCAATATGATAAATTGGCCGGAAAACACTTTAATGTTGTTGAAGGACATTTGTAGACGTGGCAGCAGCTGGAAAAGTTGGTGCCAGTTCAGGGCTCAAAGATGGGGTGTGGAGGGTTCTAAAATATTCATTACACTCCTTGTAAACTGTTATAATTGTAGGCTGCTGAAGGGGTACTATACTGGGTCTCTGCATAAGTTGGAGGCTTGGAACAGTCTAGCCAATATTGTCTCCAGTGGGACTGGCTACCATGCACTGGGGAGCAATGCAGGAATCATTATAATGACTGGAAACAACGCAACTCAACCAGCGGCTGGATGAGTTTTGTACTGCTGACTTCCTGCAGTTGCGTAAGAATACACATAAAGCAACTTTAACTGATCTGGAATGCTGTAGATAGCCAACACTTTCATGTCTTTTTTCCTCTCCTTCTTTATTTTCCAGCTGCTTAGAAAATTTCATTGAACAGGAAGGAGTATGCTGAATGATTAGAAAGACTCAGAGAGGCAAAGGTATGTATGTAGCACAAATGAACATGATGGTACTAAAATTATCGCACTTCTATACATTACTAGCAAGTTAAGCATGCAGATCTTAACTGCAAAAGCAAGCATGCATGCCTTCTTCTGTAGCTCTAGCTAATTGCATTAGGCAAGTGTAATAGTGCATTCCGATTCAGGGATTCAATTCCCGCAGTACATTCTAATTACAAAAATAACATTATTTAATATTAATTTCATAAAAACTGTCTTTAATGCCACATTGTTAACTTAATCTGTATTATCTTTAAAAACATATATGCAAAATATGCATACTGCAAGGATTACTTGTTACAATTCGCAATCTTATTTTGGATTTTGAAAGCTCTGCAGATAATATAATAGAAGTATATTCAATGGTAATAAAGAATTTATGAGACACACAATGGTTCGAATTATCTGCTTATATATGTGAACATACCATTCTGATATCATACTTTTCTGTCAACAAACAAAATGATTTTGAGCACAGGCAGGCAGGCCAACTACTGCAGCTCAGCCTGCCAACCCTCCACCAGATGCAGCACCAACACCCAGCAAATCTGAGATGCAACCTGGCAGTACTGTTCCACAGCCCCTGCACTGCCTGGGCCATCAACATCAGGTAGCATTGCTCTAGTAGCTGATGGAGTGGTACCCTCGTGGAGGATTGGTGAGGATGGCAATTATGTCACTTGCCAGGAGCTGACCGGGATGATGCTTGATGTATTAGAAAGTAGCACTGGTGTACACCTCAGCCATCTGGAGAAGTTGTTCCTTTGAATGCAGAAAAAAAACATGTCATGCAATCCCACAGTGAGCTGAAGAAAGAGACAGTGATGACAGTCCTGAGGGTGTGGACTAGATCCTCATTGATCCCATGCCTGAAAGGCATGTGCCTCCAATGTCCTCTACCCATCCAAAATCTTGGTGACTTTCAAATTTTTTGTGTCCATCACTATCCACTTGTTTGCCTTGTTTGTCCTTGTTGTCTGCATCTCCTTCACCAGCCCTACCTACCTGAGCCAGACATTCCTATCACCCTCTTCCAATATTTCTCTTTTGAAATAAAAAAAAAAATGTGCACCTGTTCCACAAAAAAATTGTATCTCATAATTAGCTCTCTACTTCACATATGTGTCATTTTGACACACTTTATTTTGTCCACTTGGGTTTGCAACATTGATTGCATTTGTTGTCACCCATCTGTGTTGTGGTGACAGTCCAAATTCATACAATTTTCTATACATGTTCACATTACACTGTTAAAGAAGTGGATAGCTATGGTTCATTCCTAATTCCCTTCTGCAAATTCCTTTATTGCTTCCCCTTTGTTCTCCCCCCTGCTTGCCTCCCATTTCACCACTTTCCCATCCACCCTGTTTTCACACCTTTAATCTGGACAAAACTAGAATCACACTCCACATACCTGGCCAGAAATTGCACCTAAAATGCCTTCATATTTTGTCCTCTGCATTTGTGTGAAGTTTATCATTGTGCACCAATGCTAAGTGATAATGAAAGGGTCTTCATGTTCTATGCAAAACCTGGTGAGTTTTTGCCATTGGCCACACTAGTCCAGTCATCTCTGCACAATGTTGTTTAAACTCACTGTACTAAAGGAACACAGAGTTAAATCAGAATAAAAATACTACTTTTAAACAGCTGCTTTGACAGTTATTTAGACTGTTGAATGTATTAAAATGCAAATTACTCAGTGGAGTGTTGACATAAATCACTTGACTGATGATTTTTTTTACAGTAGCTGCAACGTTTCAATTCCAGATGCATCTGTCATTGTTTCTTAGTGTGATAATATATGTCTGTGATATATTTAATCACATGCATATTAAATTTTTCCAAAGTTATGATTTTTCATGGAGATATATTGAGTACTGGACAAAAATGGGTCTCTGAAGTGGTCTCCATCCCCACTGGTATCACATATTTTGCTAACCTTGTTCTGCTTGTCATAATTCTATTGTCCCTCTCCTAATCCTTCTCTACCCTGTGTCACTAACTTCATGTTATACAACATATAATGGTAATAATGATAACAGACTAAAAACTTAACCATGAATGTGCCATTAAAAACACTTCTAGGTGTCTGTTCATCTCTCCTTGTATTCATCCCATCCATCCAACCATCCATCCATATACTCTGATGTGTGTATATCTATTAGGTTGTACAACTGTATATAGGAATGCATTAATGATAAAAATTGTGGAATATACATACTTTACTGTAGTCATTTCTTGTGACTTTTGCAATAATTATCACATTCACTTATGTAATGCCATCCTGACACCATCTGTGAAGAAAATTGAATGAGTTGGATTTCAACCTTTTATGATCTGTTTTTTTTACCATAAACTCACTGCTGTTACACCTCCTGCTGCAAAGAAAGCTAGGCAGTGGGTGTATTTTTTACACTCAGTACAGTCCATAGTGCTGGCAACCATGCATTGCCACTTAGCCTGCTTGTGCGAATGAAGGCAAACCAATAGAAAAATAACCATTTTTTCATTTAAGCAGAGGACTGTATTTACTTATTGCTTAACTCTGCACAAATGGGGAAAGCAAAGGCAACAGCTCTTGATGTCATAAAAGTTATTAACCAGCAGTTGCAATATAAACTACTGTATAGCATGAAGAGTATGTTATATGTCAGCTATTTGTTCCATAACATATATTTGTAACTAATTCTCAAGTTCAAACTGTATTCATGAAATGGGAATTTCATTTGCACTAACACTTTGCCATCATTCGCACAAATTAGTTTCTAGGTGATGTGCCCTGTAAAAAGGAATTTGGCATGTATTATTATGGTCATTGCCCAGTTATTCTCCATCTCATCAAAAAGCATTTTAAAACATAACAGAAGGGAAGGGACTTTTTATTCACTGAACACATATTTGCTCAGACGCATGTGTGCCCTGCACCAATGCATTTGAAAATGTTATCTCAGTAATTGGTCTAATGTCAACTACAATACAGAAATAAAAATCACAGCTGCATTGGTACATTCATTAAAGCTCTATGCTGACACTAGACATTGAGATTGTCAGATAAATGTATTACTGTGGACATTAATTCATCAGAATATGAACACTCCTGCATCAACATTTATATTCATGCTGTTTCCAAACTGTGTGTGTGTGTGTGTGAGTGTGTGTGTGTGTGTGTGTGTGTGTGTGTGTGTGTGTGTATGCACGTGTGTGTGTGTGTGTGTGTGTGCGTGTGTGCGTGTGTGCGTGTGTGCGTGTGTGTGTGTGTGTGTGTGTGTGTGTGTGTGTGTCTGAGTGTGTTATTTACACAATATATTGAGAAATAAGTACAAATATGTCTCGGTTTTGCAACAAGCATTCATGACAACTTCTTGCATATAGGTTGAGAAGCTGTCTTTTAAAGCATTTTTGCACATTGCAAGCCAAAAAGCAAATCCAAAGTCCGCACTTAGCACACAAGTGTCATAACAGTATATATTACCTGAAACATAATGATGTCATCTTCTATAAAGACCTTCCTGGGTGGTCGTTTTTTCCTGTTTCTGCAATGCCACACTTTGCACAAACCAGATAAGCACAGCCAAACCTGAAATTTATTTGTTCTCTGCTTCCACTGTTTGTGCTATGTGATGCATCATGCAAGAAAGTAGAATTAAAAAATAGAAAAAGAAAAAAAGAAAAAAGGGAGACAAACATGAAATGAGGAAAAGCAATGTATGACATACAAAGTAGAAAGTGATAGTACACATGAGATATTTCTACATAGTTCGGGATTTGAATTCTCACACAAATGCAGTTTCAGAAAACAGGATGGGTGCCTTATTCCTCTTTGCCACACAAACAGTTTTGCAGCAAGGAACTGAAGTAATTTTCACACAACCAACTGCAACAGAATGTACACTATCAAACCATCAGCTGTTATTTGTACATTTAATCATCTTTATTATATTTGGACATAGTGCGCTTAGTGATCACACAACCTGTTATGACTATGCTTGCAAATATACAGCTCTGTCTTGTATTTCTGTGTTTCTTGGTAATTCATCATTTATCTAACAAGTAGTGTGAGACATGCAGCATGTAAGCCATTCCATATCATTGGCATTAAAATGTGTGAGGATATTAACTGGGGGTAATATGATATATTTTTGTCAGCCACTGAAGGCCAGGTTGGATGGCAAAAATAAAAGCATATACTATTCTTTTGGGGGGAGTATAAGTGAGTTACTGTTATGGCATGAACAAGAGTACACTGCTCTTTTGGAAGGGGGAACAAAGCTCAGTTACTGTTATGGCACAAGTAAGCATAGTCTATTCTTTTAGGGGGCAGCAAAGGTGAGTTAATGCTATGGCAGAAACAAGGATATGATGCTCTTGTTACTCTCCTTGTTCTGCATCCTGCCTGTTGTTTGACCTTGGGAAGGGTTGTGAAGTCAGAAACTGCAGTGTGTATCAGTACTTTATAACCTCTCTCTTTAATGATTTACTAGTACAAAATTACTTTTGAGAGGTATGACTGTGTGAATCTTTGATGCCTGAAGCCTACTATTTACTAATGGACACATATAAGTAAAATAAGTCTCTGCTGTCACATAATAAGGTACTTTCTGTACAAATCCGCCACTATTTACTTGATTTCTGTACCAAATTAAGAAATACAAGGATATACCATAATATTATTAAAGAATACACTGTAGGTTCAGGATGTACCTTGCAAATGCAGCAGTTGACACAGTTTTACTTCAGGGATGATTTTGTCTGATGCAATCAGTACACAGCCAATACATAGAGAGGTAAAGTTTGTGTGAGTTGCCTGGAATCAATTTTACTATATGTATGTGAGTAGGATAAAGGTGTTAGGCACCTAGATGGTCAGTGAATAGGCTATGCTTTGTCTGTTAGCCAAAATTAGGGCATACTGAGCATGCCTACAGCTGCCTCCAGACACTTTAGTTGGTGAGTCTTTCCCAAGTCCTCCTTTGACTGTGGCTGTGGCAACCTAGACATTGCTGGGGGAATATGTGCCTCTTCCCCAGCTGTTTCTACAGGATCAGATTGTGTAGCATAGCATGTACTGTGAAGATTTGTGTACATGGCATGGATTATACTTCAGAGCTCCACCAGATGTATCTAGGCCGAGGAACTGTGATTTCTGTAGCCAAAACACATGCTCTATGATGTCTCTTGTTTGAATGTGTGCGTCATTATGGCATTTTTTGTGGCTGTGTGTGCCAGATATGAGAGTCATGATAACTGCCAGGGTTGCCAGCACACACATTCAAGATAATTCCCTGGGCATTACACATGACATGACAGTTGATGGAGTGGTATCCCTTGCAGTTAATGTAGATTTTACCCTGTTCACCAGGAGGTGCCTTAATATGTACATGAGTGAAATCTATGACACCAAGTACTTCAGGGTAGTGTGCTACATGGAAGAACTGTTGCATGTTGCCACCCTCTCCTCAGAACTATGGGGAAAACATATGCGCTCACTGGCATGTATGAGCATAGTATCCAGGAATTGGTAGAATATCCTGGATGATGATGCCTGTGACACACCCATAATGCCCTCACTTGGTCTTTGAAAGGTACCTGTAGCTAAGATTATAAGGTCTACACATACCTTAGTTTCAGTTGGCTCTGGCTCTGCATTGAGGGCAACAGAGGTCACAGAATTCTTGCAGTTTGCCCATATTCACCTTGTAGTCTCTACAATCTCCAGGACATGTAACATCTGGAAAGTTACCCAGGGTCTGAAACCTCTTCTCCTTCTGGGCTTAGGCCTATTGGTACCAGCAGTAGCACCACTGGCTTCAACCTGTAGCACATACAGATGGCTCAAAGCAGCAGCAGACTCTAGTATCGTGTCCCTGTAGATTTTCCATATCTCTACTCCAACAGTATTGAAGTATGCAGGATAAACCAGCATGGAGTCTGCGTGGATGCTATATAGCTTATTGAATAACTCCACCATGTTAGATTGGTTTGTTAACAGGCAAGTTATCAGCTTATGCTGTAATTAGCATCTATTAAACACACCTACTGCTTGCTCATTAGTGAGCTATGCATACCTCTGTGCACCTTTGCACACCTTTGCATAAATAAGGTAAACACAGGCAATATTGGTATTACTTTCCTCCATTTCCTTTATATCCGGCAAACATAGACCACAAAAAGTGAAAAGTTGCACACCCTGTACTAGAACCCAGGACCATCTATACTCCAGCCCTACACTTACACATGCTGCCACAGGAAGAATTACATAACAAGTACAAGGAAACCTGTCATTCATTCCTCCATTTGCTGTGATTTTTCTAAGCCACTTATTGTGTAAACAATAACCAAAATAATAAAACAGTACTTAAAGCAGACAGAGATGACACATTTTGCAAACAAATTAAAAGGAGGTTGCATCTTAATAAAACCGACCTTGTGAATCGTGCACTGCTTATGCACATTTTCACCCTTCACAGACTTACAAACATCCCCTGATGTCATCATTCACTGTTTCCAGCCACTGAAAACAATCAGTGAGAGAGTGCCTATACAGTATGAACATCCTTACATGGTTCCAATCTATTGAGATTCAGCAATTCTAATGAGATTAGACCTCATTTGCATCTTCAGCATTCTGACAGCCCTGAATCTACATGGTTACCAACCATGTAGCTAGGGAAACTGAAGGGAAGCCGAATGATGATCACAAAAGTGAGGGTATTACTTTGCCGTACATCTGCACAAAGGAGTACTGTTTTTGAAAAGATATCCCTGTATTTCATCATCAACATACTGCTTACATTCCACTATGAATAGTCTATCTTTTGAGGTTTACACTTTTAGCTGTCTGCATTAGTTACAAGTGCATTCTTTATCTGGGTGTGGGGGAGCGAAGCTGCATTTATGTCATGGCACTTTAAAACAATATGTTGCTACTCTCCTTTTGTTGCATTCATCCAGTATAGAATAGGAATTTTGTGTCTGCTGTCACATGTTAAGGTCAGTTCTGTACAAATCTAAAAACTTTTGCTTGCTCTTCTTTCTGTGTAGACTCCTTTCCATGGCTGTATTTGAAAAGTTTTTGAATACATGGGGAACACCAGAACGGAATCTACATGGTTGCTTTAGAGCTTGTTGAATTGTTCCACGATGTTGGTTTGCTTGATTAGCATACAATTCAGCTACTTATGCTGTAATTAGCATGCAATGGTATTTACCTTATTTGTGCATGAGTACACGCTGCTAAAAGAAGTCTTTGCTGTCTAGTAAGAAGGATAAATGAGGTTTGAAACAGACCAATTTGTCCAGGGACATCTTCAATTGGGGCTAGTTAGAGTAGTAAGAATTAGGAAGATAAGGGCAGGATAGGGTTAAATATGAATGAGGGATCATTGGAGGAAATGAGGTAAGGGTTAGGTGGGGCTTAAAGGGTTTTAGGCAAGTGTAACTAGAGTAAGAGTCACATTTTTGGCATGATCTATGAATATTGGCTAACAATCATGTTTGTGGAAGTTTAATAAAGCTCGTCAAATGTCATTCGGTTTGATGTTTTTATTGAAGGGACCTAAGCAAAGGTTGCATTCCCCTTTTCTTATCAATGTTTGCATTCCCAACAAGAACCTTTAGTTTTAGCAGAAAGGCTTTAAGACTTTTAAGGTCCTAGAAAATCTTCAGTAAAATGACTGAGTCCTGTGGTGTTGCTTTTGAGTGCTAACAAATAAGAATCTCTATTTTGCAGTGTAGCTGGATTCAAATTTCTAAAACTTACTAGGCCAACATCGGAGGAATTCCAGGTGGAATAAAATGTAAGGTCAATGACAGTGAAGTATCAGTTTTGTCCAGGGCTAGAATCAGATAAAATATGACCATATGTTTATTTGCTAAGTTTTTCTGCATAGCTGCCTAGCTTGAGCATTTTCTGGCTTGTTAAACTTGATTTCTGTATTAGTAGCTGTATTTAGAGCACAACCAAAAGCTGTTTGCTGAATTTCCTGTTTGCACTTAATTTTAAATTGTTTTTTTCTTAAAACTTGCATATTTCCTGTCCTTGACCTAGCACTCTTGTGAGGGGTCATTTACTGCACTGTTATAACTTGATATTACTTGTGAACCTCTGCTATCTCTGTAAAAAACAAAAACAAAAACAAAAAATCTTGCTTTTTTCCCACTTTTCTGAGAGTTAAAAAAGTTCAGTTACAGGCTTGCTGTTCTTGAACTGTTTGAAAGTTTCTGTGAGGCCATTTTTGCTTGGGCTGAAGGAGGGTCTCTCTGTTGATCAGTGGCAGTGAATAACATTGAGCAGCTTCCCTGCCCCCCGTAGAGGTGGTTACTGACTTGAAACTGTAGTTTTATTGTCCGTTTTGGGTGTATTCCTGCTTCTTTCCAGCCCCTGCTATCAAGCATGCTTTAACGTGCTTTAGCGCAATTTAGCGCGGAGTTGCCACTAGAGCAGCATCGGGCAGCGCCGGTTAAACAAGGTTAAACTCTTTCTGGCTCCAGAAAGTCTGTTCTTCAATTTTTCCCTTAGAACTGCTCTGTTAGGAACCTAAACAGTTTACACCTTCACTAAAAAGTGCAGCACTTGTTCCAAATAGCTTTTTCTTCTCAAAAAGCTCAGCACTTGTCTTATAAGCATATCCCTTGTCTTATAAGCATTCTCTTTGCAGGTCAAGCACTCCTATATTATACAAATATCTCACTAGCAAAACCCCCCAGGAGTGCCCACTTCCCTGCTAAGCCCACTACTTTTCTGTCTCATACCAACTCATAATTCTTTCTAGCATATCGAAGGGTCAGATGCTGGCGTCCTCTCCTGCCCAGTTGGTGAATCTGGGAATTCTGAGACAATGTTACAATTGCCTCATGTACATGGACAACCCTCTCCTCCTCCCACATAACACTAACACTTGTGAGAGATGCAGCTATTTAGCCAGACTGGAGGCTAAGCTCTCTCAACTCAGGACTGGCAAGACCAGGCAGGAGGAGAAGGCAACTACACACACCACAATACCAGTCTCACATAACTCAGCCACACCACTGAATCAAACACATAAACACACTAAGACATACTCGACGGCTCTGAGTAAAATTTACCTAAACAGCAGAGGCCTCCAAAGCAGACACCCAAGCAACTGCAAACTCAATACACCACACAAACAACACATAAACAACAAAATCAGTGTGCAAAGCAGTCACTGCCCTTAAGGCCAAATACAACACCAAACATACTTGTCATAGGTGACTCCATAGTCAGACACACTGACGTCCCACTCACCAGGCTGAACAAGGAGAGGGTCACGGTAAGCTGCCTATCGGGCGCTAGAATCCGCCACATAACACAAGCACTCAGGTCACTCCACGGCAAGTACAAGTATGACACAGTCATTGTCCATGCTGGTGTGAACGACCTGAGGCGTACCTCCCTGGACTACATGAAAAGAGACATAGAGGAGCTCTCTGATTATGTAGCCCAGGCAGGTATGACCCTGACCCTAAGCAGTATCCTTCCTTCACCAAGAATGATGCCACAATATAGTGACAAGATGATCAGCTTTAACAATTGGCTTAATTTCTGGTGTCATTCAAAGGGGATCCAGTGCCTGTCTGCCTGGGATGACATGCTCGACAAGCCACGCTGCTTCGCAAGGGACGGCTTGCACCTGTCACCCCTGGGATTCTGGATATTGGCTAAGGCTCTTTCCACCCCCATAGTGCCTTTTTTAGGCAAGGCTCAAATTCTAAACCTTCCACCCTAGAAAACAAAAACGTGAAGAAACTAAGGGTAATGCTGCTCAATGCCAGAAGTCTAAATCTCAAAATGCATGCACTTGAGGCCCTTCTCAGTATGGAGAACATCGATGTCTGTGCTGTGACTGAAACCTGGTTCAAGGCTCCTGAGAGCACCCCGGCACTATCCGGTTTCATCTCATATCATGCGTTCCGACCCCAAAACCCGGACCACACCACAAAAGGAGGGGGTGTATCCATATTTATCAAGGATACCCATACCTCCAGGTTGGTGGCTACGCACGAAGCATCGGAAACCATCCAGGTGCAATTAACCATAGGCAAAACTGCTCTACAGTTTGTAGCATGCTACAGGCCACCCTCTTAAACTCAGGAAACCCACACAGCCTTCCTGAAGACACTGGAAGGTATAAATGTATCAACAAACACCATCATATTGGGTGACTTCAACTACCCGAATATAGACTGGAAACATTACTCAAGCCCAAACTTTCTAGCCCAAAGGTTCCTGGAGTTCATAAATTCAAATGCCATGGAATAACTAGTCACCGTCCCCACAAGAGGAGAAAATATACTAGATCTCATCATCACGAACATGGAGACAAAATGCTCCACACCGGAAGTATATCCCTCATTGGTGAGATCAGATCATAAACTAATCTCACTAGAAATCCACATCCCGCCCCCACCTCAAACAAAAAAGACCACAGTGAAGAACTTCTCTAAAGCAAACTTCACACTACTCAAGACAGGTGTGGTATCCTTCAAGGCCCCCGAGCCAATGGAAACCACAACCCAAGCTGCGGAAGCCCTTACAAATGCCTTCTATGAACACCTTCAGGACTGCATGGATCAGGCAATCCCAAATAAAACCAAGACTCTTTCCACCAAGGGCAAACATCCAGTCTGGTGGACCCCAGCCATAAACAAACTTTACAATAAGAGGAGAAAGCTATTACATGATAGAGCAAAATCCCAAAAAGGGAAGGCATCTTTGATCAGCACTAGCAAGAAACTACGATCCCTCATAAAATCATCCAAGGCCAACTTTGAGAGAAAAATTGCCATAGATTCAAAAGACAATCATAAGGCCATCTTCAGCTATGTCAGAAACCTGGGTGGAAACTCCCAGATATGCTCAGAATTAGTCCAAAATGATACAAAAATCACTGAACCCACAGACATTGCCAACATACTGGCAGACAGGTTCAGCGCAAACTTCACCCCCCTCCCCCGCAAAAGGAGAGATAACTATCCCAACTGAGTGTAGCCTCCCAGACATCTCAAATGCGCAGGTGAAAGCTGCGCTCTTTAAAGCTAAAAACACAGCATCAATGGGACCGGATGGGGTCCCCGGCTGTGTGCTACATGAACTTAATGAAGAACTAAACCCGCACATAAGGCAGCTCTTTAATCTTAGCCTCACCACAGGATATGTGCCCAAGGAGTGGCGTATGGCAACTGTGGTCCCACTCCACAAAGGCGGTGTCTCTACAGACCCTGGTAATTACCGCCCCATAAGCTTAACAAGCCTGGTCTGCAAAGCTATGGAGAGGATCATAATGGAACTCATAAACAAGGACATAGGGGACTTGCAGACCTTGGACCCAACCCAGTTTGGCTTTGTCAAGGGCAGATCTTGCCTTTTGAACTTGGTCGACTTCTTCGAAACAGTCACCAAGGCCATTGATGAGGGAAAGGCAGTCCATACAGCCTACCTTGACCTTGCAAAAGCTTTTGACACAATACCCCACTCGGGTATTATAGAGAAACTTACCAGCTTAAATGTAAACCCATATGTCACAAGATGGGTTGCAAACTGGCTAAAGGACAGAACCCACAGGGTTAGAGTTGCTGGAGCCATGTCAGACTCCAAGCCGGTTACAAGTGGAGTCCCACAGGGCTCAGTCCTTGGCCCCCTATTGTTCGGCATCTACTTCTCAGCAGTACAGGCAAACATTGGAGGACTATGGCTGACAAAGTTTGCAGATGACTGCAAACTGGGTGCCATAGTGGATAGTACATCGGACGCAGACATCCTTCAGAGGGGTCTCACGGAAACTGATAGCTGGTGCCAGAGCCATGGCCTGAAGTTAAATGCAAAAAAGTGTATAGTCATACCCTTCGGGAAAAACAAGGTAACCCCAAGCTACCATATAGGTGGCAGCCCACTAAGCACAGAAGAGGTTATCAGGGACCTGGGGACCCAGGTTGACAGTGGCCTCTCGTTTGACACTCACGTTGCTAAAGTGGTTCGAAAGACCTTCTACATTGCCCACCTGATCATGAAGGGATTCACATCCAGATCAAGTGAGGTCATTGTTCCCCTGTACTCTTCACTTATCAGACCAATGATTGAGTACAATGCCCCATTCGGGATGTATCTCACCCGACACCTGCAGCAATTGGAGAGACCCCAAAAGTTCCTCACCAAAAGGATAAAGGGACTCCAAAACCTGTCATATGCTGCCAGACTGAAGAAACTCCAACTCTATTCAGTTGCATACCGTCTGCTCAGAGGTGACCTGTGCCTGACATACAAGGCCATGACCAACCCAGAATTAATGGACATGCTCCATCTCAAAAAAAACAAATCCACCAAAACCACTAGAGCAAGAGACTTAAACCTTAGCATGGATATAAATAGGACATGCTGGAGGGATAGATTTATCACCCAAAGACTCCCCATGCTGTGGAATAAAATCCCGGTCCATGTGAGGCAGAGCACCTCGCTGGCTCTGTTCAAGAGAAATCTTGACCGGTGGATGGGAGATTGTAGGTTTACCCCGGGAATCATCTCTGTGTCACTACTGGACAGAGGCAAAACAAACTAATGGGCACAGTATTTCTAACATAAGGGGCGGCGTAAGCCACATAACTTTGGGCTAGGCTTATAAATGCCCTAGGGCAGTTAGCCTAGTATAAACCTATGAACCTATAAAAAAAGAAAAAATCACCCAATTCGGCTGAATTGTACAACCTGAACCAAATACAAAACAAACACAATTGCTGGATGTAATAACACTAAAAAACAACAAACAATAAAATTAAAAATTTATATTCCACTTCACATAGATGAATAATCTCAATTAAGTGCTTTTGTCATAACCAATGACTTTTCAAAACTGAGCATGTTTTAAGTAAACCACCATTTAAACACTAATTACATCATATAGCATACAGTTATGTGACACATTTGAAAACTACCATAAAAATGTACAAAAAAAAAATAAAAAGGCAAAATAAATATTTTACAGACATTGTATGTCTAATGCTTGCTTCATGTTTAGCACAAATTTAATATTAATAAGACCACTATGTCCTGGAATTTGATCAGCATTTACCCTGATTTGCCGATATAATTATTGTAATTCTAACCCATTATCCAAATCAACTCCTGTTATGCTGGGTGAGACACTATTACAAAAAAAAAAAGTTCGGATTTGTTTAGTCAAGAGTATGGGCTGTATTCACATTCATTATGCAAATGTGTACATGCTATCTGCACTGTTTGCAGGTTTGCACAGCAATGCCGAGATTCAGACATACATTTACATGAAAGTGAGATGGCCACAAAGAGGCATAAGCAAATGAAATTATGAGATGTATATAAGGAATGATGGACATCTACGTATGCTAATGATATCTTCTCCTACCTACTTGTGACTTATAGTCATAATTTGATGCACTTCAGCTCAGTGCACAGATTCATTATAAAATGTGGAATTGCATGCTTTTCATTGACTTTGCAATCCATGAAGTTGCTTTCCCTTGCTGCTAGCCTTGTTATTTCCCAGTGTGAGGTGCGTGTCCTGGCTGAGCCAAAATTATTGTACCCTATGGTGCTTGTTGGCCAAGAAGTCAGAATTATAAGCAGAGAATTACTCATTACAATTTTGATAATCAGGAAATTCTTGACAAGTTCAGTGTGGTCAAGAAATATATTATAAGGGTCTTAATGACTAATATGTCCCCCAAAGGCACTGGGGACACACATCCCTCTAGTGGCTGTGAGTGCTATGGCCCTCCACAGGCACTGTGGGGATGTATGGCTTTCTTATCCTGTGGATACTAAAGTACATATAGTCCTCACTATGGTTATCACTGTGACCTTCAAGAGACAGACTGTGGACACATTGGATATCTCACAGGCTTTTGCCTCTTGGATACCATTCCATCAATTTCCAGGTTGCATGTGACGCATGGATGTGCATCACCAGTGTATTTACTCAGAATCCTGACAGTGCCACAACTAACTCACCCTACTACCTCTTATTGCATGGTAGGATGCCAAATGATGATCTTGTTGTTAAGCGGGGGATATATATATATATATATATATATATATATATATATATATATATATATATATATATGTGTGTGTGTGTGTGTGTGTGTGTGTGTGTGTGTATATATATATGTATATCTATCTATATATATATATATATATATATATATATATATATATATATATATATATAGTTCCCCTTCACAAAGTCGAATGGCCACACTCGAAATGCATATGGTCGGGACCATGTGCTCGAAAAACTAGACTGTGTGACTGGGGAACGGCATATAGTGCAGAACGGACGATTTCCCTTTCTGCGCTGTAGTGTGATCTCAGAGTTGAAATAAATAAGTAGCGGGGGGGTGTGGAGGGTGCAGGAGGGCTTGCCCCCTGCAGAAACACTTTTTTTGTGTTACATTTTTTTTTCGTTCCCTTTCACGAAGTCAAGCTTCTGAAATTTGAGCATATGGCGTCAGCCATATGCATTTCGAGTTTCGGAACGTTCGACTTTGTGAAGGGGAACTATATATATATATATATATATATATATATATATATATATATATATATATAGTGTATATGGTGTATAAGTAGCTATTCATGGTAAAAATGTATTGCTAATGCTAAACCACTTTCTCTATGTTTTGTTTCTTCCTACTCCTTTTTTTCTCTTTTTTTTTTCTTCTTTCAAGTGATGCCTGATATCTACAAGATAAGTTCACTACAGTCCTGTTCCAGACCTGTATTGTCATCAAGAGTGATTTTGGCATGTTGAAGATTTGGTTTAGGTGCCTGTATTAGTCTGGGAGTGCACTTCAGTATGACTTTACGCAATATGTTTACTCTGAGTTGCAGTCTGCATAACATGATCTTGCATCAGTCCTGTAGTGCAGTGATCCATGCTGTCACTGCAACTCCCAATTTCAGTCCTGCTATGACTAATAATGACCAGCAGGCAGGTTGATGCATGGCATATGTCTCTACAGGTAAAGTGGTAGTGTCTAGTCCAGAATTATGCACCATGACATCCTGATCAGTGTTTTCTTTCTTGTGAAAAACATGTAATGTATAATTGATGCATCCAATGATATATGTGGGCTATTCTGTGCGGTGCATGGTTTACTGCCACTGCTCACCAGACATTCCCTTGTATCTTTTAATATTTTTTCTTTATTTCAGAACAGGTAGTCATATTACTGTTTATAATGCTCACTGTCACCTCTTCAGTGATTTCATAAGGCAGCATATAAAGAAATAATTACATTTTTAAATGTTTTGTACAAGAAATTCTGCCTTGGTAGTGTGCTTAAGTATGCATCTACTAAATCTGCTGAAATGGTACATTTAATAAAAAGTATTATTTTGTTATTCCACATGAGTTCATACCTTGCACTTGAATGGAAAATGTATGGTATGCACAATTATTTCATTTTGTCATACACAATCCCCAGGATTCATGAAGCTTGCGCCAGGCGCATGCATAGCGTAGGCGTTATAATGCCAAATATGGCCACCAAGCGTTTCAGGTACGATCCAATTCCACGTGCACTACCGGCGTATACCTGATCTGCACAGCCCCCGGCGTAGGTATGCAAATCACCCCATGTGCAGTGTTGCACCATGCAAATGAAGGCATATAGCGATTCATGAAGTGGTGCCAGTGTAGCGTAAGCCCACGGAAATGTAAACCAAAGAACACTGTTTACATTTTCCCAAACATAACATCGGAGCTATGGAAGAGGGCCAGACCCAGGTATCACAATGTGAACATATGCCAATGGTGAAATACACAGCCAATGGCATAAGAAAAGATGCATAACACGTAAATAACAACATTTAATGTCATGTCCACAGTAACGCACAGCAGAACCGCAGGGCATGTGTGCGGAAGCTGTAACATAAAGAAATAATATAAAAATGTCATAAAATCGCAACGTAATAGAAAGCAGGTTTACAGCATAACACACAATGGTAGGCATGGAACACCACAACCAAGGTGCAAGGGTTGCTAAGGGCTTGCGATAGTGTTCGGCGCAGTAACTACGAATTAGTAGTCAATGCCATGCAAATGAGGCAGATAATACTGAATCGCAAATGTCTCGCCAGAGGAAGGTTGTACCATACGGCGCAGCGGTATAACACCGAGGAGTGGCTCAGAGGAGATACATGACATCAGCAGAGGGGTGTGCCACTGTAGCACTAAGCACATTGGAGCATTGCAAATCTGGCCTGTCCATTGCTAAGCAAAGCTGCAGGATAGGGGTGGGGAGGAATTGTCTAGCTGAGAGCATACATGGTGGCCAAAAGTGCATGTGTACGAGGATGAAAAGGTGCCCGAAACCCAATAATTGGATGCACGCACCGCAAACAATAGCAGAAACAGGAAGGTCAGGGGAAGAAAAGGAAATGCGGAAGTAGAGTAATTGGAGTACTAATGAGCAATCAACACCAATCAACCCACGAAGGCCAATCGACGGCAGCTGACAAGTCCGCTTGCAGAATCCTGCAAAACAGGATAGGGGAGGCATGTGAATGCAAAGAAAGGAGGGGAGGTATTGGATTGCAAAGATGGAAGACCTGACACAGCAGAGCAAATCAAACCAACAACAGACCGGCAGTAGCACACATAACGCAAGATACGCCAGGTCCAGGAAAGCACAAATGAAAGTAGGCTGCAAGATGCACGCCAGAAAATGGTAGGTGCAACATGCAGAAATGTAAAGGGAAGGTCAAGAGGTAATCCACGTCAGGCAAATGTAATTCAACACCAAAGGCACCACAATAGTAGTTCCGGCAGTAAAACACATAACTTAACCTGTAGCTACGAATGTACATACACACCCTATGACATCATCGGTGTTCACAGCACAATAGTATAAAGTGTGTAAGCACCCAACACACACCTGTGTATTCCCAAACACCGCACCATAGGTGTAAACACACGGGGAACTTTTAAAATGTACATGTTGGGAGCTGCCATAGCTGTGATTCATCAGCATGTGTTAGAGACTGACGGTGTTGTGGAGGATGATGCCGACAACCACCGCCGGCCTCGGAGGAGAAGGAGAGTGTTCAGACCAAGGGTAACTTACCAGGGGCTACATGACCTAGAGATAGTAGAGCATTACAGGGTGGACAGGGACATCTTACAGCAAATAGTGGAGCTGTGCCGGCCACGCCTGAGAACCAGAAACAACAGAGGGGAACCCATACCAGTGGACACGAAGGTATGTGTAAGCCTGTGAATACTGGCCACAGGTATCTTTCAAAGGCCAACTGGAGATATAATGGGTATCTCACAGGCATCAGCATCCAGGGTACTACACCAGTTCCTGGATGCCATGTTACCACATGCTAATGAGCAGATATACTTCCCCAGAACTCAGGAGGAGTTGGCCAGCAATATGCGTCACTTCCACCGTGTGGCACAATACTCGGAGATACTGGGTATGATTGACTGCACGCACATACAAATCAAGTCACCACCCGGTGAGCAGGGTATGCGCTACATAAACCGCAAGGGATTCCACTCCATCAACTGCCAGATTGTGTGCAATGACCATGGCATTATCATGGATGTGTGTGCTGGCAGCCCTGGAAGCTACCATGACTCCCATATCTGGCATGCCTCACAGCTGTATCAGGTATTTGTCAGGGGGACATCCCACATGGCCATCTCGTGGGGGATGCTGGCTATGCATTGAAGCCATGGATGATGACTCCCATCAGAAATGCACACACACCCATGCAAGAACGCCATAATGAGGCACATGCACAAACCAGAATCATCATAGAGTGTGTGTTTGGGATGCTGAAATCATGGTTCCGGTGCTTGGATACATCTGGTGGAGCCTTGCAGTACTCTCCAGGCACGTGTGCCCACATCGTCATAGTATGTGCCATGCTACATAATATGATCCTGCAGAAGCAGCTGCAGCAGGGACAAAATGGTGAAGGCCCTCATAGCCTACCACAATTGCCAAGGCCAGTACAGGCACAGAGGGATTCAGACCATGAACACACTATGCCAGCCCCAGTAGGCAGACAGAGGTGTGCCCAATATGCCTACGCCTTGGCAAAGAGGGAACGTATAGCACATACTCTGACCATGTAGGCCCCTATGGACTGACACCTCTCCACCTGCACACACAGTAAAATGGATGGCACACAAACATGACCACCTGTAAATTGTAATGTATAGGTGGCCCAATGTATGATTCCTACATAGGCAGCCCTCAAACATTGTAAACACAACAGCCAGTGCAACAAGGAATGCCAACACCTGAACAATACATGAGTCTTACAGTATATGGTGGTGCTGTGTGCCTGTCATGTTCCCCGCCAGAGATATATATATATCTCTGAACCAAATACTCTACCTGTCACACACAATCCATGGGGGACATGAATCCAAATGATAGTTGTCTCCATGCATAGCAGTTGCAGTTACTCATAACAAAACACAATACAGACCGTCTCCCCGAAGGTAGGGCAAATAGGCAACGCCCAAGTGGAGAATCCAATTATACCCCACTGTCGCCGTGTAATTGGCGAATGGAGTAGCTGCACAGCTGATATGCAAGTAATTAGTCACTCAGGAACACCAACTGGTGGAAAGAATCCACATGTTTCAGGTATCGACGTATATAAGGATGACTTGCCAGACATTCAAACCATATGCTCATACCGAAAAACAGTTGAAACACTGTGAGAGAGATAGAAACGAAACGCTGTAATGACGACAAGGTATGTAGAATGCCCGATATGTAAGGTTATGTATAGCATGATCTGTATTAATTAGTTTTACTATATGTATAGCCTGGTTTGCATTAATTAAACGTGTCCGCAATGCATAAAGTGGGGAAAGGTATTTATGTAGTGATGTCTTGCTGAGCTTGTAGAATCTGTGCGTCCAGCAGTGGGACACAAGGTACATAGCACAGACACCAGAAGGGATGCTACATGAGGCCATTAAACAGAACAATGCCATACAACCCGCCATCAGTGGTAGGGTATGTCCAATAAGGACGTGCCATAGCAGGGGATAGTATATGTTGATCTACTGTCACAGCATGCATGTGTATGGGCAAATAATGTTAATGACATATGTAAGGTGGTCCCGCTGAGCAAGTATGCTTTGCATTATGGGATACTATGTGAAATATGTGCAATGTATAGTATTATAGGTAGATATGACAGATATTCAACACAGCATAACAGGCATATCATGCATACTACAGGTATCATCTATTGGTATGTACAATAACAGAATACATATGGCCTGTAGGTATGGGACATAGTAATAGCATGATAGCTAATCTAAATGGAAGGGCTACCAAGTAACCATGCACAAAGGACATGTAATAGCTGCACAGGTGCATAGTGGGGTACTATGCAGTCTGTCAAGTCCATGTGTAAGCACAACTACAGTGTTCACACTAGTGACACCTCTCCAGGGTAGTGCCCTGTGAAGAGCAGAGCCAGGTGTCACCTGCACCACTGCACAGTACAGCCACTGCAGTGATCCCAGGCCTACATGTGTCTCCCACGTACCAAGGGAGGTATCACATGAACAGTGCTACTGAGTGCCCCTGCATGATGTACAGAGGACTTATGTTCCACAGCATGGTGAGTGTCCGGTTTGGGAATGTAACCCAGAAGCACATCCCACTCATTGTGGCTTGTGTGCACATATCCATGAGCATGATGCTCACAGTGGCCTCTGCTTATGTTGCGTATGAGGAGTATATCCATCAATAATGTTGTGGACATTGGCCCTGTCTGATCAGCAGAGGTCACCCCTGAGTATGTAGTATGCAAATGTGTACAAATGTGGTGTCCGTAGTGCAGCCGCATATTGAAACTGTCGGAGCTCAGTAAATGTCATGGCGTGTTAATGTTGTGGCATGTAAAGCTGTAGCTGTTGTGTAAGGTACACCCTAAATGGGGTGGTGTACCCTTGAATGTGTGTAGATGTCCTGAGTTCAGAGGTACAATGGGTGCCTATGTACCAGTTACACACCCAGTACAGATAGGTGTGGCCACGTAGGAGGATATCCATGCCACAGTGGCAATACGGTAACCACAGGAGTGGGTGCGACATATGTTTGTACTGCAAACATGTACAATGTGATATGTATGTAGGGGACCACCATCCATGTGATAGTCAGTGGGTGAATGGTGTAATGCAAAGGTGATGTGCATGCACCTTGTGTCATGCAGCTTGATGCCATGATAGTCATATTATGTATCTGTCACAGCGACATCCATATGGTTGGAGTCAGTATCAGCTGGTGGAGCAATCATGGCACTTGGTATGTAGGGGTTCTAAAGCTAGGCAGGGAAAGTCCCCTGTGCCAGCCTGTTCTGCAGGGAAGCATATACTTAACATGAGGGGCCCTATGACTGAGGACCGTGGTATGCCGTGGTATGCCAAAGTACCTGACATGTAGTAGGTACTATGGTATGCTGGCCTTACTGTGTGTCCTGTCCATGAGCCACATAGCATAACATCCTGAGACATGGGGTACGATGTGCAGGTGGATGTGTATGTTGTCAATACCAGAATGGGGAATGGTGCTGAAAGGCAATGAGAGGACAATGTAGGATGTGTGGACTCCCGTACCATCAGCAACTGCCCTGGTAACTGTAGGAAAGGAGTTCACCATGTGTAGGGGCCATGCTCTGGCCTTAACAAGCCCAACCCGGGTGGCAGCAGAGGACAGGAGACCAACAATGTCTCTGAGAATGACGTCCTTGATGATGTTCCCCATAGCCACGCAGAACAGTCCAGTCAGGTGTGTAGGACTATAGTCCCACTCGTGCAATGCGGTGCCACCTGTGTGTAGTGTGATAAATGCTGCTGTGTGCCATTCAGGGTCTACAATGTCTGAAACAAGGCTATTACTGAATACGGTGGCCTAGTGGTGAGACATGTAATTCGGAGGTTGCTGGACATCACAGCCTGGGACATTGGAAGGTGACATGGGGCCAGTGTCCCAGGACACATAGAGTGTATGTCAGTACTGTGTAGGTGTGACCACAGGGACACCACAATGTTCATGTATGGATTGCGGCCCTGTAGTGAGTGAGAGGGTGTACTGTCAGCATTGAATCCATCCACCAGCATGTTGCCAACAATACCTGAGTCTGCAATGTTCCTGAGTGACTGTTGTATGTGACAGCAGATGTGGGTGTTGCCATCGAATACTGACATACCACCATAATGCCTGGTGCTACACCCCAGAATGTGTGGCAGTCATGTTTACGTAGCTAGTCTTGGAGTATGTGATGAGGGACCCTGTGGCCCCACCACGGCTGACCAGTGAGCCAC
The DNA here is from genome assembly GCF_019279795.1 of Protopterus annectens. Taxonomy (NCBI): domain Eukaryota; kingdom Metazoa; phylum Chordata; order Ceratodontiformes; family Protopteridae; genus Protopterus; species Protopterus annectens. Next base: position 911,872,252 of record NC_056734.1, read on the forward strand.
CCCACACATGGAAATGTACACCACTGTGCAACAGCCTACAACTGTTGTTGTACATCATATGTCCGTGGAACATGACCACCAGAGTGGCGTCTGTTATCTGGTGTGTACCATCATGGCTCTGTGTGGAATAGCATGATCCATGCAGTTGTGTACATGCTAATTAAGTGCACTGGGGTATGTGTCAGCATTTGTATGTGCATTGCCCATCTGCACAGGTGTCATGATGTTAACAACCGCTGTCAGCAGACGTCTGTATTAGGTGTAGTAGTACACATGTACTGTGTATGCTGTGATGGGTGTGTTTCTGGGATGTGGCTAACACAGTAGATTAGCATATGTTCGGAATCCACCAATGAGGGGATAACCCCAGGTGTGTAACACCAGTCACATGGTGGTAGTGTTCATGCCAAGAGTAATGTAGGTCTTGGAGGTGATGTGTATGTGTTGATCCAGCAGAGTGGAGGGTATGACTCATGGATGTGTCGGTACAAGAGTGGCTATCCCAGTGAAGTGTGGGGTAGTGTCAGTCACACATCAGTAGTAGCTGAAGCCACTGTCCACTATACCACCATAGAAGGTATGTTACCCGTGGGGTATGATGTTGACTCTCTCGCTTGTTACAATGTGTATAGCGGTCCCGGACACAGTTAGCACAGTTAATTGCACATGGAGCACCTCTGATGCATTGTGCTAAGCAACTTGACAGGATGTGTGAAAAACATAGTGGGATATGGGAACCCCTCAGCTGTGGGTGTGCCAGTCCAGATATGTGCCTGGAAGGTATGGTCCGTCTATAACCTGTCATTGCAGGTGTGCTCTGCAGAGCCTACAGGCAGGTCCCAGTCACTGCAGAGATGTTGGAGTGGTGCATTATAAGGTGTGCATTGCCAGCGTGCATCACAGGGGAAGATGCAAGCAATGTGTCACATGACCCCATGTCGTGCATGCCAGTTACCGCCCTGCCGGTGACAGTTATTGGAAACTGTGCAGGACAGGCAGTATAGAAGCAGCAAGGGCCTAGCATGTGAGCTGTACTCCCGGGGCCGACAGGTGCAAGTCATCTGTGCCACAGCATTGTGTTTGACCAGGACAGTCATAGCGGACAGATACCACATGTCTGTGGAATGACAATAGGAGCATAGGCAACTGTTGCAGTGACACAGCAAAATGCTCCCCAGGGCTAGGCCCACACCCTCAGGACTATAAGACTGGTGAGCTATTGCATGTCCCTGCACACGTAGTCTGTGAAATGGCATCACAGGACAGTCACACTAACATGGCGAATGACAGACATATAGTACCTGGTGAGGTGTGGCATGGGTGCATAGGTTATGTTGCAGAAGCAGTTACCCGACAGCAAGATGTAAGCGACTAACGCCTTGTGTAGCCTGCTGTGTGGAACTGCAGTGTGACACCCTACAGAGTCAGCTATGATTGGTGTGTTGTGAATGTTATAACACACTATTGGCTGTATGTGGTGGGCACACATGAGTCTGTGGGCTATAAGCTGGTGATGTTGTCTTCCATGATGGGGGCTACCTCTGGTGCCTACAGTGAGTATAGAGACGTACTCCACAGGTTGTCCTCGTAGGTGTGGCCAGTGGTGTAGATTATGTGAGACTATGTGATGGGTGGGGTGTGTTGTGAATGTTACACATCCCCAAATGACTGTCAGGTGCAGTCAGGGTTGGCGACAGCATTACCCCCAGCCATAGCTGTCAGCCTCCTGTCCCCAAAATAAGGAACATTAGCCCTCATACAGTGTGACAAATGGGCAAAACGTGGAACACTTACAACTGGCTTACTAACAGCGTCAACTAGGAAGGGCATATGATGGCTAAAATAGGCTGGTCTTACGTATAAAACAGATATTCCAATGAATTAATATGATTCTCATCTACCTAGCCATGGCTAGCAGGTAAACTATGTACAACAATGAATGTGTGACAGACCCTTCCAATGTGGAACCTTGAGGAACATGCACCTTTTAGGACCCCAAATGAGGTACGTTCCCCATAATGAGGTACACCTGAGAGCTATGGGCCCTGCACGGCTGCAGACGTGCATCCCCCACAGGCTGTAGTGCCGTATGTTGGGAAGTGAGCATTGAATATGTGCATGAGACTATTGCTCTATTGCCACATGTACGACATATCCCTCATATAGACAGGCAGTAGCACTGGTATGTGACAGTTGGACATGCCTGCATATACAACCATGTCCCACAGGATATGTGCGTTACATGTGTACAATAGCTGTCGTACCTTAAGCAAGCTGGGAAGTGTAGGACAGCCAATGTACCTGTGGGAAATGGTGTGGAATGGACGCTATAGTAGTCAGTAGCTCATGACATGCTCACATGTTCTGAACAAGTGCCTAGCATGACCATACAATACAGATAGGGTGTTGGATAATATCAACCCACAAGAGGTGATGACAGTCATTTAGGGTGGCACCGCACTATAACCCTGCTGAGTATGGTGTGCATGTCCATGAACCATTAGCACTGCAGATGTTAGCAGTACAGATGTACAAGATAGCATGGATATTTGATTACAAATACCTTTGCATGTCACAGGTGTGTTCCACCAGTGGCCTGTTGACAGACCCACAACTTCAAAAGGTGCAAGAGTGACATGTTCACAGCACATCTGTGCCAGATACAGTAGAACAGGGTTAATGTGTTGTACCCCACCCTCATTGTAGCCCATACCACACAGACAAATGTTAGGCATCTGTGTATGTAAGGCTGTGAATGGCCATGACCTATCAGTTTAGCTGTGTCAGTGTTGTGAACAACATACAGAATGGGCTGTGTGTGAGGTGTGTCACATATGTGCACAGTCTGATGGATGATACCAGCAGTGTCACCGCTAGGTGAACATCCCTGTACCCATAAACTGCTTCCTAGGCTGTGGTCAACATTATGGACACTGTGTAAGGGATGGTGCTGTGCAGTGCACTCCCGACATGGTGACATCTCCAGGCCCCTTAGGTAGTCATCTGAGGTACCCATGTCATGTCAGGGTGCCATCCATGAGCACGGAGATCACTGGCCAGGCATATACAGCACTGTGGTGACCAATATTGGATCACATACCACCTGTAAGGGGTAATGGCTATGCATGGATGTGCGATAACAGCCTTCACAATCCACACCTCCACTATGCAGCATGTCGTCTACCTTGCAGAAGGACATTTGCTACACCATGATGATGGACATGCTACATGTCCATATCCTGATCTATATGACATATGTCATGGACAGCCACCATCCTAATACTAGGATCGCCACAGGCTGGACAGATCCCTGTGCCATATATGTGACATACTCCCACCATACCATGCAACCCTGTCCATCAAAGCTGAAGATGTCATCCCAGTCATACATGGTGTGATGGCCGCATGGTAGATGTACTATCAACTGACTGGATCAGTAATGTGGCACTGATGCAGCTTGCGGTGGCACAATGGCCATCTGTAACAGCGTGGAAACTGTGCCCGCACATGCTATGGTTGATGACCATCCCTGCGAATGTCGTCTGATTATCCATTGTCCCATGTCTATCACATGTGTAATACAGGCGATCTGTGTCAGGATGTTGAACAGTTGTACAGTGCAGTATAGATGTATATGGCAAAACACATGCATGTACAGGTGTCCATGCGTATGTGTGCATTGTCACTGCTCAAGTCCATTCCGGCTGTGTCTGTGTTGATATGTGACATATACACAGCATCCAGGTCAACAGTGGTACCGTGGACACATCGAGGCATGTGCAGATAGGTAAGAACACAAGTGCAGGCAAATAGACATGCCCACAGCAAGACAGCATTTACATGGAGTATGAACACTGTAATGAGGTGACACACATATATGGTGATGATATCCAATGCATAATGGGTGTGACATGTGTGACACAAACACGTCAGTTGTGTCAGTGTCATGGTGCTTTGCAAAGATAACTGTGCAGATGCAGTAGATGTCATAGAAATGTATGTGCAGCAGTATCTCTGTACATCTGTGAAACTGTGACCTGTCACCATCATTATGTTTTACAGATAATGCCCCGTACACGCCTCCCAGCATACACCTGCCAGGAGGATGATGTCCTCATCCCACAGCTCCATGACAACTATGACTTGTTGTTCAGCCATGTGCCACAGCATGCCCAGCAGCGGGATAACCTGTGGCAGGATCTACACAGGAGGGTGAACAATGTGGGTGGCCATAACCGCACCTACCAGCAGGAGCGCAGACACTGCACGGACCTGATACGACATGCAAAACAGCGTGCCACTGCAATTGCCAGGGAACAAGGTGGAACAAGTGGTGGGCCACCAACCCAGCCCCCACTCACACACACCGAGGAGCTACTGGCCAGTCTGGGGACACTCAGGGAACAGCATCCAGAAATACTAGCTGCCATTGTGGAGGTGGGTGTCTCCCAACCAATGAACCTGGAGTTGCCTGGTAAGTCAGTAATGCACATATGGCTATTATATCCCATGTAGTTGCATGTGTCACTGTACATAATGTAAAGTAACAACATATGCCAGGTATGTGGACACACATGCTGCATAATACAGTATGCTATGTTGTGTATGCACACATGTGCATACTATATGCTATTACACAGGTGAATGTGTGCACATGCACAGTGCAACCTGTGGCTGTCATACAGTCATGGATAATGTTCATACTGGTGTGTCACCCCTATACAGGTACCTCTGGCGTGCTGCACAGATATGGGTCCGTTGCAAGTGAGACTGTCATCAGTATCAGGCATGTTACAGTGTAGATCTATTTGCCATGTGGCCAGTTAACACTTGCACACCTGATGTTTGTTCCAGTCATGATATGCAGGTCGCACCACCATGCATTCACACATGCCACCCATGTGCAATATATGCAAACATAATGATACACAGACTTGAAACCACAGTACTTGTCATTGCGACATGTGTGGTCAGCTGTGCATACAACAGTGGAGGTGTTCTACAATGGAGGCATATGTAGTATGCATTGGAACAACATGTGTGGTACGCACACAATACCACACAGTGAGCTGTGATATGGGCAGCCCACAAGTGTCACCATTGTGTCATATGCCCCTGCATCAGGTGCACACATTGTGATGTGCCACCTGACATGTCCCAGACATGTAGTGTTCTGTCTGTAATATTGTCACACTATCACATGACCTATACCCCACATACCAAACTTACAACCCATTGTCTGCATAGACCTGTGGAATGTGACATATCTGATGTGTATGGGTGTATGTCATATGGGACCACACAGACATGTGGAGAAGATGCCCATCACACACAATTGGCCACCACATGTGCACATATGGCCATGGGGGATAGCCAGAGACATGTAGCCACACAGTACATGGGATGTGCATACACCCTGTTGCACATTGTCCACACATGGTCCAATTATAGCCTTAGTTGACCGATTATACAGTTGATGTGGTACAGTGGACAACCTAAAAGCCTGTGCACAGCTACTGGAGGTGTCACTGAAGTCTACCATATTACGATCTGTCGAACATCACGACTGTGTTGCAGTTATGGCTATGCAATGTGTACATATTATGCATTCTACAGCAACATACATGCCTCATGTTGCCATGCAATGGCACAGTGTCTGTACTTCACACTGTATAGCAATGTAGATGGCTCACACTACCCTCCCGTGCTCATGCACATTTGCTAAACATGCATTCTATCTGTAGGGCATACACACAACACTGCAATGTGAAGCCCATTATGATGCTGTACATGTGTCAGGACACCATTGTGTCAAACATGTATGCATGTTAATGCACATGCCAGCAAATTACATGTCAAGGTCACGTCAGACATGTGTACTGTTATCCTGTTCTGGCCCACATGGTGTATCACGGAGATGCATGCATACTACCATGATTGTGTGAACTGCATGGCTACTGATATGACACCTGCTTGCTGTAGTGTACACCCCAGGGAGGTATGCTTACTAACACTATTAATGTCTGAGCTGCATGCCCTCTGCTCTATCACAGGCATGCTGCATGCCATCTGACAAATCACATGCATGGTGTTGGCCATAGAGGAAGGACAGTCAGCGTCTGTTGGCGTGGAACAGGAACATGTGGTGGCTACAGAAGGTGTGTCTACACACCATGGTGTCAGTGTAATGACTGCAGATGTGCCACACAGGCATGTGGCCGGTGCTGCTCGTAGGAGGACCTCTGGCAGGCATGCACCTGCAGGACAGAGCGCAGCAGCTGGTATCACCAGACGCATGTTCCAGACTGTAATGGCGACACAGGCACGTGCTGAACAGCAGAACAGAGAAGGGCAGAGGCTGCAGAGGGCTGCTATCCATACCCTAAATGACAACATCCAGGGATTGGCAAATGCTCAACAGCAGATTGCTAATGTTCTGGATAGGCGACTAGGTGAAATGGTCGGAATCCTTGACTGAGGCATGGCAATCCATGAGCGGGAGCTGTCTGTGCTGGAACACCTGGTAGGAGTGAGGCGTAGGCCATGTGGATGTAGGCCAGCAACACCACCTAGTGTAGGTCGACGTAACCGTGCCACCTCACATGCCCGCTCCCATAGTGCCGGTAGCAGTAGCAGTGCAGCTGCTGCTGCGCTGTCAACATGTGGACACAGCAGGCCACGTGGACATGGCCCTGGATGGTCTCAGCGGGGACACGTTTCCAGCGGACATGTGTCATCGGACAGTAGCCACTCTGTACCTCCACCTGGTAGTGCCCGTGCAACCCCAGGCAGGCACAGGTCACGTGGCTGTGGACGGACACAGTGAGCTGTACAACATGCACTGTACAATCTGGGGCTGTCGATTATACCCCGTGTAGGCATCACAAATGTCAGAACTGTGTACATACATACATGCACACAGAAAACACAACTGTAGGGCTCCACAACATCCACATGCATTCTGCACAGATATGTCCAGTCAACTCACCGCCCTTACACACACACACATGATGTTATCCATTGGTGCAGCCTATGCCCCTGGCAAACATATCACCCTGTGCATATGATGAAGCCTGTGCCACATCCCTGTATCCCTGTCATCCACACCATCGGTGCAGGGTTATGCACAAATATTCTGATGCACAGGGTGAACAGCATAGTGAGAGGTGTATGTAATACCTGTGTATGCATAGTGAGGGATGTATATGTTGCAGTGGTTGTGTGCAGCCTATGGCCCTGGCAAACATATCACCCTGTGCATATGATGAAGCCTGTGCCACATCCCTGTCATCCACACCATCGGTGCAGGGTTATGCACAAATATTCTGATGCACAGGGTGAACAGCATAGTGAGAGGTGTATGTAATACCTGTGTATGCATAGTGAGGGATGTGTATGTTGCAGTGGTTGTGTGCAGCCTATGGCCCTGGCAAACATATCACCATGTGCATATGATGAAGCCTGTGCCACATCCCTGTCATCCACACCATCGGTGCAGGGTTATGCACAAATATTCTGATGCACAGGGTGAACAGCATAGTGAGAGGTGTATGTAATACCTGTGTATGCATAGTGAGGGATGTGTATGTTGCAGTGGTTGTGTGTGAATACTGAGTTGTGTATGTGACATAGGTTGTGTACTGTTGACATGCACCAGTCACACCATGTAGTGCAGGTGCAGCATGCATTGTGATATGTTCACGGTAAGTGTCTCGGTTACATCTGTAGCACCATGTTGGTTGTGATACCCTGGTTCCCTCCTATGGTGTATTTGCATGTGCCTACAGGTAGCAGTGTTTGCAGTCACCCACGTGTAACTGTGGAGTACACACAGGCACGTCTGGCAATATCAGCATGCTACATGTACCCTCATCCTGACTGTTGGACACACAAACATGACACAGATGTCCGCACATATACTGCACCTGACGCATGTTGTCGGTGCCACAGGCTACACTGGACAGAGACGTGACATACATAGCAGGACACATTACAGGTATGGTGACATGGTGCAGGGGTTGTACACAGCGGCCTGGCCAATGATGATGTGAGGTGTCACTTGGTAGCTGGAGGCCACACTGTGCAGCAGTAGGACCTGTAACAGTACGTGAACATGGCCGCAGTCACGGGGTGTACACCACTATACCGCACACCCCATAGTGTGCAGCTGGGGACCCTTGCCTGTGTGGTCATCACCCTCACAGTACTATGCACCCACATGAAGTGTCACAGAGAAGGGACATGCACAAGTAGCCAGTATGGCTGGGACCTATGGCATCAACAGGGTTGTGCAATCCATCACCATTACGGGTTAGTCAACATGTGGGGCCAGTGATAATTTCCCACCGTATATTAGCATACACACTCACACCAAGCACCAGACATACATACAGACACACACACACTGTGGTGACCACACATGTGTATACGGACAGCCGATGTGTGTGATGCACATCACCAGCGAACGTCATGCTTCCCACACTGACGTACGTACAGTTCTCTACAATGGTGTACAGGGATGTGTAGCAACTGGGACATATTCCCTGCGATATGTGGCATCCCTGGTCACACATTCGGACACACATGGCAGTGCTGGGAATGATACACCAGCCATACGATGACACGTTTGCTGGACATGCAGCGGTATTGATTGCATTATGTGTACCAACGCTATATCTGGCAAATGTGCTGCTATATACACACGGGAGGTTGTAGGTGTTACAGGTGCCATATGACATATAGTTGTTAACACCTGACCGCTGTGTATGCATTATGTCAGCACTGTCACGTAACAGCGACATAGCGTACAGTTATTACATGGCATGATAGGATGGTGTGTGACACAACTGTGAGCCACCCCCTGCACACATATATCTAGACAGGTGGTTCACCACATTATGTACACACATCCCTCCATACGTGTTGTTTGTATGTCACCGTATACAGATGTCAATGATGGGTCTGCATTGCGTCTGCATGTCGTAGGTAGGTGCAACTATGTTACGGACATCGGCCACTGCACATGCATGTTTGCTGCATGCACAGTACAGATGTCACATGTGTCTCCTGTTGCCACGTTTGTATGCATTGCTATTGTTGGACATGTGTGTTGACATACATAACACATGGACTGCGGTATGATATCATGGGTGTCACAGGCAACCAGTACAAGGGTATGTGTCCCGGTCAACACTGCTACCCCCTGTAGTGTGAGCATTCAACAGACATGGGCCCACCTTCAATTCGCATGTGTAGCATTGATTAGGCCAGTGTTATGCACGAGGTACATCAAAGGCCATGTATGTATGTGTTGTGTGTGCAGTCCATGCACACATCCACACAATCACATGTATGACATACTCAGACGTGTGTTCATTGGTGTACAGCAACAGTCAGGTGTCACAGCTGTGTAAGGGCCATGGTATGTCTTGAGCCGACCTGTTCATGTATACTGGTATCATTGCAATGCATAACACCTGTTGGATCCCTGTTGGTACGTGTGTACTCTGCACAGCTGGTGTACACCGCTGTACAGCCCAGTGGTCATGTGTCACATGGTGTTGTGGGACTGTAAGGCTGTGTAGTGCTGCACCAATGACATGGTGCTGACTTGACAGCTACAGTGTACACTGCAGTGTGTACATGTGTGACCTGCACCTGTGACAGCTGTGATGGCAGCTGTGTGTGTACAGGTCACTGCATGTGTGACCGCCCTGTGCGTGAGGGCAGTTATACCTTACTGTGCCCTTCTGTGTGTACACTCCATCTGCATGCAAGATTGCCCTTTGCAACTGCTAAGTGTGTGAGCATGCCCAGTACGCCATTGTGTAGATGAACACACAGTACATTCCACACTGCGCCCCTCTGTGATTAGACTCTGTGTGCATGCAAGATGGCCCTTTGCAACAGCTAAGTGTGTGAGCATGCCCAGTATGCCATTTGTGTAGATGGACACACAGTACATTCCACACTGCGCCCCTCCGTGATTAGACTCCGTGTGCATGCAAGATGGCCCTTTGCAACAGCTAAGTGTGTGAGCATGCCCAGTACACCGTTGTGTAGATGGACACACAGTACATTTCACACTGCGCCCCTCCATGATTAGACTCCGTGTGCATGCAAGATGGCCCTTTGCAACAGCTAAGTGTGTGAGCATGCCCAGTATGCCGTTGTGTAGATGGATACACAGTACATTCCACACTGTGCCCCTCCATGATTAGACTCCGTGTGCATGCAAGATGACCCTTTGCAACAGCTAAGTGTGTGAGCCTGCCCAGTACGCCGTTGTGTAGATGGACACACAGTACATTCCACACTGCGCCCCTCCGTGATTACACTCCATGTGCATGCAAGATGGCCCTTTGCAACAGCTAAGTGTGTGAGCATGCCCAGTATGCCATTGTGTAGATGGACACACAGTACATTCCACACTGCGCCCCTCCGTGATTATACTCCGTGTGCATGCAAGATGGCCCTTTGCAACAGCTGTGTGAGCATGCCCAGTACACCATTGTGTAGATGGACACACAGTACATTCCAAACAGACGTGTGATACTAAGCGTGTGGGCATGGCCATTGACATCCTGTATAGCCATGGTGGTCATCCAGGCACCAGATGTCCAATTTTAATGTCACGATGGATGCCTACATTGAACACACTTGTTGCTCTTTCGAAGGGTGTACTGTCTGTGGCACATCCCGTATCTATTCAGTGTTGTTGTGCTCTGTAGATATTTAATTGGCCCGTTGACAGTACTGGCGTATTTATGTACGTCTACCTTGGGACGGTAATATGCTTTCAGACCGCTCACTCTCTAAACATTCCCTATCGGCATCTTTGCCTTTGCGGATGATGTCACCCACCTAGAAGTAGGCCTCTGGGAGTGCTGTGTTCAGTAATCCCGGTAGCGCGTTCTGTAAATGCGTAATGCTGTAGTGTGTTAGAGTAGGTAGGTGTATGTTCAACTCTCGGCCCTTCCAGGTGTGTGTGTGTGTGTGTGTGTGTGTGTGTGTGTGTGTGTGTGTGTGTGTGTGTGTGTGTGTGTGTGTGTTTGTGTTTCCAGCTGCCTGGGGACACAGTAATGCTTTTAGATGCCTCACAACATATACATTCACTATCGGCATCTTTGCCTTTGCAGATGATGTCACCCACCTAGAAGTATGTCTCAGAGAGTGCTGTGTTCAGTAATCTCGGTAGCGCGTTCTGTAAATGCGTAATGCTGTAGTGTGTTAGAGTAGATAGGTGTGTGTTCAACTCCCAGCCCTTCCAAGTGTATGTGTGTGTGTGTGTGTGTGTGTGTGTGTGTGTGTGTGTGTGTGTGTGTGTGTGTGCGTGTGTTTCCAGCTGCCTGGGGACACAGTAATGCTTTTAGATGCCTCACAACACATACATTCCCTATTGGCGTCTTTGCCTTTGCGGATGATGTCACCCACCTAGAAGTATGACTCTGAGAGTGCTGTGTTCAGTAATCTTGGTAGCGCGTTCTGTAAATGCATAATGCTGTAGTGTGTTAGAGTAGATAGGTGTGTGTTCAACTCCCGGCCCTTTCAAGTGTGTGTGTGTGTGTGTGTGTGTGTGTGTGTGTGTGTGTGTAGAAGTATGCCTCTGGGAGTGCTGTGTTCAGTAGTCTCGGTAGTGCATTCTGTAAATGCGTCATGCTGTAGTGTGATAGGGTAGTTAGGTGTAGGTTCGATTCCCAGGCCTGCCAGATGTGTGTGTGTGTGTGTGTGTGTGTGTGTGTGTGTGTGTGTGTGTGTGTGTGTGTGTGTGTGTGTGTGTGTGTGTGTGTGTGTGCATGCTCCCATCTGCCTGGGGACTCAGGTTATGCTTTTAGATGCTTCACAACACAGATATATCCTGCTGACGTCTTTGTCTTTGCCGATGTTGACACGCACCTAGTAGAATGCCTGTGTGTCTGCTGTGTTTAGTAGTCTCGGTAACGTGTTCTGTAAATGCGTCATGCTGTAGTGTGATAGGGTAGTCATGTGTATGTTCGATTACCAGCCCTACCACATGTGTGTGTATGTCTGTATCTCTCTCTTTCTCTCTCTCTCTCTCTCTCTCTATATATATATATATATATATATATATATATATATATAAAAAATCTAGTTTCTGCCCATAACCCTGCTCTTGCATGGACAGCTGACTGTTTCATGTATCGCATATTTGCATAGCTTTCACATACCAATGGGATATGTTGCAACTCCCAACATTGTCCATGCAATTTCCATGTTACGGGAGGTGTTACACGCCCTTACAGGCGTTTGCTGTATATCTTGGCAGACATCTATCCTTGCTGTACTCTCACTGTACTCATACATGCCGGAGGCTTCATGTATCATGGCCTAGTTTTGATGTGTGTATGTCTATTTGTGCTGTGTGCATGGCTGTGGGTATGTCCCAGCATCATCATTTGTAAAGGTGACAGCCCTAAAGGTTCTTCATGTAGACTGTTGTGTCATTTGACATATCAGCACATACCTGCGGACAGTACTGCATGTCCTACTGCAGCGCATTTCATACCTTCTGCGTTATCTTGCAGTCGATATTGCTGTTTCCTCACACATGTATCTGTTTCTGTTCATACCACTCCACCTCCTAGAGCAAGTTGCTGGACAAGGCCTTATCTGATAGTGGGACACATATGGGCAGTATTGACATGTTGCTCTTACAAACGTAAATAGTTGACACAATAATAGGTTTTGCATTAGTATGGCTTTTCTGTCGGATTTGGTGTCTTATGCACATGTTTGTCATTATTTCATGTCTTCAGTTATCATGGAAGTGCCAGAATGTTACTGTTATGTGGAACACACCAAATATATGAGGCAGAACTCTGCACATTCATCATAAATCTGTACAGTTGCGGAGTATGTGTCTGTAACAAAATATCAACTTTCTGACACCAATACACACACTGTATGGCGACATCACAGGCCACATGCCATTACATTTATATTGCAGGACACACCCACCCAGACAGTTGTATTCCTCACACAGGCCAACAGCTGCTTATCCACACTAATTGGTCTATCATGTACCGTATGTGTGTGCCGGTATTTGCGCTTTCCATCTGTGGCAGAGCTCACGTACGTGTCTGGGAGACTGGACATTGTTACGGTGACACTGCATGCCTGAGGGACACATTACATTTGTGTCTGTTAACCTTCCACATTGACATTCACAGGGCATACGTTGTCATTCACATTTGTCGGTGTACATGCGTGTGACTTGTACATGTTTTCTCATTTGTCCTGATGTCTTTCTTCTCACCTGTCCACCTAGTATCACTAGTTCTGTACATGTATTTTGGACAGGTTACCTTCATACCCCTAACCTGTACACATTATGGGTAAACACCCTGACGTTTGACCTTGTTACATTTGTCATAGTGATGTGCCTTTCTGGTAAATTGCTGGCAAGGCATTATGGACTGTGCGGTATATAATAGTGACTGACATTTCCATTACATGATTAGTAGCACTCATAACATCCGTATTTGTGGGTACGCCAGTATTCTCACAACATTCTGACTTTGTCTGGGGTATATCTAATATAGTCCCTATTTGTATTTCATGTACTATGCCTTAGTGCAGCTGTGTTATTCTGACAGTTTGCCAGTTATGGGTACCATCTTGGTCGTACGCATGTCCATCCATGAAAATCGCCTACATGACACTGATATAGGGCCCTACATATTGCCAAAATGGTTTCCACAATATCCAGTGGATGGTTTGCCCCATTATTGAGAATATAGGCGTGTGCTACACCCACATCACTCCCGCGAGGCGGGCCTATGAAATCCCTGCCAAACAACACCTAGGCCCATTTCTGCATACCCATGATTTCCATACCTGACAACCCTCTACAGTACCCATTACACATGTTTAATGTGTGCGTTACTGAAGTGTGGAGACACTTATATGCACTCCCCACTCTCCGGATATCAGTTCGTACGTCATACATTCTATCGACACATGTGTCATCACCCTTGCACCTGATACTGTTGCATGTACAGCTATTTCATATTTGCTGCGGTCACTTCTTTTGCGTCAATGTCGGTGACATTACGTATTTCAATTTATGGAGTCCTGCAATGGACATCTATCTGCATGTTTAAAGTGTAGAACTTGCTGGACGATCACTTTCTGGCCAATGTTTTTGAATGTTGTGGTTTATTCACCTTTCCTTTAATGTCTGTTTGTCTACCCATATTAGATATAACGTCGCCTATTTATGTACATATGTCATATCTACAGGACATAAGTCTGTTGTGTATACATATATACATGTACAATCCTCATTTCATAACTTGCTTTGGTTTACGTCTGTGGATTATGTGTATACACATATATCAATATCCATACCATACCTTTCCACTGTACAGATTGTCGCAGAGTGTACAGCTGCTTGCCCCTTTATCTTCGCTGTGTTTTACATAAACCTGTGTCTATCTGGCAATGTAGTGGCATTTCATTTGAGACTTACGGTGGGGATTTCTGGCAAGCAGTTCAGGTTACGACTGCATACCCTTCAGAGAATCCATGCTACTGACACACCTGTTATTCTATCCACTTTGTATGTTTGTTCTGGCACATATCTGGGGTTTGTTCCTATTTGTACCGGTAGTTTGCATGGCTTCATCCGGTTTCATACTTTACGAGGTTAATGGGTTTGAGCCATGTATAACTAACATGGGGGAAACAGCATTCATTTACTTTGCTGTGAGCGGATCACACAAGCACAGGCGCACTTGCATTTCCTTATTGTGGGTTACGCGCGGGCGCGCATACATATCCTTATTGTGGGTTACATATGTTTACTAAGTCTTTGTGCTTACGTGGGCTTTATTACTTGTGACAGTACCAGTAATTATCTGTAATCCGGTTAACGGACGTTTGCGAAACACACGTTCACCTTTACATATTTAAGTGTCTGTACAGCACAGACGCATTCATTACACTTTCACATTATATGTGCTGTAGTCGTTGTTCTACCGGGACTGCATTCACGTTGGCCGGATGCTGTAACCAGTATACGTTTGGTGTTCTGACTCATTTATATGCATACCCATAGTACATAGCTACATTAACATATGCCTCACCGCTTCACTTACGTCACAGGCATCCATTCTCCTGCTGGGAAAAATGCGGTACTACATGTTACACATTCCCTATTCCCTACTGCTCTGGACCCAAGCTGCATATTTCATCACTGCAGGGATATTCAGAACCCAAAGGCTTATATTCCTGACACATACAAGTCTTTAATTGTCAGGGTGTTCATGTGGTGATCTGGGTTTAGGCTTGTCCGACTGGTGAACGGAACTGCCCTGACCGTGTTCAAATGTCAGACAATGCACATGAACAGGGAGTGTCCATTTTAAACATTTAATCTGTTTACAGACACAGGTGTTTGGGCACCTGTCAGCAGCTTATGATGTTGGCAATACATAATATGGGTGGGGGTGGTTATGAAACATAATCCACGGTGAGTGGTGTTCCCATTCACATTTGACTATTTCCTGTATTCATTCTTACGAGGGTTATTATTTTGCACATGACATAACTATGAATTAACTATGGGTATGCAGTAGTGCAGTCAACATATGTGACAGTTTGTTACAGTATATATGTATGGACCTCTGTAATACTGGGGACTACCCCACATCCTTCACAACATTTCCTGCTTATGTACATACTATTATTCAGTGAACTTTCGAAGCTTGTGAGAGCAGTAATTACATCTGTCCCTATTTGTCCACCCATCCTTTTAGGCTTTGTACAGGTTTTGTTGCTGTAATAGGTTGAGAGGTGGTGTCGGTATGTGATTGAGTTGAATATATATACTGTCGATAATTCAGTGGGGAGTAGGGTTACCACTTGTTCCTCTTTGCGAGGGGAGGTCCCACTTTGGACAGTTGTGTTCTGCGACGACACCTAAGACATGGCAAATGTCCTGTGATTTGAAGACAATAATATATTTCTTATTTTCTGTACTAGTTGCATGATACAGGTATTTTGTATCTGGTACACATAACTATTATTTGGAATAGCATAAGCTATTCAAATTCTATGGCATAAGCTTTTATCTTGGCATACACGTGTAATTCTGTCCTTTGCACTGGCTGGGGGTATGTTTTATCCTGCAAATTTTCACATTTTTACAAGGGATGTCCCACCTTGGCCATCTGAACACGTGGCAACCCTAGTGGGGTGACCTGCATGGTGGACAGCTGTTCCATCCTGCGTAGTATGAATTGCATGTCTGTGTAGAAACTGAACAGTACCGTGACTACACATACATGTTTTGTCCAGATGTGTACAGTAATGGACACCGTGGCGTGTAAACAACTCTGAGGTTTCAACAGGTTACTTATCCCACGCGGGATGTACACACATTTTGCCGTAAAATTAACGGGCGGGCATTTGGATTTACGTACCTGTGATGGGATGTTTACAATCGTGGGATACATATTTGCAATCCAGACACTGCCTAAGACGATACTTCCTACTACATATGGGGAATACTCGCTATGTGCAGGTGTACGGATGCGCCAGGCTGGTAGCTGGATTTGGTGGACATTCGGACATGGGTGCGGGTTATGTGTTATACTGGGGTTGTTGAGTATTGCATTTGCATGCATGGGTTCTACTTTTGGATATCCCGTTTCCGCATATAGCATCCTATGTGTATGTGACGGTTACGTTCCTGTTCATGTGTATAGCACATTTTAATATACATATGTTTGTGTGTGTTTGGTATACAATTTGGACTGTCAGGTTTCTTTACATTTGTTATATAGCCACAACTGCCTTGCTGTGTACTATCACTATCACTGTGGGACTGCTGCTGACCATACCCATGGGGCTAGACGTGTGTATTGGTGGCGCGCTGACATGATGCGCTTCACTTCCACTGGATATAACTTCTGACAGTGCAGTACATTACAGACACATGATTTTAAATATCATTTGTTCCATGGACGGAAACTTATATTATGTTGCGTGCATTTCTGTTTGGTTCTCCATTTTGTGTGGCCGGGAACTGTCTTGCATGCTTTGCATACGTTTCATTATCCACGGACACTGATAGGTGCGATTATTATTGCAGGCAGGCTATAATATTCAGCAGTTTAGGTTGCTCATCACCAGCCGACATTGACACGCCTCCAGGTGCAGCTTAGTAACACCCCATGCACTCGCGCACGTGTCCTATGCACATGGATGTGGTAGCGGCGCACCTTCATTAATATGCATATGGCGCTACTACACCACTTATACGCCGCACGGCCGGCACAGGCCTTACACCAGCCTTGCGACAAGCTTCATGAATCCGGGGGAATAAGTTGTGTCCTCAGAGACATTATAATTTGTGCAGTGCTGAGAGTGAAGTGTTTCTCTAAATAGTGCATAGTAGTTGTTTTATGTTCTCAGTAGTTGTCACCTGCAGCATTAATGATTGCTAGTGCACTAATGGTGTAAATCAGTGCAATCTGGATGTTATGACTGTTGCTTTCTTTCAAGATATCTCCTTTAATAGTAAGCAGTCACATTATTGAAATGAAATACATGCATGAACAAAGCATCTTATATTGGGTTGTTTTATACTATCACCTTTTCTGCTGTTTTTATTAATCTGCTTTATTTTTGTATTATTTTTATACAACAAATTGCTGCTTTTCAGGTTAAACATTGACATCTGTGTATTAAAAGTCATCTTGCAAATATCTGAAATACTTTGCCTGAATCACAGTAAGCCAATGTCAAATGTGTCTTACACGACATCGCCGAAAGATAGGGTAGGTGAAGGTGCATGTGGTCTTCAAGATGGGCTGTTATGTGAGCTAGATTATGACTCACAGTGGTGTTATGGCACATGATGCAGATGATCCTAAATACACTGATCTGACCATGCTGTGGGATTAGATTTTATCTACTTGTAGATGAACACTGATATGGCCTGCATGAAATCTGTTGTATTTGTTCCCCCCTACTATTTCCATTACCTTACTAAGAAGCACTTGTTGTCCCATGTTTTATGTCCCTAAATGTCTTAGTACCTTTCCTTCTTCCCCTTCCAACATCGACTCCTATTTGATTCTAGTAAGTCCTCAATAGTGTCCAAATGGAGGCAGTCAAGGATGCTTGGTGTGTCACAGTACTAGGCATCAGTGTGATCATGGTAATATTCCTACTCTCTGCAGTTTCCATGTCATGCTGGAAATACCCACAAATACCACAGAGAACTCTAACCATTTCTAGCTGATGCTCTGTGGCAGTGCAATCAGCCTTAACAATGTCATGACACATTTGCTTCTGGGCAGTCAAGGCTTTATGTGTTTGGTGTGGTAGCTGTGGCATATGCCGACACATGTCACCCCATTGTAAAGGTGTCACTGTAGACACTGTTACTGTTGAATGTCTGCCATCATCCAAAAGGTGTTCCTGTGGCTTTGGCAACTCTGGTGCAGAGGTACATGAGTTTTCTCCCTGTACAACATATAGAGTTATATCACCTGGACTTGACATTCTGATCCAGTGTCACTTCCTGTAGAGTCACTTACATGTTGCAGACTGTGTGCCACTTTCCTCAGGCTGCCTCATAAATATTAATATGTTATCATCATTATTATTAGTCATTCTGCAACTAATACCCTGTAAATTTATTGGTATAGTGGAAACTGTTTGCTTCTACTGTTGACCCAGTAAAGAATTAATTGAATACTTTGTCAATCAATTGCTGTTGTTCACTACTATATGCTGTGTAAGGAGATGTGGAGGACACTTAACACGCACAATCTATTAATTCCATTATGTGCAGAAGTTGGGAGTTCACCTGTTAATAGTAATTGTCATGTATTACATGTAATTATTCCATTTTAGCATTCAATGTTCTTTTTAAGTATGTTACTGGTGTTAAACCAACCTTCTTTATTAGATGTCTGCTTATGCTGATGATGTCGGTATTATCCAGTGTCCACACCACTTTAGATCATACCAGTCCCATTGTCATCTGTGTCACAGTCATCCCCATGAATGGAGAGGAGGTATTCTTCATCAGGTGTTAAATGGATAACTGTAGGACGTCCTCTCCAGTACTGCTACTAGCAATTGTAGCCTGCCTTGCCTTAGCTGTGGCACATCCTACCATATTATTGGCCCTCTTCTTGCAACGTGTTAATGTGAAGTTCCTTCCACCCACAGCATTTATATCCATAACCACTTAGTTTCAGGTATTTGGCCTCTCAGCTTGTTTGGGCCTCCCTTTTCCAAAAAGGTGTTTGCAATATATCCTAAGGGCTGCCATGAGGATATGGTTCACCTCATAGCTAAAAACTGTCCTTCTTATTTATGAATCTCTGTTGCAACATTATTAATGTATCTAAAACAACATGCCAAAGTCAATCACAAGAACATTTGATGCAATCATCATCCCAAAGCCACAGCAATGAAATCATGCCTGCTTTTCACCACAAATAGATCTTAAAAGATCAGCATATACAACCATGTCACACAATAATCATATCCATATACAAATACAAAGTCCCAATCCAGTAAGATAAATTTGTGTTACAATAATTTATGCAGCACATTCTCCACATTCATACCAGTATTGCCAACAATTTGCTAACAGAGTTGTATCCTTCCCCAGCATGTTTCTATACTCATACTTTCATTTCTCATCAAAGAATGACACTCAGAAATCCTCCAGTAAAGCTGATCATATATTGATGAAAATATAGTATATCATGCAGAATTATTTCAATTTATGTAATTATATCCTGTGTAGCGTATTCACTAAATGCCATCAAAATGAATTTCCAAAATATCGTTCTTAATGCCATTATGACTACCTGAATTTATATTTCCACTTCTGCTGCCACAAATTTCCATTTATAAGAGACACATATAATCAGTGTTGACATGAAGCATTCACAGCTGACTGTCAGATCAATAAAAACACAATTCCACAAGTTAATATAGGAATCTAATAACAAGATAAACTGATTTCTAATAATTTCTAACATGTTTACAATTTATTACTTACCTGAGAAAGTTTGCGGTTTCCTAAACCATTTACCACCTATCTTGAGTAATCAAAATTTCATATGGTGGCCTAGAACATATTCATATAATTCATAGTCATTTATACAAATTGTATGCAAATTAAGCTTTTTTAATCCTATCTCTATGAATCGTAGTGATAAATAAGTATGTAAAGCAACAAACAGGCTTCAGGTACTCATGAATACATTATAGAAAGTAGCAGAGTCACCATAGAAATGAAATGTGAATGCATTCCCATAAGAAAAGGCTATGCGACAAATTATTTTGATAATAAAGAAACTTGCCAGTAAAAGCAGTGTCATGCCTAATATCCCAAATTGTTAAATGTGTTTGGTTAACAATATTGACATCTGGCAGGAGTTGGGTAAGCATCTGCCATCCCTGATAGGGATTGCCCATTCTGGCCCCTAGTGCTGTCACAAGAATGATGACCTACAGAAGTGTAGGCCTGACCAGCTAAGTGGGTGTGTAGTCCAGGTGACAGCATGAAGGCCAGAGTTCTTTAGCAAGTATTTTTTTCTTTTTTTTAAATGTTATTCATTTTATTAAAATAGTTTTAAAGATATTGCATAACTGCAGGTAAGTGCAAGAAGATACGTATGTATAAGTGCAAATGTATATCTATATGCAACACAAATATAACTGTAAGCAGAACGGCATCTGTTTCAGAATATGACCTTTTTATATGATGACATACTTTTGTGCTTAAATACAATTTTATATGTATGAGAGAAGGAATATAAATAGGCCTAAAACCATATATGTCTGTAAAACAGAGATACAAATGCGTATGCTCATACTTAGAAATATTTTTATGTGTGTGTGTGTGTGTGTGTGTGTGTGTGTGTGTGTGTGTAGATAGATATATATATATATATATATATATATATATATATATATATATATATATATATATATCGATAGATATATATGGATATAGATATAGATATATACAAACAAAAAAGAACATATTGGCATTCCCATATAATTCCCATATAATTTCATATACTGTAGGCATTACCTTAGTAATAAGTATAGCCATACAATTCATAGGTTCATAGGTTCATAGGTTCATACTAGGCTATCTGCCCTAGGGCATTTATAAGCCTAGCCAGAGTGTGTATGGCTTTCGCCACCCATATTAAATTAATTTTGCTATGCCCTTTTTCAAGGTTAGTATACTGTGCCTCTGTCTAACAGTGACACAGAAGTGATACCCGGGGTAAACCTACGATCTCCCACCCACTCATCAAGATTCCTCTTGAAGAGAGTCAATGAGGGACTCTGCCTAACCTGGACTGGGATTTTATTCCAGAGTGAAGGGAGCCTCTGGGTTATGAATCTGTCCCTCCAGAATGTCCTATTTATTTCAGTGCTGAGATTCAAGTCCCTCGAGCGTGTAGCTCAATGGGATTTGGATTTTCTGAGGTGCAGCATGTCCATTAATTCCGGGTTGGACATGGCTTTATACGTCAGGCACAGATCACCTCTGAGCAGGAGGTATGCCACTTAGTAGAGCTGGAGTTTCTTTAACCGGGCAGCATACGGCATCTGTTTGAGCCCCTTGATCCTCTTGGTGAGGTACTTTTGGGGTCTTTCCAGTTGCTGCAGGTGTCTGGTAAGGTACATCCCAAAAGGGGCATTGTACTCAATTATGGGCCTGATGAGGGATGAGTAAAGAGGCACGATGACCTCCCCTGATCTAGATGTGAATCCCTTCATGATTAGTTGGGTTATATAAAATGTTTTTCTAACCACTTTGGCCATGTGGTTGTCAAATGAGAGATTGCTATCAACTTGGGTCCCCAGGTCCCTAATTACTTCTTCTGTACTTAATAGATTACCACCTATGTGGTAATTTGTGGGCACTTTGTTTTTGCCAAAGGGGATGACTATACACTTTTTAGCATTTAGCTTGAGGCCATGGCTCTGGCACCTGTTGTCTGTTTCTATGAGGCCCTTTTGGAGGATGCTTGTGTCGGCTGGAGAGTCTATTATGGTGCCCAGTTTGCAGTCATCTGAGAAATTGGTCAGCCACAGTCCTTCCATGTTGGCCTGTACCTCTGAGAAATATATACCGAACAAGAGAGGTCCCAAGACTGAGCCTTGTGGGACGCCACTTGTAACTGGTTTGGAGTCTGACATGGCTCCAGCTATTCTAACCATGTGGGTTCTGTCCTTGAGGCAGCTTGCAACCCATCTAGTGACATAGGGGTTTATATTTAAGCTGGTGAGCTTATCTATAATGCCCGAGTGGGGTATTGTATCAAAGGCTTTTGCGAGGTCCAGGTAGGCTGTGTGGACCACCTTCCCCTTGTCAATGGCCTTGGTGACTGTTTCAAAGAAATTGACCAGGTTCAAGAGGCAGGATCTGCCTTTAACAAAGCCGAACTGGATAGGATCCAGTGTCTGCATGTCCCCAATATCTTTATTTATAAGGTCCATGATGATCCTTTCCATAGCTTTGCAGACCAAGCTAGTGAGACTTATGGGGCAATAGTTTCCAGGATCCATTGAGGCACCACCTTTGTGGAGAGGGACCACTGTTGCTGTACGCCACTCCTTGGGTACATATCCTGTAGTAAGGCTGAGATTGAACAGTAGTTTTATGTTTGGGTTTAGCTCTTCTTAGAGTTCATGTAGGACGCAGCCCGGGACACTGTCTGGTCCCATTGATGCTGTGTTTTTTGCTTTGAAGAGGGCAGCTCTTACCTGAGCATCTGAGATGTCAGGGGGGGCAGCACTCTTCTGGGATAGATATTAGCCCTTTTGGTGGGGGGGAAGTTTGCGCTGAACCTGTCAGCTAGGATGTTGGCAATGTCTGTGGGTTCGGTGTATTTTTTGTCATTTTGGACTAATTCTGAGCATATCTGGGAATTCCCACCCAGGTTCCTAACATAACTAAAGAAAGCCTTGTGATTATCCTTAGTGTCCTGTGCAATTTTTCTCTCGAAGCTGGCCTTAGACGATTTTATGAGTGCCCGTAGTTTTTTGCTAATACTGATCAGAGATGCCTTCCCTTTTTGGGATTTTGCTCTATCATTTAGTAGCTTCCTCCTTCTATTGTATAGTTTGTTTATGGCTGGGGTCCACCAGACAGGACATCTGCCTTTGGAGGATTGGGTCTTGGTTTTATTTGGGATTGCATGATCCAAGCATTCCTGAAGGTGTTCATAGAATGCGTTTATAAAGGATTTTGCGGTCTGGGACGTATTATCCACAGGTCCGGGGGCTTTGAAGGACCTTGGTTTTGAGGAGTGTAAAATTTGCTTTAGAGAAGTTTTTCACTGTGGTTATCTGGGCATGGGGTGGGGTCAGGATGTGAATATCCAGTGAGATTAGTTTATGGTCTGATCTTACCAGTGAGGGATATACTTCTGGTCTGGAGCATAGAGTCCCCATGTTGGTGATGATCAGGTCCAGTATGTTTTCCCCTCTTGTGGGAGTGGTAACAAGTTGTTCCATAGCATTTGAGTTTATAAATTCTAGGAACCTTTGGGCTAGGGTGTTGGAGCTAGAGTAATGCTCCCAGTCTATGGTTGGGTAGTTGAAGTCACCCAATATAATGGTGTTTGGAGAGACCTTCATATTTTCCAGTGTTCTCAGGAAGGCTGAGTGGGGTTCCTGGGTTTGGGAGGTTGGTCTGTAGCAGGCTATAAACTGGAAGGCAGTTTTAGCCACTGTTAGTTGCACATGGATAGTCTCTGATGCTTCGTGCTGTGCCACCAACCTGGAGGTGTAGGTATCTTTGCTGAATATTGATACTCCCCCTCCTTTTGTGGTTAGGTCCAAGTTTTTGGGCCAAAAAGCATGGTATGAGGTATAACCTGGTAGTGCTGGGGTGCTCTCGAGAGCCTTGTACCAGGTTTCTGTTACTGCACAGATATCGATGTTCTCCATGCTAAGGAGAGTTTCGAGTGCATGCATCTTGAGGTTTAGACTTCTGGCGTTGAGTAGCATTACTCTTAGTTTCTTATCCCTTGTGATACCTATGGAGGTGGGTTTGTCTTTTGAGCCTTGCCTAAAAAAGGCACTATGGGGGAAGCAAGAGCCTTTGCCAATATCTGAAAGCCCAGGGGTGACAGGTGCAAGCCATCCCTAGCGAAGCATCGTGGCTTGTCGAGCATGTCATCCCAGGCTGACAGGCATTGGATCCCCTTTGAATGACACCAATACTTAAGCCAATTGTTGAAATTGATCATCTTGTCTTCATACTGTGGCATCATTCTTGGTGAGGGTAAGATGCTACTCAAGGTCAGGGTCATACCGGCCTGGGCTACATGCTCAGAGAGCTCCTCTATGTCTCTTTTCATGTAGTCCAGGGAGGTACGTCTCAGGTCATTCACACCAGCATGGACAATGACCGAGTCATATTTGTACTTGCCTTGGAGTGACCTGAGTGCTTGTGTTATGTGGCGGATCCTAGCACCCGACAGGCAGCTCACCGTGACCTTCTCCTTGTTCAGCCTGGTGAGTGGGACATCAGTGTGCCTGATGATAGAGTCACCTATTACAAGTGTATCAGGTGTGTTGTTTAGCCTTAAGGGCTGTGACTGTTCGGCACACTGGCTTTGTGAGCTATGTGTTGCACGTGTTTTGTTTTGGGGTAGTGATTGCTTGGGTGTCTGCTTTGGAGGTCTCTGCTGCTTAGGCAGATTTTTATTTAGAGCCTCCAAGTATGTTTTTGTATGTTTATGCGTTTGGTTTGCTGTCGTGGTAGGTCTATGTGAGACTGGAATTGTAGTGAGTGTGGTTTCCTTCTCCTCCTGACTGGTTACGCCAGTACTGAGTTGAGAGAGCTTAGCCTCCAGTTTGGCTATATGGTTGCATCTCTCACATGTATTGGAATTTGTTGGGAGGAGGAGAGGGTTGTCTGTGTACATGAGGCAGTTGTAACATTGCCTCAAGATTCCCAGATTCACCAGATGGACTGGAGAGGAGATTGACAACTGACCTTTGGACATGCTAGAATAGTATTGGGAATTTCTTTATAATTGAAAAAAATGGCCAATGGGGAGCAAGGTACTCCAGGGGGAGTTTGTGAGGGTGTAGTGCTTTTAAATTTTTTAGTCCCAACTTACATAATTGCTTTAGTGAGCAAGTGCCAGATAACTTAAATGCAAAAATGGCAAACAGTAACTTTCTTTCAAGTGAAACAAGGAAATAAGTACAGTAAGCAATGCAGATATCACTAGGGATCCACAGAAGCGCTGAAAAGCCACTTTTTAGGTGGAATTAGCTTTTCAGGGAAATAACAAGCATACAAACAAAACTAGATTCAGCAGGCCTGGATCTAGTCTATGCTACAGCAAACAAGGTGTACCAATTACAGTAAGAAATAGTTCAAATATGCAGGCACTATAAGCCTTGAACCAGAAATTCCCAGCTCAGAAGGGCAGAGTCCAGCCTCTTCTCCCACAAGAGTGCAGACCATGAACCTTCTTAATGTAAAATAACTGGCCTGAAGCCCTGGTGCTTAAACCAGAACTAATACACTTTTAGAATAACAGACACTGAGCCCTCAATCAGCAGTTCCCAACTTAGAAGGATGTAAGCTACCTGTCCTGCCACCACAGTGCAGCCCACAGACCTTCCTAATGTAAAACAACTGGTCTAAAGCCCAAGTGCTTAAATTAAAAGGCTTAGAATAAGTTACACCAAGCAGTAATAAATACAATTGAGTACTTTTAAGATGACGCAAAAGCAAAATAAAGTAGGAAAAAACACAAATACAGTAAAAGCAGATATTTTTTTTTTTTTTTGAAAGAGAGAAAGGAAAGAGAGAAAGGAGTAGCCAAAACTAAGCTGATTGGCCTTCTCAAATGTTCTCCCTGTACTGGGTAGAATGAGGTAATGACACTAGACTGGAAGGAGGGTCCCAGATCAAATTTACACTAGGGGTGGGCAACTGCAAAGCCACCAACTATAAAAACACTATTCCAGCAGGGATGGAGGGTGGGAAACAAACTGCAGAAATGTTTCACATCTGAAAAGCAGCAGTGAGCCTTTAAACGAAAGTTTTAAACAGCTAAAGGAGCCTCTAGAAAAAAAGAGTTTACTGTAACCAGTTATCAGAAACAAACAACCCAACAGATGCTTAATAAAGGTGGACAATTTCCAGTTAATACCTCACACACAGTGAAACTAGCTAGAAAAATACACAGTACACAAAGTGCTATAAATAACAAAGAAATAAAGAACAAAATAAACAAAAAAACAGGATACTTAATGTTATATATTATAGCTCCAAGTTTCCTCAGTGTCCTTCCTTTGATCAGTTCACTGTGAAATGGCAGAGCATTCACAAATGAACTTCTTAGGTAACAGAAAGTTGAAACCTGAGACAGCTTTTAAGAAAGAAATCTCAAAAGAACCAATGAGGTGCTTAGTCTAAGCTGTAGTCCAGGTGACCTCAGTCAGCCAATGACCTCAAACAATTCTCTCTCACAGAAATGCCTGATGGCTTTGGCCAAACCAATGTCTCTGAATATGTGCTCAGACACACAGCCTCCACAAACACTAAGCCCAAATACAAGCCTGAATATGGAAATGCTACATAGATACAACACATTTGACTGGTGTAAGCCACCATCTATTTATTAATACAATAACAGTATAAACCTTTCATTCCTTGCAAAATATTAACTGCACATACAAAATGTCTAAACTAAGTTAGCCACCATACACTAAGACAGGAGGATAGGTGGGGTGGGGATTGAAGTAGCATGTAAATGACCATCATAGAGGAAACTGATAAATACACTGATTCATTAATTATATATACATTTCCATTTAATACCCTTATAAGCTTACATTTATTTGGCTACAAATTATGAAATCACATACTGGCATGCATTATTTCTAGTGCATGCATCAAGTTAAAGTAAATATGTTTGGTTCCATACAAGTTGAGCTGAAAGGATGTCAAACCTCTCTTTCATCTGATACATTTTTATTTCTGTATGTCTGTGTGTGTGTATACAGCTTCTGTTTCTATTTGGGAAAGTCTATGATTAGAAGTTACTTAAAAATGCAACGATGGTCTGTAAGGTGTAATGGAAACCAAAAAATGTAAAGGAATTGAAAAAAAAGGAAGCATAAAGTACCTGTGCCCCAAATTAGGTAAGCTGTACAAATTTAACAGTTGGAAGGATATCATGTTACAAAACACACATCTGAGATAGACAACTATGCTTTATGCGTTCTATATGGAGCTGATGTGATAAATTACAACCAAGATCAAGAGAACAGAAGTTTTGTATGACTAACTGAGAGTTCTCAAGAGTATGCTAAGATAAATAATTATTTAATATACATTTATAAAAGAAATGTTAAGAAATAAATGAAGTTTTTTAAATGTCTTATTTATTTCATATGTATGAATGTAAAGGTAATTAAAAATTGCAGCATAATCCATATGAGTCAGAAATATCAAGTGTATCATATCATATTTCTTATGTTACACCACCATAAGTCAGTATTATCAGTAGACTGCAAATGTGGAAATCACCACCACTTCATGGCAATGTACTTGATTGTTCCTATGTTTCTAGTAACATTTCCCAGAATTTTCTTTTATTTCAATAAAGTTTTAATAAAAATAAAAGATAAATGTTCATAAAGACTACACTGATATATTACATTATGAGTGAATTTATTGTGTCCATTTCTTGTTTGTCTCAATACCCTCCCACCGTCTCCCTCCCTTTCTTTCTTTTCCTTATTTTAATTATGCATTCTTTTATCTTTTTTATTTTCTTTCTTCCTGATTTCTGTTAATTTTTACACAGGTCCAGAACCTTTAGGATCATCCCAGCCACATTTGTTCTAGGTCAGGCAGTGTTCACACTCTGCTTGTCCAGGAATGCCTTCACAGGATCGGTGTGCTGACACTGGACCTGTAGACACCTTGACATGTAGGAGGTTGGCAAGCCTCACACACCATGGTTTTTGAGACTTGGTTGAGAAAGTAGAGGAACAGGCAGTTGAGAGATACCTTCAGCCAGTCCAGGGCTCTATTCAGCAGGTTGAAGATTTACAGTCTTGGTTGGTGTGGACTACTCACTACTATAATCCTCCATCCCCTCAACATCAGGGTTCTCCAGTGCAACACCATCAGGCGGTGGAAATGTTTGTGGTCCTGTGGACCTTGGAGCCTCCTGATTTCAACTCCTCTTCACCCTCTCCTTTCTTAATTTTCTCTGCTATATCCTCTTACCTATTCCCCACCTAAATTACTCTGTTATATAAAAAAATTCAAAAAAGGGTCTTTCCCCCACCCAGATTTAGTACCCCTCTTCTCCCATCTAGTCCAGCACAGCCCTCTTGATGTTTTCCATCAGTGTTTCACCTTTTTTAATGTGTTCCCTTTTTCAGTGTTCCCTCTCTTCCTCTTTTCATTCCTTAAAGAAAACAAGGTGTCCACATAAAGATATCCCTATATAAAATATACAAAACCACTTTATATGTTTTTAAACATTAATAATAAAACTGCGTTCTCTGCTACTTGCCTTAAATACTTCAATTATGCTTGTGCTAGTTGCATTAGTCCACAATATCCAAAATTTTTTCACATAGTACCTCATGCATTCTTAAGGATTAACTTCAGCTAGCTTACACTTTTAGCAGAAGTAGGTATGTTTATTAAAACGTCTTCCCCTTTACTTAGCTAGCATGAATAACCTGCATGTATTATATTTCCATATATATGTTGTGGCGCTCTTCATGGATAACAGCTATAAAACTGGAAACATTTAAATTGTGTAATAGCATTTCAAATACAGTACAAATTAATGGAAACTCACTCTATTTTTAAACCTTTTTCATATACCTCAGTACTGAAAGGTGGACTTACTGTAAATTTATGTTTTTCAGTCATAAAAAAAAAACAATAATGTAAAACAGGTGATCTGGGTTTAATTACTTGAATGGAAACATAAGTCATACATATTCAAGTCTAATATACCATTGTGTAACATGTCTAATAACTACAAATCAATATATTGTAACATGCAGTTATTTAATTTCCATCATCTCTTACATAAATTGTATCATCACTCAGCAAATCAAATTTTTTTGTTTCACAACAAAAAGTATCCATAATCAAAACAGTACAAGACCTGTCATCATTCATATTACATACATCTTTGCAATGTCTCATAGTTGTCAATCAAGTGGAGGATTGAAAGTACTTATAGGTTCATAGGTTCAGAGGTAGTTACTAGGCTATCGGCTAAAGGGCCTAAGTAAGCCTAGCCAACAAGGTTCCCTGGCTTACACTACCAAGAAAGTTAATTTCCTGTGTCCCTGTCGAGCAAAGCCACAGAAGTGATCCCTGGGGTGTATTTCCTATTTCCCATCCACTCATCAAAATTTTTCTTGAAGAGTGCTAATGAGGAATTTTGCTTGACATAGATGGGTAGCTTGTTCCAGAGTTTTCCGCAAAACACACTGGTCATGCAACTGTACTAAACCTGCCTAAACCTCTCTTCTACCCAATTTATGCTCTGTCCCCCCTTTTATCTTTTAACTAATTCTTCTGTCATTTCCTTTTTAACAATATATGGCCTCTGTGCTCTGTATCTCATTATTTTCCTTCTCTCTCTCACTTATCTGTGAAAAAAAAAATTACTAAAATATTTAATTATTATTTTTTTCTTTGAAACTCATTATTACTACTACTGATCATTAAGCAGCCTCCTTCATTGTGTAATGTACTGTATATGACACCAGACTGTTTACCTCCTGTTTTTTATTTGCCATTAAGTGATGTACTTTACCTGTAAATTGAACTAGCCTGTATGCCTCCTTTTGCATTTATGGAATGTACCTCCATGTCATTTTTGAAACTCCAGTTTTCGTTATATTTGATATCTCTTCTTCAAATGGTTTCCTATTAACTGGATTTGTCAGTGTATATATTACTATAATTTCATTTCTTTATATTTCTTTGTAATTTTTTATATTAACGGCTTGTCATGGAGCTTATTTTCCTGGGCCTATACTGAAAATGGACATATATCCAGTTAGACTAGCCCGGTCAACAAATGTAAAATAAAAGTAAAAATAAAAATAAAAAATAAATAAAAATAATAGGAAGTCTGTGGTACAGAAATCTATCCCTCCAGCATGTCTTGTTTATTGTGGTAACAAGGTTTAGGTCCCTAGAGCATGTAGCTCGGAGGGATTGGGATTTCTTTAGGTGTAGCATGTCCAAAAGCTCTGGGTTTAGGTTCATAGGTTCATGGGTTGGTACTAGGCTATCGGCCCTAGGGCCTATACAAGCCTAGCCATAACAATTCCCTGGATATTTCTTCCCACACTATTTACTTCCAGGACCCCTATCTAGCAGGGCGACTGACTTGATCCCCGGGGTGAATTTCCTTTCTCCCAGCCAATCATCAAGGTTCCTTTTGAAGAGGGCCAAAGAGGTGCTATGCTTGACATGTGTGGGCACTCTATTCCGGAGTCTGGGGAGTCTCTGGGTCAGGAACCTATCCCTCCAGCATGTTTTGTTTATTGTGATGACAGGGTTTAGATCCCTGGAGCGTGTGGCTCTGAGGGATTGGGATTTCTTTAAGTGTAGCATGTCCAACAGCTCTGGGTTTGACATGGCCTTGTATGTTAAGCAGAGATTGCCTCTGAGTAGACAATATGTGACAGAGTATAGCTGGAGTTTTTTTTAAGGTGGTCAGCATAGGGCATCTGCTTTAGGCCTGTGATTCTTTTAGTGAGGTATTTCCGTGGCCTTTCCAGTTGTTGCAGGTGTCTTGAGAGGTACATACCAAATGGGGCGTTGTATTCTATAATGGGTCTAATGAGGGATAAGTACAGTGGGACAATGACTTCCTTTTTTCTGGATGAAAAGCCCTTAGTGATGAGGTGTGCCACACAGAAGGATTTCCTGACTGTTGTGGCAATGTGGTTATCGAAGGTGAGACCACTGTCCAACTGTGTCCCTAAGTCTCTTATCAACACTTTCGGTGTTTAGTGTACTGCCACCTATGTGGCAATTCATGGGTACATGTTTTTTCCCCAAAGGGGATAACGATACATTTCTTGGCATTAAGCTTGAGCCCATGGCTCTGGCACCAAGCATCTGTTTCTGTAAGGCCATTTTGAAGAGTATTCACATCATTTGGAGATTCGATAATGGCTCCCAGTTTGCAGTCATCTGCGAACTTTGTCAACCAGAGTCCCTTAGTGTTGGCCTGTACTTCAGAGAAGTAGATGCCAAACAAGAGTGGTCCCAGGACTGAACCCTGAGGTACTCCACTTGTCACTTGTCTGGAGCTGGATTTGGAGTCAGCTACTTTTACAGTGTGGGTTCTGTCAGTAAGCCATTTAGCAACCCATCGAGTGACGTGGCATTATGCCCAGCTTAGTAAGTTTATCTATGATTCCAGAGTGGGGGATGGTGTCAAAGGCCTTGGCGATATCCAGATAGGCTGTGTGGACCACCTTACCCTCGTCCACAGCTCTGGAGACTGATTCAAATAAGTCAATCAGGTTCAGGAGACAAGATTGGCCCTTCACAAACCCAAACTGGGTGGGGTCCAGTGTTTGAAGGCTGCCAATGTCTTTGTTTATAAGTTCCATGATAATACATTCCATGGCCTTGCAGATCATGCTCATCAGACTGATGGGGCGATAATTCCCTAGATCCAAGGTGGATCCCCCCTTGTGGAGTGGGATAACTGTAGCTGTGCGCCACTCATTGGGCATGAAGCCTGAGGTGAGGCTATGATTAAACATGACACTTAGGTGAGGTGCCAGTTCATTTTGTAGTTCCTGTAGTACACAGCCTGGGATGTCATCTGGTCCCATGGATGCTGTATTCTTAGCTTTGGAGAGTGTGTTTTGTACCTGTGAGGCCATTATTACTGGAATTTGGCAATCTTCTGGTATTGGGATGGGCCATTTAGGGGGTGAGGGGGGTGAAGTTGGCACTGAATTGATCTGCCAGGATATTGGCAATATCCTTGGGATCAGTATATTTAATGCCATTCTGTTGTAGCTCAGAGCAGATCTGAGCATTGCCATTTAGATTCTTGACATAGTTATAGAATGCCTTGTGGTTGTCTTTGGAATCTTTGGCAATTTTATTTTCATAGCTTAACATAGCTTTATATATTAGGCATAGATCTCCTTGGAGTAGTCGATATGCTACAGAGTAAAGCTGGAGTTTTTTGAGACAGTCAGTGTAGGGCATCTGTTTGAGGCCAGTAATCCTCTTTCCTCTTTGTGAGGTACTTCTGTGGCCTTTCCAGCTGCTGTAGATGTCTTGTGAGGTACATTCCAAAAGGGGCGTTGTACTCTATAATGGGTCTAGCCAATGCCGGGCAGAGGGGAACAATGACCTCTTTTTTCCTGGATGAGAACCCTTTTGTGATGAGGTGTGCCACATAGAAGGATTTCCTGACTACTGTGGTGATGTGATTATCAAAGGAGAGACTACTGTCCACCTGGGTCCCAAGGTCTCATCACATATTCACCGTTAAGTAGACTGATGTCTATGTGGTAGTTCATAGGTACAGAGTTTTTACCAAATGGGATGACAATGCACTTTTTGACATTGAGCTTGAGGCCATGCCTCTGACACCAGGCATCTGTCTCAGTGAGGCCCTTCTGTAGGATGCCCACACCTTTTGGGGACTCAAATATATCTCCTAGTTTGCAGTCATCTGTGAACTTCATTAGCCAGAGGCCTTCTGTGTTAGCCTGTACTTCAGAGAAGTAGATACCAAACAGGAGAGGTCCCAGGACTGAACCGTGTGGTACTCCACCTGTCACTGGTTTGAAGTCATATTTAGAGTCTGCAACTTTTACAGTGTGGGTTCTGTCAGTGAGCCAGTTGGCAACCCATCTTGTGACATAGGGATTTATACCTAGTTTAGTGAGTTTGGCTATAATTCCAGAATGGGGAATTGTGGCAAAAGCCTTGGTGAGGTCAAGATAGGCTGTGTGAACCACCTTACCCTAATCTATGGCTTTAGTGACTGCCTCAAAGAAGTATATCAGGTTCAGAAGGCATGATCTGCCTTTCACAAACCCGAACTGGGTGGGGTCCAGAGTTTGGAGGTTTCCAATGTCTTTGTTTATGAGTTCCATGATGCTACGTTCCATGGCCTTGCAGACCAGGCTCATCAGGCTAATAGGGCGATAGTTCCCAGAATCAGTGCTGGCTCCCCCTTTGTGGAGTGGGATAACTGTTGCTGTTTGCCATTCAGTTGGCACAAAGCCTGATGTTTGACTATGACTGAACATGGTGCTTAGGTGGGGAGCCAGTTCGTTCTGAAGTTCATGTAAAATGCAGCCTGGGATGTTGTCCGGTCCCATGGATGCTTTGTTTTTGGCTTTAGAGAGTGCAGCTTTTACCTGCATAGTTGTGATTACAAGGACTCTGCATTCTTCCTGTATAGATATGGGCACTTTAGGGGGTGAGAGGGGGGTAAAGTTAGCACTGAACCTACCTGCCAGGATGTTGGCAATATCAGTTGATGCTGTAATTTTTATGTCATTGTGCTGTAACTCAGACAAGATCTGGGTGCTGCCATTGAGATTCTTGACATAGATATAGAATGCTTTGTGGTTGTCCCTAGAATCAGTGGTGATTTTGTTTTAGTAGCTAAATTTGGAGGATCTTATAAGGGATCTCAGC
Organism: Protopterus annectens; assembly: GCF_019279795.1. Lineage (NCBI taxonomy): Eukaryota > Metazoa > Chordata > Ceratodontiformes > Protopteridae > Protopterus > Protopterus annectens. The sequence continues at coordinate 911,905,985 of NC_056734.1, forward strand.
TTCTTACTGAGGCTGACCAGGGAGCTCCTCAACTCATGGGATTTTACTCTCTTTTGCAACAGGATCTTCCTTCTGGTGTAGAGTTTGTTTATGGCAGGGGACCACCAGATTGGCTTCCTTTTTTTGGAAGATAGTATCTTGGTTGTGTTTAGGATAGCATGATCCATGCACTCGTGAAAGTGCTTATAGAGTACATTTGTGTAGGATTCAGCAGTCATAACTATTGTCCATCTGCATGGGTGTCATGAAGTTTGCCACTTCTGTCTTAAGAAACATGAAGTTGCTTTGGAGAAAATTTTTACCATGGTTTCTTTAATGGTGGGTGGGAGCAGGATGTGGCTATCTAGGGTGATTAGCTTATGATTGGATCTGACCAATGAGGCGTTGATTTCAGGTGTGGAACACTGGTCACTCATGTTGGTAATGACTAGGTCAAGGATATTGTTGCCCCTGGTGGGGCTGTGGATAAGTTGATCCAGTGCATTGGAATTTATGAATTCCAGAAAGCATTGAGCGAAGGAGTTGGTACATGAGTAGTTTTACCAGTTAATGGTGGGGTAGTTGAAATCACCCATTATTAGGATGTTTGGTTGAACCCTAATATTTTCCAGTGTATCAAGAAAAGAGGAGTGGGATTATGCTGCGCAACTAGCCTTGAGGTGTGGATATATTTAATGAGTATGAACACATCTCCGCCTTTGGTGTTCAGGTCCAGGTTAGATAGCCGAAAAGTGTGGTATGAGTTATAGCCCGGTAAAGCAGGGGTGATATCTAGATCCTTGAACCAGGTCTCAGTCACTGCACAGATATCAATGTTCTCCATTTTAAGGAGTGCCTCGAGCGAGTGCATTTTGAGATTTAAACTACTAGCATTGAGTAGCATTACCCTCAGTTTTTCCTTCCTGTTCCTGTTACAGAGTTGAATTTGTCATTTGACCCTTGCCTAAAAAAGGCACTATAGGGGTGGCAAGAGCCTTAGCCAGTATCTGGAATCCCAGGGGCGACAGGTGCAAGCCATCTCTGGCAAAGCATCGTGGTCTGTCAACCATGTCGTCCCAGGCAGACAGATATTGGATCCCCTTAGAATGACACCAGAAGCTTAGCCAATTGTTGAAGTTAATCATTTTGTCCTTGTATTGCAGTATCATTCTGGGTGATGGCAGGATGCTACTCAGCGCTAGGGTCATACCTGCCTGGGCTACAAGATTGGAGAGCTCTTCCATGTCTCTTCATGTAGTCCAAGGAGATACGTCTCAGGTCATTCACAGCATCATGGACAATGAGAGTCATATTTGTACTTGTTTTGGAGTGACCTGAGTGCGTGGGTTATGTGGCAGATCCTGGCACCTGACAGGCAGCTGACAGTAACCTTCTCCTTGTTTAGCCTGGTGAGTGGGACATTATTGTGCCTGACTATAGAGTCACCTATGGCTACTGTGTTGGGTACGTTGGTTTGCCTTATGGGCTGTTGTTTATTGGCACACTGAGTCTGTGTACATATACTTGCTGTATACATATGTTTTTCCTTAGTGAATGTCAAAAATCAGGCCAAGTTTAATTTATGAATATAAAGTTTAAAATGTATTACTGAATTTCTAGTATTTGGCCCCTAGATGGCAAGAAGGGGAAAAAAACTTTGTTAACATTCTTATTCCATGCAGTCTAGGCCACCCATGCTGATTGATTTTACCATCATCTGGTCTGCCCCTACCACATTTAGAAACACTTGGCCCAGGTTGTTCCAGAGAGTAGACTGATGGGGTGTTGCTAGCATGTGGAGATACAGTGTGAGAAGGAGCATGACTGTGAATTGACTGTCTGGTCATAACTGCTTGGTCCACATCAGATGGGCCAAAAGCAAAAGTATGAGCACAGTGCAGCACAGACATTGATACCCAATGGTAAAGGTTTGGTCTGTTGAGAGGTGGCCTGCCTCTCTCATGTGAAAATTAGCTACTTTGCCTGTGTGTAGGTCATAGAATCTATATAGCAGAGATTTAACAATTATGTTACATATCCAACATACATGGCATATGTGAGAATACAGAAACATGCTTGTACTACAACACTGTTGTAATACTGTCATAGCCTGGCATTCTACGGACCTTGCCAAGATAACATGCTTTCATTCTGTGCAGCCAATGGCACCATGACATCACTGTGTCTACACTCCTGTCCTTCATGCAGCACACCCAGCTTGTCAGCAACATGATCCGTGGCACAGGCAAATGCATGAATGTCAGATCCATGACATTGCTGGGAACTTTCATTTGCTTGTAGAAATAGGCAGACATCCTCTGAAATGTGCCCATGCACACCAACTACATACCTACATCTACTGTGACAGGCATTATCAATGTATTGTGGGGTACTGTCAACATCACCAACAGGCTCAACATGGGGTTTCTGTCTACAGGTCTCATCCTGCCCACCATCTGATGCTCCCTCATTGTCAGAATGGCTGGACAACTTTCCCTCCACATCTGAGGCTACAGCTGAAAATGCATGACTGTCACCATCTGAGCCAGACTGTATCACCATGTCAGTGTCCCATGTGCCATGGGCTATGCTACCATACTGAGACACATCAGATCCTACATCAGGATCAATGAGTGGGCTAATGGAGGATAAAGACAGTTGATGGGCTATAAGAAGAGACAGGTGACTCAGATCAGGACAACATGCTTTCATCACATGCTGTAGATCATTAAAGCTCAATGCCAAAAAGTGCAGTGTCACCCCCTTTGGTAAAAACTCTGTACCTATGAACTACCACAAAGGCAGCAATCTACTTAACACCAAATGCATGATAAGAGACCATGGGACCCAGGTGGACAGTAGTCTCTCCTTTGATAGTCACATCACCACAGTAGTCAGGAGGTCCTTCTACGTGGCACACCTCATCATAAAAGGGTTCTCATCCAGGAAAAAAGAGGTCATTGTTCCCCTCTACTCGTCACTCATTAGACCCATTATAGAGTACAACAACCCTTTTGGAATGTACCTCACAAGACATCTGCAGCAACTAGAAAGGCCACAGAAGTACCTCACAAAGAGGATTACTGGCCTCAAACAAATGCCCTACACTGACCACCTCAAAAAACTCCAGCTTTTCTCCGTAGCATATCACCTACTCTGAGGTGATCTCTGCCTAACATTTAAAGCTATGTCAAACCCAGAGCTGTTGGACATGATACACCTAAAGAAATCCCTATCCCTCCAAGCTACACGCTCTAGGGACCTAAACCTTGTCACCACAATAAACAGGACACATTGGAGGGATAGATCCTGTCCCAGAGACTTCCTATACTCTGGAACAAGCTACCCATCTATATCAAGCAAAGTTCTTCATTAGCACTCTTCAAGAAAAATCTTGATGAGTGGATGGGAAATAGGAAATACAACCCGGGGATCACTTCTGTGTCTCTGCTGGACAGTGGCACAGGAAAATAACTTTCTTGGGTGGCGTAAGCTATGGTACCTTGCTGGCTAGGCTTACATAGGCCCTTGGGCCGATAGCCTAGTACCTACCTGTGAACCTATGAACATATATCTCACTGCAAAGTGACAGATAATAATAACTTACCATGAAGTCTTGTCTGCATATGGGCCATGTAATCTATATAACAGAGTGTTGACAATTATGTTACATAACAGACATACCTGACATATGTAAGGAATACAAGCATATCACACGCCTGACAAGTCCTCATGGGAAGATGGTGCTGCAGGAAAATGATGAACTGCCACTGTTGTAGGAAAACAAGTCATAAACATGGTATTCATATTCACATTCTTGCCAGCATGGGACTATTCCAACAGTGTTAAAACATAGAGAAGGTATTATATACACATACCAGTTGTCTGTGCATGAGATACTGATGTAGGCTGTCCTATGTATGGGTAGAAGGACAGGTTCCTAAGCTCTCTATAATCTCCCCACCTAATCATTCCTAGTATATGCCCCCAGAGGGTTCTCACTCAGGTTCCTAAGTTCTCTATAATCTCCCATAGCTATTTTCCTATGAGTGTATCTAAGCTCTCTGCATCTCTTATAGCTACTTATCACACAACTCAACTTTGTAAATATTGTAAATAGCTTCTTACTTTAAAAGTGTGCATGTAAAGTGAATCCACATTTACTTAAATGTATGTATGTAAAATGTTTTCACACCTAATACATAAGAGTGTCTGCTCAAATTAAACTGTATAACCCATAAGACCACCCACAATGAATTTTGCTGAATATGCGTGTCACTGAATGTACTTATTTGTAACTGTACTATATAATGTATGTTTTACACTTTTGTATCTTTTGTATCTAAACTGTATAATGTATCTTGGAGCGTTTCTACCCAAGCCTCCACTGAAAATGGGTCATTTTGGCCCAGTGGACTTCCCTGGTAATCAAACTGGAAAAAAATAAATAAATATTAATGCAGGACAACAACAGAAATAACAGCAATGACATCTACGAAAAAGATGTAATAGCATACCAGTAACAACCTCCTGATATGGTGGGTTTGTGTGCCGTAATCCTCATCCTGCAGTGATAAAGTCATGTCTGCATGCAATGGAATAGCCATATGATGACTTATAGAACACAGTAACAGGGTCTGATGATATTCATGTGATGTACAGTGTACCTGTTGGTCTGCGTAGAAAAATAGCTGAATTAATTTTGTGCAACACAGTTTTGCTACACATTGCTTCAACCTAGGAATATGTTGTGGTACCAGACCTGGTCTATCTGTAGGTACACTAGCATGTGCCCCCAGAGGATGTACCTGTAGTTTACAATGTGAGGAAAATATCAATATGACAGTAAACAGCAATGGTGGCATGACATGAAGCTGAGGCAGTAACAGGTAATGGTCACAGTAGCATTATATGGAGGCACTCATCTGTCATTTCCTGCTGTTGTGAAGAACTGGATGGACCTGTGAAAATGAATGCAGACATTACACATGTTGGTTGCACTGTTACATCTGTACTGCAGTTGACTAACTAGTTATATTATTACACTTACTTTGCTCGTCATCACCTTGAGTGGACCCATGTGCATGATGCAGTTCTGTTGCTGTAATACACAAATGACAATGCATCAATATGCATGCAAAAGCAATATGTACTAATTTACTTTATATGCGTCAATATTATGCAAAGTAACACATACATGTACAATCTGGAACACACCCCTGGATATGCAGTGCTCCCCAGTCACCATATGCAGGCATGCAAAAAACTGTCTGATCACATCAGGGGGGGTCACTTTTCATGAAACATATAAATTAATGTTTTTTTGTGTTGTTTATTAATGCCTTTATTGTTGGACTATAATTTGTTTTGATGCTTCAGTTTCTCGGGAGGTTTAAAACGTGAATATATTAGTTATATGAGCACTAAAATATATGCATGGATATTTACATTTGTATGATTATACATGCATGTGTGAGTGTGCTTATAAGTATATACATATATGTGAAACATATATGATTTATAAAAAAATATATATATTTTTACTGTAAGATTTTATTGTAATTCATGTTGGTTAGGACTGTTTTAGTTCTGTATTGCCTGTCTATGGACCTGGATTGCCTGTTTATTGGTTTGTTAGTTGATTGGCTGTAATAGTTCATGGGATTGAATTTTAATTATATAAATTTTAGAATAATTAGGTTAATTATTGTTCTGATGAAGACCCATTGACCTCTTATTGTACTGTGATCAGCGTTTTTACTTTATGTTTTTATCATCACAGATTGTGATTATGCATGACATGCTTCAGTGACTCCTTTTGGTGGTTTTCAAGCATCAGTCCTTTTTGGGGTTCCTTGTTGGAGTTCTTAATCACATCAGGAGTGGTCAGTGGTGGCATCCCTCAATCTGTCATACTGGCATATACTGTTGGCTGCCCAGAAGATCATATCACAGCAGCATTGGTGACAGGCCTCACTAGATCTAGTGTGACCTCCTGCAATGTTAATCATGTTTGCAAGGTCGGTCCAGACTTCATTCCTCTACATTGTATTTCCTGCTCATCCATGGAGTCTCTGTCCATGTTGTTGCAAAACATCTATTACAACTCATGTTCCTGTGCGGGGAAATTTTCACCCCTAGGTCTGTTTACCATCTGAAAGACAGTTGCATGCACATGTTTAGATTCATGTGGGAGGCCACATATGGAGATGACTATGTGGACAGCTTCTAACACTATAAATACTATGCAGTCCTGCTCAATCTAAAATTCTAGGAGATACTACCTGTGCCATATAGTAATGTGAGATATAAAACAATGCCTGAATGCATAACACTTGGAACAGCAACATAAGCTGCGATATCTGTAGAGGATGTCTCTGGGATTTGAATCCCTTGCAATGGCTCTCCATGTAATGGAAGTCTAAATACAATAGAACGGTGCCATAGCAGCCATGTAGTTTGTGTGCTTTTCACATTAACATATTACATAAATGTATGGGTACAACAGAAATGTGTGATGGCTACAGCTCTAATGAAATTGCAACTTAAATAGTCAACCCTCGTAAAACAATCTGTCATATGATGTTATACATGATGAGCTTATCCCAACACAATTACTGAGCAATGAATGCCATTCACATTAACAGACAGTATCTGTATAGAACAACTTATGGAAAGTGTTGGGAAGCCTCAGGATCAGTAAGCAGGATACACACAGTACCGATCCTTTTTGTATTGAGCCAGTAGTTTTCCAACATTTGTTTTAAGAGTCCTCAGTGAATAAATATCCATATCAGAAATACAAATACAGACTACACAGTAACATAAAGTAATGTCAGAGTCTGTAGTTTTCCATACATCACCACAGAGTATATGGAGTCACCCAAAAGATATATGGAAACTCTGTAAATCCATCTTTATGTACCATTCAGTTGTTCTGTTTGCATCAGTCTGCACAGCTGCATATGGGAAAGTAATGCACATTAATGATGTAGATGTCACCACATCCCTCCAGCAAATTACAAACATTTTTTACTGCACACATATTCCATAAATCCGTCATTCTAAAGAGATGTGCATTTAATAAGTAGAAATAGTAACATAGGTCTACAAAGAGCTAAATATTTCCCAAAATAGCAATGTTAGCAGGTGCCAAATTACCTTTGCAGTTATCTATGAGTCAGATATATCTGAAAATAAGACTAGCTATATGCATACATCTTTTAATTATCATTTGTGCCATACATAATTAATGTGCATCATTAAAATTCAAAGTTTTGGAATCCAATGTGCACTCGTCCATGTAAGTTCTTGAAACTTGGTGCATTATTTAATAGCACAGTGTAACTGGAAGGTGCTTTTTGCAAGAACCCAATAGGTATCATTAAATGGGACCATGTGGAGTACATGCCTATTATCTTCCAATGATCTGATAACATGACATAAGCTCTAATTTTAAATATTGATTTTGATGCATTTACAGATCAGACCATTGCTACCTACAAACTGAATGGGACCTCAGTGAGCAATTTCCTGAATTGTGTTTTTCTGCATTGGATTACTGACATTATCAACATTATCATGATGGCTACTTCTACGGGGCTTCCATGTGTCTGGGCACCCATTTGCACTGAGGAGGCAATCACCCAGATGCTGACCATCTATGTTGGAGTGGAGCATCACATGATAGCCAGACCACAGAACTTTGTAATGATCGATATTTGAAATTGGGTACAAGGGATCATCAACAACGTACAGAAATCTACTGGACTGGAGTGTAGGTTTGCCAGTGCTGCAACAACCTGCATAGGAGGTATGGTGAGCAGCTTCTTTGAAGAGTCATAGAAGTGCATCAACAGCTAGTGGATGTCTACAGTACATGTCAAAATCCTACGTGTACCTGAAAATTCTTACAGAATTTAGAGATAATGCTATGTCCCATATATGTCAGATACATACCTTTTAAAACCATTTCATAGTTGTTCTGCCAATTATCTCATCTGGATTATTAAGAAGAAATGGTGAATGTTCTCCCTATAAGTACGAGTTTTATTCCTGTGGGGTTTATTTATTCAGTAATGTTTATAATGTACACATATTTAACATTGTAGATGCATATCTGTCTCCCATCATATGACAACATTTCACACATCCACTGTAGTTGGGTATCACTGACACCTATAGCTCCTAGGCTGCTGATAACTACACATTTCTTAGGTAACCATAATACTTAGCAGTATTGGTCTACCTCTGTATGTGTAAATAATAATTCATAAATAACTTCATTAATATCTTACTCTTAATAAAGTGACCATTCTTATTACAGTCCCATTTTGTTTAACATAAGAGGAATTTTGTGTCTGACAGTGTACACATTTCTTTTCAGTTGTAATTTGATGATAACTGGTATTTATGTGGATCATGATGGCCTGTAATGTTTATGTGTCTGATGTTACCATAAGCATACTTTATCCACAGGAATATGGATACACACACATGCAGTACTAGTTTGTTCCACCAAGTGATGTGTTGGTTATTAGCTCATCCTCTAAAGAAAGATGCTAGCATGCATATATCTTAGTGAGGCGTGGGTTCAAATCCACATTGGGGAAAGCTCTCATTATACAATTATCACTGTGCCATTCACACATTGTTGAAAATGCTGCTCTACACACCTGCTTGTTGATATTATCGTTCATTTTGAGCATGCTTATGAATAACTTGATTCTTCACCAGATTTCTAGGAATATCTCCATAGCCCATAATCTTCTGCCTGCAGCACCTCTTTAATTACAGTGTTATGTGCAAAGCTTAGAAAAAAGACTGGAATATTCTTGCTAAAAAGTGTTATAGAATATGCTAGCATTTACAAAATGAATTTCATTTATAATTGTGTCACTCTTTATTAAACTGACTTCAACAACCTTCTCATCCTTATATTTGGAGGGAGTCAGATGGGCAGACATACAGCTGGAATGAAGAACAGGGAGCTACACTGATATCAAAAATGCATGTGATTTATTATGTATACTTTGCCAATGAATATCTGTACATGTTTTATGTCCTCCCACATAAAATACATTACTGTGTCCCTGTTGTACAGCACATGTCTGTTAACAACAGCCATGTGATACATGATAGTGTTCCATTCTGTGAGGAACGAAAGTTTTCATTTGTGTTTTTTGATTGTGACCACTGTGCTTACATGCATTCATTCTTGCAAATTATTTTCCTAAATGCACAACACTGTTCATAGGTTCATAGGTTGGTACTAGGTATCTGCCCTAGGGCCTATACAAGCCTAGCCATAACAATTCCCTGGCTATTTCTGCCCACATTATTTACTTCCCTGGACCCCTGTCTAGCAGGGCGACTGACGTGATCCCCGGGGGGGGAATTTCCTTTCTCCCATCCAGTCATCAAGGTTCCTTTTGAAGAGGGCCAAAGAGGCGCTCTGCTTGAGATGTATGGGCAGTCTATTCCAAAGTCTGGGGAGTCCCTGGGTCAGGAACCTATCCATCCAGCATGTTCTGTTTATTGTGATGACAAGATTTAGATCCCTGGAGCATGTGGCTCAGAGGGATTGGGATTTCTTTAAGTGTAGCATTTCCAACAGCTCTGGGTTTGATATGGCCTTGTATGTTAAGCAGAGATCGCCTCAGAGTAGACGATATGTGACAGAGTATAGATGGAGTTTTTTAAGGTGGTCAGCATAGGGCATCTGCTTTAGGCCTGTGATTCTTTTAGTGAGGTATTTATGTGGCCTTTCAATTGTTGCAGATGTCTTGAGAGGTGCATACCAAATGGGGCGTTGTATTCTATAATGGGTCTAAGGAGGGATGAGTACAGTGGGACAATGAACTCCATTTTTCTGGATGAAAAGCCCTTAGTGATGAGGTGTGCCACATAGAATGATTTCCTGACTGTTGTGGAGATGTGGTTATTGAAGGTGAGACCACTGTCCACCTGTGTCCCTAAGTCTCTTATTACACTTTCGGTGTTTAGTGTACTGCCACCTATGTGATAGTTCACGGGTACATGTTTTTTCCCAAAGGGGATAACTATACATTTCTTGGCATTGAGCTTGAGCCCATGGCTCTGGCACCAAGCATCTGTTTCTTTAAGGCCCTTTTGTAGCATATCCACATAATTTGGGGACTGTATAATGGCTCCCAGTTTGCAGTCATTGTCCTTTAGTTAAAGCCTAAACCATGATCCATATTAGTATCTCATTCATGGACATTCATAACTCCATGGGGAGAATTTAATAAAGACTACATGGTCTTTTTACATGAAAGAAAGTAGGTTTTAGATTCAGTAAGCACTGCTGGACCGCACGCATGCATGCACCAGCACAGGAATTTCCTTGGCATGCAAATCACCTCATAAGCAGGTGAATCTCATGCAAATAAAGCAGGTAGAGCAATCCAGCAATCAGATAGGCAGCTTTTCAGACCCTGTGTCAGCGCCTGTATTGTACATAGAAAAACTCCATGTACAGGAATGTAGACAGACAAAAGGGGCTGTAAAAAATGTAGATAGATGGACAGATATTGCATACCACATAAAGATATGAGTGAAACTATCTTTCATGTGCCTGAAAAATTAAAGGAAATAAGTTAAATGAATTTTATTTTTTTTAATATTCTGGGCATGGAAAAAACAAAATTAATATTATGTGATAGAAATGTATTACATGACCCTGCATGGAGTATCTACAGTGGTACATTGGTGCTGTTGCTAACATGGTAGGGCTATGAAGCGTGTAGTTTCCAGGCTTTGAGCATGGATCCCTATGCAAATGAGGTGCAGTTACTGAATAGTATAAATTGCTAATCATGTCTGCATATCCCCTCCATGTAGGCAGAGAACTATGTTGGTGTTTACAGAAAAGGTAGCTGACATCAGGGGACAGTGTGTCCAATGACCACTAAGCTTATTTCAGCTTAGCTGCATGTGTTTGCATGGTGCACTACTGTGCTGAGCGTGTCCTTTCAGGGTGTGCGTGCACTGACTGCTAAGCTCTGTTTACTTATGGGGAACATGTTTGCACAGCGTGCCACAGTGCTGAGTGTATCTAAAAACCAATGACATATTAATTAGGGCATTAAATGATGTTAATGCTATACTAGGTAGGTGCAATGCATTATAGGTAGCTTATCACACAGTCAGCACCTACAGCAGAGCACTATAAAGTATGCATGCACCCTACAACCTCTTTTTCCCCATACTTTGCACCATTGGAATACAGACTTGGGAATTTTAACTGAGGGAATGCTAGGGGCTGCTGCAGGTCTGCTACATCTGTATGTGCTAGATGCTGAGGTCAGTGCTGATGCTGACAACAGGCCTAGGCAGAGAAGGAGAAGAGTGTTCAGACCAGATTAACTTTCCATGAGGTACATGAGCTAGAGAATGTAGAGACCTACAGGGTGGATAGGGACAAACTACAAGAACTCACTGAGCTCTGCTGCCCTCAACTCAGACCCAGATCCAACAGAGGGGAACCCATCCCAATGGAAACAAAGTTATGTGCAGCCCTTAGGATACTAGCTGCAGGCACTTTCCAAAGACCAACTGGGGACACATTGGTGGTCTCATATGCATCACCAGCCAGGGTACTCCACCAGTTCATGGATGACATGCTACCACATGCCAGTGAGCACATTTCTTTTCCCCTCAGCCCTGAGGTGAGAGCCGGCAATATGCAACAAGTCTACCATGTAGGACACTTCCCAGAGGTACTGGATACCATAGACTGCACTCATGTACACATCACAACACCACCCACTGAGGAAGGTAGAATCTACATCAACTGCTAGGAGTATCACTCCATCAACTGCTAGGTCATGTGAAATGCCCATGGGATTATCATGAATATGTGTGCAGGCAGCCCTAGAATTTATCACAACTCCCATATCTGGCATGAATCACAGCTGTACTAGATGTTTGCTGGGGGGACATCCCACATGGCCATTTACTGGGGGATGCTGGCTATGGACGGGAAATGTGGAGGATGACACCCATTGGAAATGCACATACACACCCACGGAAGAATGCTATAATGAGGCACATGCACAAATTAGGAACATCATAGACCATGTGTTTGGGCTTCTGAAGACACAGTCTTGGTGCCTTGATATGTCTTGTGGAGCTCTGCAGTATACTCCAGCCACATGTGGACAGATAATCACAGCATTTGCCATGCTACACAATATGATCCTGTGGAAAAAGATGTAGCAGGATCAGCAAAGGGAAGGGATACATAGCCTTCCACTACTGCCCAGGTCACCACAGTCACACTCACAGGAGGACTCAGAGGAGGAACCCCCTGTGATGTCCTTGGAGGCAAACTTAGGCTTGCCCAGTATGCCCTGGCTTTGGCTAAGAGACAACACATAGCACATTCACTGACAACTTAGGGCCCTAAGGACTGACACCTTACTCCTACTCACATACATATATTAAAATTGTTGATGCCAGGCAATCCACACAACCTGTACCTATCCATGTATTGGCTGTGTACTGCTTGCATCACACAGAGTCAACCCTGAACTACAGTTCTGTCAACTGCGACGTTCGCAAAGTAAGCCTCTAACCTACACACTACTTGTAAGGATTACTATAATATGGTATAGTATGCATAGATGTGCTGCATTTATGCAAGGAAATATAGTGGGCTATATGGACAGACGTAATATCCACTTGGGACTACAGTTACCCTGTGTTCCGTAATAATCACTAGACCTCATGGTTGAGTTGGAATATTCACTAGATCAGTCAAGGGAGATGTGAAACAGTAGGGTCAAATGATATTTGGACTACTGTCTATCCCAGCAGTTCATGTGATCTTGTTCCCCCACCTGCAACACAGCAGTGTTTCCATATAACTGCTTTAACAGTAAGTCAGCAATGGTATATCAGCAGACCAGGCAATCTCAGGGCAGTAACATAGAACCTGATCACACACTGTATATCTCACATAATGTGGAAAAAACAATACCAATGCTCTGGTAAAGGGTGGACTCATAAAAAGCAAATAATCCCAAGAAAAACAAATGAATCAGCCACTCCACCATGTCAGTAATTCTATAGAAATCACTTTTATTCTTCAACAAACAATAAGAACTTTCACAGTGTCTCAAACCGCTTCATCAGACTGAATAAAGTAACAAATTGACTCCTATTTAAATATAAAAGCATGTATAGCAATTAATCAATTAATCAATAAACCTATAATACAATAAATATATAATTAAGAATTTTCTTTAAAAACTGGACCAAATAGGTGTAAAAAATATATAATACAGCATCATAATGCAATCAATGTTTAAGAGCTCTATTCTTTAAAAAAGGTTTCAAGAATTATATGCATTTAATTTTAAAATCCATCTCTGTTCAGCTGTTTCTATATATATATATATATATATATATATATATATATATATATATATATATATATATATATATATATAAGCATACAAATATAGATACTTAGACAAAGAGATGTATAGTTATGGTGGTCAGTGGATGCACATTTCTGTGCAAGGGTAGAAGAGTTGCCATTGTCCACTCAGCTGGTGTGCAGCCAGTGGTGTCAGTATGATTGCAAAGGTTTCCCCTATGGTGTTAGTAATCCTTGTCAGATCACATATGGGATTCTGCCTGGAATGTCAGCATGTGCAATAGATGCTGTGTATCTTCCATTGAGAGGCCAGTTATGATCTGCTCTGTAAATATGGAAGTTATGAGACTGGTTGTAGGAATGTCATGTGTCACATGTGGGGACAACAAAGTGTAGTTGATGCAGACAGTGTGGGAGTACAGATTACATATGAGTACAGACTCATCATATGTGGCATTATGATGCATGGGGTCAGTAACATCTGGGACTGTCCTTTGAGGTGACACATGTAACTGCATTGTGCGTTGTGGTTCTGCTTCATGTGGGTGGCTAATTTTGTCACTTACCATGTCTACACAACATCACAACAAGACTATGTCCTTTTTTTAGCTGAGGAGGTTGGGCCTGCATGTTGGGGGGGGGCACCCTCACCCCAACTGTCATACAGCAATGTCCACCTGTTATTGCACAGCCTGCTAATGGTAGTTATCCACCACTCAGGTGTGCTGAGCCATGATGAGCCTGTGACCTCCTGTCCTGTACAGCTGAGTTCATGCAGGTGTAATGCTGCTGACATAATGCATGGATGTAGAGCCTGTCTCATTTGGAGGAGAAGGTGCAGTCACACTACATTGACCATCCCACAGGAGGTAATAAATGGCTTTCTTGACATATATGCCTGTATTGTCTGCAAAGTGGGGTATGTGCTGGTAGTTCTAAGAAGACTGATCTGTGGCCAGATCCCACCAGGAAGGACCTCACATGGGGTGGGGGGGTTGTAGTGGTCACCCATACTGGTAAACACATGATGCAGTACATTGGTTCCCCATGTGGAGACGTCACAGCACTGCTCCAGGGCATTGTAGGTAAGGACCTGGACCATCCTTTGGGCAAGTGAGCTGCAGCATGACTAAGCAACACTGTGTGTACATATTATACTTTTCTAACGTGTTTGTCTGTGCTCTGTACAGATACCTTGCATGACTCTCTTCTTGAAACATGCTGAAAGTAACTGCAATACTTACTTGCACAGAGGACCACTAGCATGTAGTGCCACATAGTGTCCACAGATCTCTGAGTCATGTCACATGAAATGCCATGATAGGAGTTTGCATGGATATGAGCACTAACACTGTTGCAGACCTACTGACACTGGACCAGATACTGTTACTTTTGCTCAAAGGCAGATCATACCTACCAAATGTAACCTGTGAGCCCATTCACTTTTACACTATAGAATGGATGTCAGACATAAGTCTCACTCCAACAACCATGGTCTGACAAGGCGTATGACAATATTAGGCCAGTAGGCCATGCTGGAAACGTTGTATGTCATGTACAAAGTGTTATGTCAGCTGGTGGATATGCAAGTGTCTGACAGTCATACTCTGGGAACATATCAATGTGAGACCTATGTTGCAATGATGCCAGTCACCAGTGGAGTTCATCCTCCTTCATTATTGGCATAACCCTTCTACCTATTCCCTCTCTGCAGTCACAGTCACTGTCAGTGACTGAATGAGTACATTAGCAGGTGATTGCATATTAGAAGCTGTCACAGAATCCTGCACAGAACCAACAGTTACCCAGGATGGCCTAAGATACAGTCAGTTGCTGTCTGAGCCACTGACAGACTAAATGCCAATGACAGCACAATACTATCCTGTGGGAAATCATCCACCCCTGAAAAATATTGTAGTGTCCACACACTGCACACAGTTGAGCCATTGCACATGGAGTTATGGACAAAGAGAGTAATGTAGCCTTTGACTTTTACTAGTTGGAAAGATGCAGCAATGCATTCACTGTTGTACAACCTATACTGACAGGTTTGGGATGTAAATCCAAGACTGACACTGCTATACAGAATGTGGCAGTCATCACACCTATCATTGTGTGCAATGGCACCTTTGCCATGTCACTACACAGGCATATCATACAACTGTAGCAGGCACACAGGTTCCATGGTACACCAATACACAGTGTAGATAACATGTCCTATGGAGTCCATGTCATGACCGTACATGTGTAGTCTGTCTCCTAAATGCTTTTGAAGTGATGTGTTTGGCTTCATACAGGGAGGTGTCAGATCCCACTGTGTATTTCCTGAGTATCCATGACAGGACTAACACGACTCAGCTGTTCTACACACAGTACATGCTGGAGAGACAGGTATGCAACAAAGACAGTACATCCTACATGAAACAGGCCCCACATGTATGTGAAGCACACATCTGCACTGACACACATCATGTGCAGGTTACACAATGGGATCCAGAACATGACACCTATAACTGGTGTCAATCAACTGTCTGTAATGGACACAGGATATTTGTAGATGGGTCATCTCCATTACCACAACTTGCAGATGTGTTTCTTCCCAAAATCCTGGTGATAATTACCAAGGGTAGCAGACCTTTTCATAGATTAGGGATGCATGAGTATGCTGAATGCTGCTATTGTCATTGTTAGCCTGTCATACACATATGAACATATGGAGCCATGCACCTATAGTGCTTTACCTTGTTGAAGACATATTTCTTCTGTGCTGACATTCCATCCTGTGCTGTGATGTCTATGGCTTTATTGCCACTGTGTATCCATAGATGTCCCCAACAGAATCCTGAAACAGAAGCATAAACAGGTCTGTGATACACCAGTCATTGTGTAATTAAACAGCCATTACAACATCATACAATATAAGGTACACAAAAGTATGTGGCGTACTCATGACAAATGCCAGCATACAGTATCTGTCAGTAATCACTACAAGTGGCATGGCAAAACAACACTGCAGTACACAAGTACATGTTAACTAACATAGTCACCCTGTGCATCAGACACATATCTTCATTTCACTGCATTGAAGGTCGAGGATGACAGGGATGTCACACAGATATCATCACTTGCACAGGGTGTTGTGTGGGGGTACACGAGGCATAGGCAGATCCAAATGGTTGACAGCATGTGTGTGAGTCAGGCAGGTAAGATGGACCATGGAAAGGTGCTGTGTGTGTTTGTAGGTGACCTGCATTTGGCAGTGGTGTGTGAGTGTGTGAGTGTACACAGTCAAGCTCAGTGCTAGCCCTACATCTGTGTATGTTGGGCAGCTTTGGACCATACAAGTTAGAATGATAATTCATTGTCTTCAGGCCCGAACATAGGAACTGACTCTGCCAGGAGTTGCACTGGCACCTTCATGCCCAAGGTCGGTTCAGTACTTGTCTCTGACAGTGACTACTGTGATTGTCTGCTGGGTCCATATCCCCTGATGGGACTGCTCAGGACCATGAGCCCATGGCCTGCCATATTGTGGTGTGGGCAGCACACTCTCCTTTGTAGCACTGGATGTACTGCCACTATAGGAACATGATTGTACATGGCCACATGGACTCTCAGCAGCTGGGGTAGCTGACCTACGTCCACAAGTATGATGCTCAACTCCAACCACATTTTCCAGCAAAGACAATGTGCGGTCCAGGACAGACACTGTCTCAGCCCACCTTCTGTCCACTGCATCAGTGATCCAGGGTGTCCCTAATGCGGTGGATGCAGTCACAGATGTCAGACTATGCTGCATCCATAACCCTAAGCATATGTCTGTTCCATTCAGAATATGCCTGTGCCACCATGATGGCCCAAAACATGCCCAAGTGTCTGATGATGTGACACCTGCAACAAGTGGTGGACAGACAGTAGGCCACCTACAAGCACCCCTGTCAATCCACATGTGTGTGACTTTGCCAGCTCTCTAACTATTGCCAGTGTCTGCACTCACTGGAGCCATAGTTGCTGCACTTTCCTGTTCAATGTCTCCACCCTCTGACTGTCCAATATCTGTGGACTCCATGGACTGAGTATGTGTGGGCATACTGACTGTGTGTGGTGACAATGATTCAGCCCCAAAACCCACACCTGTGCCTTACTGTGGCCACCATCATCATCAGAGTCTGAGGAGACATTGACACCAGGTTGTGTAGACAACAGACACCAATTCCCCCGTCATCTGTGATAACAAAGAAAAAAGCAGTACATTAATACCTGCATTATTATGCTCTGCAGTGCTATGTCTGATACAGGTAAGGCTCTATATACTGTCATCACTATGACAGACCTGTTGAAAACCCAATCTCATATAGTAGGGCATGAGGACAGTTCTCTTCCCACTAACAGCTGTATTTACTTGAAAATAACATCTCATTACACTGCAATCTCAGCAACAGTGAGGCTCACTGTTGACATTTGTGTAGACTCTGCACAGTTGACACATACGAAACTCTGTAGTGTCCTGACAATACCATCACATCTATCAGTGTGGTCACATCTACAAGGCATAGGTATGACTCTAACATGTGTACAGTCACAAAATATATGTGCAGTTGGCAATCATGCTGACAGTACAGCAATGCAGACAGCAGGTCTGGGATGGCAGTCTAGAGATTATACTGCTGTAAAACTACATCTATAGCAAAACAGTGTTATGCTTACCAGGAGCAGGACCACGGGCTTAGCCAGTACCTGATGGACCTGTGAAAAGTTGAGGGAGAGGTAATGTCAGTGCTACCGCATGTTGCAGCACAACAAGGTAATATGTCCATATATCTCTATTTACAGTAGCTACTGTGTTAATTGTTGTAGTGGTCAGATTCTGAGTATGAGAGAAAAATTGAGGCTAAATCCTCCCCCCCAAAGAAAAAAGACCTGACACCCATGTAAAAGTATGTAAACCCTGACATGTTGAATGCTACAGTATTACAGTGCTGTTCAACTTAAGCTTACTTGCACACTTCTCTGCTGTGGAAACTGTGGCACCTACATCCACGATGTGCAGTGTGATGGATGCCTGGGAGCTGTCATGTGTGCCTAGGTTCATCAGGAATTCCTCAGTGGCTGAGAGTGGTTGTTCCACTGTGGGCCCTCCACTGGTGATGCCTTGATCCCTGGCTACATCTGCTGCTCATCTTCATGCCCCCATTGATCATATCATTTGTGTGATATTGAACCAGCTCACATGTCTTGCCATGATGACCAATAACATTCACATCATGGTCAAGATCAGCCCACAATGCAGCCCACTGTTCCCTGTTTTGCCTCCCTGGACAGTAGGATGTCATGATGTTGCCACAGTCCTTCCAGTATAATTTCATTCTCTGCATCTGAGAACGGTGCATGGCATTTAGGGTACATGATTCCTGAAAGAAAACAAAAAGTGAACACATTACAGGATCACATGCATGGAAGGACACTATGTATAGATACAGCAAGGACAAACTGGCTGGCACTATCCACTGCTTGCTCACACGTGTCGTACTCCATAGTATACAAACATACTAAGTGTGTGGATACAACTGAGATAGTAGTAATGGTCAACTATTCCCATGTGTGCTATCACAGATACTGATGTATGATCATACACCCAGCCATACCTCCCAACCATACTGAATTACTTGGTTTTTACTGAGTTTTGGGGTCCAAATAATGGCATGCCATGATTCCCGAGTGGCACCCCTTAATTTCCAAATTTCCTGTCATTTTTTATTTAAATTTTTTTCCAGGTTTTTGAGCTGACGTCATCACATGCACAATGACCTCAGTTCCATGAAATGGCCTGCCAGTCTGACAGATTTGAGCTTAAGGGCTCAACGTGCATGCATTTCCAGCTGTTCATTAGCTGTTAATAGGCACAGAACAAGCTGCGACACAAGGTATGGGTGAGCTGTTTCCCTGAGATTTGCAAGCTGCTTGGAACACTGATTTAATTGTTTGCAGAAGTATTGGTGAACTGCTGTTTCCCTGAGGTTTGTGAGCTGCCTGGAACAGAGATTTAATTGTTTGCAGAGGTATTGGTAAGCTGCTGTTTGCCTGAGATTTGCAAGCTGTCTGTAACATAAATTTAATTGTTTTAAGCGGTATTGGTGAGCTGCTGTTTCCCTAAGATTTGCGAGCTGCCTATAATGGAGATTTAATTGTTTGGAGAGGTATTGGTGACCTGCTGTTTACATGAGATTTGCGAGCTGCCTGGAACAGAGATTTAATTATTTGCAGAGGTAATGGTGAACTGCTGTTTCTCTGAGATTTGCAAGCTGCCTGGAAATGAGACTGTTTCCCTGAGATTTGCGAGCTGCCTGGAAATGAGATTTAAGCTGCCATGCATTTTTTAGAGGTAGTTATAGATGGGCATTTTGTTTGCAGAGCTAGTTATTAATGGCCATTTTGTTTTCAGAGGTACTTATGGATGGCTGTTTTGTTTACAGAAGTAGTTATGGATGGCTGTTTTGTTTGCAGAGGTAGTTATGGACTGTGTGTGTTGTGAGCTGCCTGGAACAGAGATTTCATTGTTTACAGAGGTATTGGTGAGCTGCTGTTTCCGAGATTTGTGAGCTGCCTGGAATGGAGATTTAATTGTTTGCAGAGGTATTGGTGAGCTGCTGTTTCCCTGAGATTTGTGAGCTGCCTGGAATGGAGATTTAAATGTTTGCAGAGGTATTGATGAGCCGCTGTTTCCCTGAGATTTGCGTGCTGCCTGGAATGGAGATTTAAGCTGCCATGCATTTTGAAGAGGTAGTTATGGATGGCCGTTCTGTTTGCAGAGGTAGTTATGGATAGTGTGTGTGTGTGTGTGTGTGTGTGTGTGTGTGTGTGTGTGTGTGTGTGTGTGTGTGTGTGTGTGTGTGTGTGTGTGTGTGTGTGTGTGTGTGTGTGTGTGTGTGTGTGTGTGTGTGTGTGTGTATGTGTGTTTGTGAAATGCCCCTGGTGAATATACCTGGTGCCTATAGGAGTTACTCAGGCTCAAACCCTGTAGCTTAGGTACAGGTGACAAGAACCTAAAGTCCCTACCCACCACTACTTGTGAAAATTTCCTAGATTTATGCCTCATATTTTTGTTCTGTTCCTCATACTTTCTGTGGTTTTCTGGATTTTTGTGGCAAATCAGTGAAAGATTGATTCACTAAATAACAGGCATTTGAATTTCAGACTTCATATTCTTCAGAAAATAAATGGTAACACAAAACCTTTCATTCTAACAATTTTCTAAGCTTATAAGTTCAGTATTACAAAATTATTCCTATTTTTGGGACTGTATTCCCCCATTATTGGCTTTGTCCAGGTTTGTTTGTGCTAAGAGGTTGAGAGTAGCTATGGTGAGAAGTGAGAACTGAGTTCACTAAATGATACCCATTTAAGTTTCAGTCTTTCTAAAGTTCCTATCTTTCAGGAAACTGCTAATTTGGCATAGTGGTATGTTGCTCTGACTGTACTGCACAGGGTCCTGGGGCCAAGTTTTGGCAGTGAAACACATGGTGGTAACACAACATTTTATTCTAGCAATGTTCCAAAATTATATAAGCAATGTTTAAAATGTGTCCCTGATTTTTGGGCTTTTGTGCCCCCTCCAATAAAATTTGGCTTTTTCCAGATTTCTTCTGCTGCAACGTTCAGGGATACAGTTGAGTGTTGAGTGGATTTTACAAGGACATGAGAGCTTCAGGGGGAGAGAAGTTTAGTGTTGCTTATGCTGAGTCTGCTTGTATTGTTAATAGCATAACAGGTTAAATACTTTCTTTTGCTGCAGAAGACTGTGGATTCTACTCCCACAGTATGTAGATACATCGCTAATAATGAACTGTGTGTACTTTTAAAGGGGGTGGGTGTAACAAGTCAAGGATGTAGCTACAGATAGAATAGAAGTGAGAAAATGTCATGCACAAGGGCATTTGTGTCTCAGTGGACAGAGCAAAAAATATTAACCCAAATTCAGGAACAGAAAATCAGAATGATTATATTCTGTGCTGCACTATAAGAAAAAAATGTGGTGTGTGTAGAAGTAGTCTTTTAGGATGGAAATGTTCTGAATTGGGCAATTTTGTCATTGGTTCATTTTGTTTCATTGCCTACGGGAAAATGTGTAAACAATAAATTTAAAATGCACTCTAAGTATAACTAGTGTGCTATTTTATACAAGGAATATAATTTAAAAAAGTCAGGAAGGTGTATAAAAGAACACATGCATATTTCTTTCTTGTTTTGTGTGCAAGGGGCCTATGATTTGAAAACAGCCCAAAGGTAACTTTTGTCCACCGCTGGCCAGATGTATTTTTTTCGGATGTGGTGTGGGTTTCAATGCTGTTACAATGAATGTGAGTTTCAAGGGCAGAGAAGTTTTAATGCAATGTTTATTTTCATTGTGAGACAGTATTGCTTTGTTTAGCAGATGTCTATTAGTGTTTGCGCATTGTGCTATAAAATGTAAAAATAAAATCCAAATAATCAATGTAGAAGTAAAGCTGTATGCACATTAGTGTTTATGGTAAATGGAGTGAAATAGCCAGGTAATGGGACATTGTAATGGCTGCATGGGGACTCTAGTGCCATATTTTGGTTGTCTGTTCTTCAGTTTGCGTTTGAAAGTTGGTATCCCACAATTCCATTGGAGTGGGTGGGGGTACATAATTATGTATGCTAATTTTACGTTAATCAGGGTACAGATTTGTACCTATTTTTCATAGGCCTTGTCCAGATTTTTGATGTTTCCAGGTTGAGGGGTATGCACCCAGCACTGGAGTCTACTGTAGTGTGTCTCCTATGGGCTACCACCTGATAATATTTCATACGAACAGTGCCATAGAAATAGCAGTGTGCTATTACAGCCACTATAATATAAAACAAGCAAAAAGGCGAATGCTGACACCACACTATGTAGCTTGAGAAACTGAAGACAATGAAGCAAACTCGTGCAAACCAGCAGGACTAAATAAAACCACTTTTAATAACAGTTAAGTGCTTTCACCTGTTACAATACAGGCTTCCTCAGAACAGGTGAAAGCGCTCAACTGTTATTAAAAGTGGTTTTATTTAGTCCTGCTGGTTTGCACGAGTTTGCTTCATTTTTTTCAGTTTCTCAAGCTACATAGTGTGGTGTCAGCGTTCGCCTTTTTACTTGTTTTATGGTGTACTTTTAACGTTTGGATTATCTTGTTACAGCCACTATAATAGGGACAGCCCAACAAGACCAGTGTGCCACAATGACAAAAAACAATGCACCCTTGATGTATTGTACATCCTCTGTTGGTGTAAGAAAGCAGGCGATCAATGATATGGCATTACCAAAGGTCTAAGAAAGGCTTAATGCTATAATCCCTATTCCCCATAAATATATTCACACATCTGCATCCTGTTGTACACAAAAAAGGATACATACCTGATGGAGAGCAGTACTCCTCTGTTGATACATGGTGATAGTAAAGTTTACACAAATGCATTTTCTGTGTGAGGAAAGTCTCATACAGAATGGTTCCCCATAGCCAGCTGCTTACATTTTGAACATGCTTCTCATCAGCAGGTGATTGCCTCTTAACCAATCTATGGGTCTGAAATGCTAATTGCAGCCAACAGAGCTGATTTGCACTATCATCAGCCAATGACATGCAACCAGTGTACAATATATAAGGCCTTCATGTAGATTAAGGCCCCTTTCTGATATGTTGTGATAGACATTATTGGGGTGAGGAGACTACATCATCACAGAGGGTAGGTCTGTAGCAGAAACTTTTATATAGAGATGTATGTGATACAGGCTGCACCTGCTACTGCAAGTAATAGACATAGGCAGAGAATGTGAACACTTAGGAGGACAACAAGCTGTAGGAGTAACTGTGGGAGCCGTGTCAGCCTTGTAAAGGCAGAGCCAGAATGAGGGTACCCTTTCTACTCCAATTAAGGCATGTGTTTAAGGTAAGTATGTTAGGCAACAGTATCACTAACAGAGTACTAGACAATATGTTTGGTATGTCCTTGAGCGAGATGGGGTATAAATATAAGAATATGCCCACAATTTGGGCAACTGCCATGCCATGTGTTACAGTCTGGTAGTAACTTGCAGAGTGTATGAGGGCAGGCCTTGTTACAAGCAGGGACCTCCATAGTTTCATAGGTTCATAGGTAGGTACTAGGCTATTGGCCCTAGGGCCTATATAAGCCTAGCCAAAGGTATCCTGGCTTTCATCACCCAAGAAAATTATTTCCCTGTGCCACTGTTGAGCAGAGCCACAGAAGTGATCCCCGGGGTGAATTTCCTATCTCCCATCCAATCATCAAGATTTTTCTTGAGCAGTGCTAATGAGGAGCTTTGTTTGATATAGATAGGTAGTTTGTTCCAGAGTATGGGAAGTCTCTGGGACAGGAATCTATACCTCCAGCATGTTCTGTTTATTGTGGTGACAAGGTTTAGGTCCCTTGAGTGTGTAGCTCATAGGGATTGGGATTTCTTTAAGTGGAGCATGTCTATAAGCTCTGGGTTTGACATAGCTTTGTGTGTTAGGCAGAGATCACCTCTGAGTAAGCAATATGCAACGGAGTAAAGCTGCAGTTTTTTGAGATGGTCTGCATAGGGCATCTCTTTGAGGACAGTAATCCTCTTTGTGAGGTATTTCTGTGGCCTTTCCAGTTGTTGTAGATGTCTTGTGAGGTACATACCAAAAGGGGCATTGTACTTTATAATGGGTCTAATGAGTGATGAGTAGAGGAGAACAATGACCTCTTTTTTCCTAGATGAGAAACCTTTTGTGATGAGGTGTGCCACATAGAAGGATTTTATGACTACTGTGGCGATGTGATTATCAAAGGAGAGACTACTGTCCACCTGTGTCCCAAGGTCTCTTATCACACTTTTGGTGTTAAGTAGACTACCACCTATGTGGTAGTTCATGGGTACTGAGTTTTTACCAAAAGGAATGACAATGCACTTTTTGGCATTGAGCTTGAGGCCATGGCTTTGACACCAGGTGATGGTTAGTGATACTGTTGCCAATTTATAAACTATCTGTGCAGCAGTGATAATCTGCACAGTGACTTTGAAAGGAATGTGTGGTGCACTCTGATATTAGTGGCCCTCATTTGCAGTACCTGAGTTGACATTCTCTGTGAATGCATATTAATGCATGACGTGACAATTTATGCACATGCCATTTTGCTATAGGGATATGTGAAGTGTTTTCCTACCTGTAGGCCTGTGACTTCCATCAGTAAAAACCAGACATTTCATTTGAAATGCATTGTGTGGATTAAGAGTGCATGACTCAGTCATTAATTGCTGGCTTCAATATACTGTAAATTCACTGCTACAGACCACTGAATTTGAAGACAGAACTGTGTGTGGCAAAATGTACTGTTTGCAAGGCATTTAACAGACTCAGCTACTGAGTCACTGTTGCAGCAGGTGTATTTACAAGATATAAGTGCAGTCAAATAGGCTGTGACAAACGTATTTTACATCTATCAGTATGCGCATGGCGTTATATGGATGTATTTCTCCACCAGAGTCCCAACTGCACATGTATTTTGCCATTAATGCTTTAGCAGGTGTATTAACACATGTTGCTGATAAATGGACACATTAACCTGCTATCACAGGCCTCACATATATTCATTCTTGTGTGTTTGGCTTTCTAGTAGTGTAGTCTTGCACCAGAGTCCAAGTTACACTCCCATGTTTTCCATTACATTTTAATCAAGTTGATGCGATGCAGTGTGATGCAGAGCTTAATGACTGTAATTGGTAATTACTATGTTTAGTTTAAACTACCTGTTTTAATTATAGCTGTGTCACATGGCAGGTTAATGCAGTGGTCTGCA
Source organism: Protopterus annectens (assembly GCF_019279795.1). Lineage (NCBI taxonomy): Eukaryota > Metazoa > Chordata > Ceratodontiformes > Protopteridae > Protopterus > Protopterus annectens. The sequence goes on from NC_056734.1 coordinate 911,931,219, forward strand.
GATGCAATGGTCTTGGGTTTGAAATATGGGATAGGTGTTTATTATAAATAGAAAACACATATGTTCAATATAGCTCTATTTACCTGAGCTTTGCGAAGCTATGTGATGCAGTGCATTGCACAACATTGCAATAAAAAATATAAAGAAAGAAATGGGGAGATAGGAAATGGTGAAATGGGATGCAAGCAGGGGGTAAAACATACTAAAAGACAGGTAGGGAAGAAAAGTGTAGGAAAGAAATATACCTATCCATTTCTTGTACAGCAACAACTGTTGACTTTGACAGAATTTGTACATGACTTTGAACTCTCACCCCTAGAGAGAGGGTTGAGGGCAACACAACTGTGTAGTCAAGCCATCTAGACCAAATTACCTGTATCTAGTGGACACATGTGTGAAATGGAGAGATATGTATAGGGCAATATTTTTTTTTGGGACAGGTGCACATTTTTTTAAAGGTTAAATTGAATGTTGGGGAAGGGACATAGGTGCATGTGGGGAGGTAAGTTGGGTAGGTGAGAATATATTTGCAGACAGACAAGACAGACAAGACAGACAGGGGTGGTGTGTGACATATGAGGGGTGAACATCTTGGATAGGGAGGGTGTTTTGTTTAATCTAAGTCCCATGAGCCTCTACAAGGCAGCAACATGACTCACATCCCCACCCATGTGTCTGTCAGCACTGTTTGGGCACTGCTCCAGGGGTGGCAGTGGTGGAAGCTGGGCACTGGGGTGTGTCTGCCCCTCCAAATCAGCTAGCATGTCCTCAATACTGCACAGGCGGCAGTCAAAACCATGGTTGACTATCCAGCACAGCAAAACTGGTAATTCAGCCCAGGTGACAACTTCCCCTCCACCACTGCTCCAAGAGGGAGTCCATGCCCTTCCTGTGGGGTGGTATTACCTGATGCCACAGGTAATGCAGAGGCAGCAGGAGGGGCACCACCAATCTGGGTCCCAGATATGCTAGGACCCAGTGCCATGGCCAGATGAGGCAAGGTAGGCGGATCAGTTGGCGCTTTGGTAAATGAGGTATAGCAATAAGTTAAGGTTAGTAATAACCAAACCATTGTTAGTACTGACAGAATGAAACACCATTTTAATTAAATCAAATACATATTAATGCATATTATGTATAACCCATCATTAATTAACATAACAGTCTTTATGTAAACAGCATATTAGTAAAAAATAAAGCATAAGGCCAACAAAAGAGTTAGTTTAACAAAATATGCTAATATTGAATCATAATAAAACATAACAATAATAAACTACATTTTACCAAAATATAGTTAATTTAACAAAATATGTTATTATCAAATCATAATAACAAATAATAATAAATCAATGAAAATGGGCAGGGAGAGAGAGGAAAAACATTCAATTATTGACATTGCAAAACACTGATAGTAAATACTCTGCAGGTGTGGAGTGTCAGTATTGAGTACAGTGACTACAGTTCTCCTATAGCTGATGTAGCATGTGCACAGCTCTCAAGCTGTTAGCATGGGTCAATATGGGCCAAGCAATAACAAATGCAGGTACACAACTACACAGTACAGTTTCATATAATATGGACTGATATAACTACCAAGGTGTTCTGGAAGTGGATTTGGTAATACATTGCATTCCAGGTAATCATGTTTCTGGTACTTCTGTGACAGACAGATTAGGAAGTTTTAATTACATTATGAGAAACTGTGACACTTGAGAGGCATGTTTGTGTACAGTACATAAACTAGACAGCAGTCATGTCTTAGTTGGCAGGCATGGGAATAGAAACCAATAACTGTGATCGCAAGGGACAACTGCAAATAATGTAACAACTGACTGCAGCAACTTAGTACAGACATGCAAGGAATACAACCATACTGGAAATAGTTAAACATATTTATTTAGGAATCAGCAATGCCTCTTAACATTTTATTGGTATTTCTGATAAGTGTCTGTGAAATCTAAATACAATATCAGCCCTTAGAGTGGGCTGCCTCACCCACATACCTTTTGTTCCTGTGGTGGGAGAAAATGATAGCATTATCTGACTGATAATGTCCTGCAGACAAGCTTGAACCATACTATGAGTTGAGCTTTACATATTACAGGACGTACATTTTGCATTCTAGAACTATTGCAGTGTTATAATTGACTGCAGTGACAGTAGAACACACATGCATGGAATACAACAGTATTACATATATTAAAACAGATTTATTTATGAATCAACAATGCTGATCAACACTTTATTGGTATTGCTGTTAAATTTCTGTGAAGTCCATACACAATATCTGCCCATAGAGTGGGCTACCTCACCCATATAGTCAAGAAAGGAGGCCAGCACCAAGAGTGATAATTTGGTTTATTCCAAATAGTGACAAATCAAACCAGTTTCTGCAACCTTGTCTTCATTAGTGATTGTCACCTAAGTTAACAAACAATCTATATATACACCCAGCGCTTCATTTGTATATATGGATTTCATGGAATAAACCGAATTATCACTCTTGGTGCTGGCCTCCTTTCTTGATTTTGTGTTTGCTTTTTAGGCCGTTTGCACCTGCCTTACATGCGGAGTTCATTTTGGCTTGGACTACTTCACCCATATACCTTTATTACCTGGAGTAGGAGGAACTGAGAGCATTATGTCACTGATATTGGTCTGGAGACAACCTTGGACTGTACTATGAGTTGAGCAGTACTGTTTGCAGACCATTAGCTTTACATTCTACAGCTATTACAGTGTTACACTTGACTGCAGCAACCTTACCATAGACAAGCAGTGCATACGGCTCTACTTCAATATTTATGAAACACAATCCTGCTGCACCATTTTGCTTACTGTTATTGGCATTATTTATTGTTTATTGCAATACAGTTGCTATTGATCATTTATTGCACTACAGCTTTAATTTCCTATTTATTGCACTACAGTTTTTATTGTGTATACTTTATTGCAGTAAATACTTTACTCTTTTTTGCTTATTGCACTGCAGTTAACATAATAAATCCATACGTACCACACTCACAGCAAAATATGACCAGGAGGCCGGCATGGGACTCAACAAAGTCAGCCATCTCAGCTGCAGTTGTTGGGAGAGAAGCACACTATTATGCATACAAGTTTTGCAGACATTCAGCTTGCATTTCTAAAACAGTGGAAAACATACTTTCATATTTGTGGGGCATTTCCAGCTTTTGCCTCTGAACCCAGGTGTCCAAAGTTCCCCCTCTTTCTCCTCTTCATGTCATCATATTGGTGGCAACACTGCTCACCTGTGTGGGGGATACCAGTAGCACTGGTGAGTTCACTGGTCAACTGGACCCATGCCTCTGCCTTACATTCCAAGCCCTGGAAACCACCCTGCATCAGCCTAGGTTCATGATTCTTTACCAGGAGCCCAGCAAAGACCCTGGACTCCTGAACACTCCATCTCTGCACCTGAAAGCATGCACCTTCACCAGCACCACCTTCCATATCCACAGATGATTAGACTCCAGGGAATGGTGCAGAATTCCCACCTATTCCACTTTAATATAGGCTGTTTATGCAGCCTTACACATCATTGAGCAACATTCAAAAAAGCACCTCATTGCTTAGCAGTGCATAAATAAGCTAAGCAGAGCTCAGCAGTGTGAAAACTCACACAACCATAGTTTTAGCAAAGCTTAGCACCACACAAACTGTAATAGGCATTAACATGTTTAAGCCATGTTTAACACAGCACAACACTGCCATAATTAATAATTTTTTATTAAATTAAACAAAAAAGGAAATTAAATTACAGACATGATATGACTTTTGTGGACTCAAACCCAGAACCTACTACACATTAGGCCATAATTCTACCCATTTAGCTACTTCGATATTATGAAAACTGGTATATCTTCACATATACTACTATGCTACCTGTTAGCATTGCTGAGCACCATGTTGCACCTTGCAAACAGGCTTAAATAGGCCTAGAAATAAATAATTAATTACATCCAGTTTCTATTTTTAGATGCCTAGCAGGTGCCGGCTATGTATGTATAAATGCTGCTCGGCTTTGCTGCAGTCCACACTGCACAAACAGCAATGAAAAAAAAAGAATAAATAAAAAAATTAATTATGATAATTAATTACATTCAGTTTCTAGGAGTGATTTGTAACAGACGAGTGAAAGGGAAGGTCTACAAGAGGGTAGTGAGACCAGTTATGTTATATGGGCTGGAGATAGTGGCATTGACAAAAAGACAGGAGTCAGACCTGGACGCGGCATAATTAAAGATGTTAAGATTTGCACTGGGTGTGACAAGGGTGGACACAATTAGGAATAAGTATATTAGAGGGTCAGCCCAGGTTGGAAGGTTTGGAAACAAAGCCAGAGAGACAAGATTATGTTGGTTTGGACATGTGCTGAGGAGGGATGCAGAGTACATTGGAAAAAGATGCTAAGGATGAAGCTGCCAGGTAGTAGGAAAAGAGGAAGGCCTAAGATAAGGTTTATGAATGTGGTGAGAGAGGACATGCAGGTGGTTGGTGTGACAGAGCAAGATGCAGAGGACAGGAAGAAATGGAAACAGATGATCCACTGTGGTGACCCCTAATGGGAGCAGTTGAAAGAAGAAGAAGCAGATGTCAGCTATCCATATGTGAGCACAGTTTGGCACTGCTGCACTCCGTGCCACACTACACAAACATACAGAGAGGAGGAAAAAAATACTTAAAAATAAAACATTACACATTTAAAGGGAAGGGAAAAACATGGAATACTGATATTCTGTCATACATTCAGCTGGACAATTTACTGAGTCATATATTAGTATTAAACAGTTCACTTTCCAATACTACTGTCATGTCATTTTTCCCAGTATTGTTTTGTAAACTAGAGTTAAGTGAATGTTGCATGAGGCACTGTCAGGGAATGATTCACTTCAAATGTTAGGATATGTGTGTTGGCTTTGCATATGCTTGTCATGCTTAAAGCTGGCCAATAAACATCTGTTCAGGTCATTTCATAATTTCCATTGGTAAGTTCTGTTAGGCATGCCTTTGCACAAAGTTCAGTTAGCTACTCATATTTTGTGATAGATGCAGTCTTCCTGACATTTTCTTATTGAAAATGTACATAAGTATAGATAATGGGACATGGAGGAGGTATGCATGAGAAGACACCCATTAGCAGCAAATCTGTTAATTATAATTGTACAAATTATTGTTTGTGCCATTTCATCTGAAATTGTGTTTTAAATGAAACCTGTAATGTATGCTAATATAACTTCAATGTCATAGTTTCATATACAGATCTCACATGTCAATAGGATGTTACTAAATGTCTCTTAGATTGTAAATAGGCACATCACTTTAAGTTTACTGTCAGCTATGATTTTCCCAGGAATGTGCTGCCTAATATACATTTCCTTTTCATTGTTTTGGTTTTCATTACTAACATACATTGCATATGTTGGAACAGGTGATTATAGTTATACCATATTGTAAGGTTTCATGAGGACTATTTTCTGCCTGTTCATTTTGTCATGGTTGGTTTGTTATGCAGACAGTATTAGGTACACATATGTAATTTCTGTACTGTGCTATCATTCATTTTGACAGAGCATAGGACCAGTGGAGGATCACACATCAGACATAGATGACAAGCACATGCTAGACCGCTGGTGGAGTTTGCCAGTGATGATGAACATGATGAAGGTGACAATGACCTACATGTGCTTTGAACCCTGCTGCACCCTGGAGGACAAGATGCCAGGGGCAACAGCGAGATGATTTTCGGGAACAGATCTTGGAGGTGGCGAGCATTGTGTTTCATACACAGATGAGTAACTTGATGGAGAATTCTTTCAGGACATGGCACGGGCTATGCATGACTTATTCAGGGAGATAGCCTGAGAAATCATTTGTGATGTTATCTCCATTTGGGCCATCCCTCAGCTCCATAAGTATTGACTGTATGATTCACTTGTGTAATGCTGCCACCATGGTGTTTGCCATATCAGTGTTTGCACTGTCTAAGGACACTTATGCATGCATACCATTTTGCTGACATGCTTATATGTTACAGGTTCAAACATACAATATCATGGAACATTTAACATTATGTTTCAACATGTGCATGACACACATTAACACATTAGACATTCCTTCAACATTCAGCTGTCCATGAATGTCAGCAATTAACATGCAGCTGCTGCTCTAACAATTCCACTGTAAACGTCTGTTTGTGACAGAAACTCACACGGATGCTGCCCATAGTCCAGCACTGCCACAGTGGTATGGGTATGATTTGTGTATTGCCATGTCATGTACGTGGAACAGAAGGACATGTCCTTGACCCTGTGTTTTGGATGACAGTTATCATGCTGTCCCACTGGCATGATGTCATGTTATGTGGCATGCGTTGGCAGTGCTAATGTCATGTTGGGTCATATAAATGTATCTCATACATATGGGTAGCACTCATGTATATACCATAGTAATGGTAATTTATTCAGTAACAGTACAGTATGCCAACTTTGGTCTATGGTACATTTCTACATCCATTTGTTATTCATATTAATTCACACCTTTTGGCAAATTATATACATATTCAATGATTTATGTACATGTCCCTGCACATATTGTGATCTATAGTGAAACACAGTTATACCTCTGAAATCTGAGCAGTCACTGAGTTAATGTTAATGTGCTGTAATGTTGTTCACACGACTGTCCTCTGCTTAGTAATGAGCATGGTCTGTGACATATAAATGCAGGTGTTTATTCCCCATGTTGTTTTACAGTATATGTATATGTGATACCAATTGTTGCTTGCTTACCTATGCCTGTTGATGTTACATGATTGAACAATAGCGTGTGTTTGATCTATACATGGCCATTTTGTTGATGTTGACAATGCCGTCTGCCCATGTGATGTACAGCAACCTATGTGGTGTACACTTGCATTTGCAATGTGTAACCTTACCTTGTTGTCTTGCTTTACCATTGTCTTCCTTGATGTGGGCCCATATTCTCCACCTCCCTTCCAACTTTGTGTTATGTAATATATCGTGCAGATATGTTTGCCATTGTTGAAATTCTTGTCCATTGCCATGCATCACCATCCATTAGTTTGGTTACAAGGTCAACATGTGCCAATTCTATGGCCAACATACAGATGCAGGTCATATGCACACAAGTCACAGGCTACTGCTTGCAATACATCCTTTTTGTTGTTATATTTGTGTGTTATGTTTTAACCAGTGTACATTGCTGAAATTCATGTGTACAACCTGATTTTTTTTATACAGCAATACTGTTAGATTTGTGATCATATATTATTATTATTACATGTCATGGATGTGTGTGTATCTGTACTGACATTGCTTCATCTAATCTTTGGTTAGTCCACCGAATGTCATACATATACGCCTACACCTCTGTGTTGCCTTTGACATGGCATATGTGTGTGATGTATACATTCCATTACACATCTGCTTAAGCTGTATACACCTGCAGTTTACTCTCTTGCTCTACTACTGCTGTTTGGCACTGTGCTTGTCTATTTGTCTTCCACATGCATAGTCCAAGGTTCTTTTCTATCCTCTGCTCGAATTATCTAACATTCCAAGATCTGCATTTGCTCATCTGTGATGTTGCTTGGCTTACCTTTGCACTGGTGGCAGACTACTTGGATATTGGTTTATTTATCCAATATGTATTATGATCCCTATTTATTACCCTACAAAGCACATCTACCATTGGTCATACATATCCAGGTATGACTGCCATACAGTTTGCAACATGTCATAATGTGATAATGCATTAGTATATATGTATTTCTGTATTTCATCATGGCTGGTATGCATCCCCACCCTGTTTAACAACTTTCCATTGCCCATGTTGTACAGTGTGCCATCTGTCTAACTTACCTGTCCTTGCTGTTTATTTCCAAACTTTGTCATGTGTTATGATATTTGTTATATGGGAATACCTGCTATGATGGCTTTTTCTTCCACTTTCACCATCCTTACCTTTACATCTATTCTTAAAAATATAAAAAAAATGGCTCCTATTCCCACCAGAAAAAAGCATTGTCCACCCCCCTTGAGTGTCCCTCAGATTTTTCTATTCCAACATACCTTGTGTGCACCTGTTCTTCACCCATACCCCACATTTTCTTTTCTATCTCCAGCGTTCCTTGGGTGTGTGCATTACCTCCGTTCCCCACACATGTCCTACACCTGTTGTTAGCTAATGTTAATTGTGGTGATCTGGCCATGATTCCCCTTCACCTTTATTCATTTTTTATTAGAAACCTTACAGATTCCATTGGAATCCATAACTGATAACTGGCATATTTCAGTTATAATGGAGATATGCAGATAGTCCAGAGTTGTCTGTAAGCTTACTGGAGAGATTCTTGTTACAGATATGTATTTATGAATGTCAGGTTGCTTGAAGTATGAGATTCTTTCCATAACTTTGTTAATGTACATCACGTTTTCACAGAGATTTTTGATGACTTATAAAGTAGCTGTGGCTGATACTGAGATACTTTGTTAAGCACCAAGATATTATCTGCTCATTGTGGCATATTTACATATCATGGGGTTATTCACAACTCTTGCACTGATATTTGAGTAATGGGTCAGATTCTGCAAACTTTAATCCAGCTCACGGTGTCTGCCTATCAGCTATAATACTTTCTAAAACAGTGTTAATTACTCTGTCTACATAGCCCTTTTAAATAGGCAAATTCTTAACATGATTTCTCTCAAAATATAGTTTCAGCTGTGGTCAGCATTGAGAACCTATATGTCTGAATTCTGATTCATTTTAATATGAAAAGGATGTGCACTTTTTGCATGTATGTAGTGTTAGAAAAGATGACTTTCTGAATAAAGCTAAAGAAAGTTGCCATAGTGAAGAGAAAGTGACTCTTAATTTGATGAAAATATATAGCAGTTTAGTCCACACCTGTAGTGTTGACAGAAACATCAAAGTCAGAGACTGCTCCTCCTATGAAACAGACTTCCCATCCATGTGAAGCTGAGTTCATCTATTACCCACTTTAAGTGCAACCTAGACCAGTAGATGGGAAATAGAAAATTTACACTGGGCCTGGCACCCATGCCCTTTATGGACAGAAGCATGTTATAAATGCCTCACTCTCAATGTCCTCGTCAGATGCAAGACATCATTATTCTTTCAGAAAAACTTGGTTAGGCTTAGAAAGGCACCCAGGTCATTTGCCTAAGAAACTATGAATCTCTAAGATTTTTTAATTCATCATACTTTAAATGCAATTTGCTATAATAAAAGTGCTATGTAAATTAAAAAATGCTGCTGGTTTGGATTTAATTTTATATGATTACATATTTTCTTTTAAAAAAATATTTTATACAGATTCAAGAAGAAGAAATTGAGGTAGCAGTAACCCTCCATTTCACAAATTTGTTACTAAGTGAATGAGAGAGAATTTTTTTGAAAAAAATAAATATTTTTGAGTCAGTTCATTTTTATACTAGATATATAGGCAATCTCTTTTTTATATTGAGTGGTACAGAAACTGAAGATAATAACATTTTAGATATGATTTTTAAAGCTTCAGATATTTTAATTTATTTTCATATTAGGAAAACTAGCATGCATTGTCTTGATATTCTGATGCCTTTTCATCCTAACTATGGTAACCTTTTTTCAGAGTTATTCAGAAAACCATACTTTTATAATAACTGCATGCATACAAAAAATGAACATCCTTTTTATTTTGAAAATAATCTATTAGGCATGTAGACTGTCAAGATTTATTATTTATTAAATTACTATATTTTGAGAGAATAAGAACATCTGAATAATTAGTTTATTTTAAGGGCTATGTAGACATTTTGATTAATACTACATTTTAAGTAATGCTATGTTAGAAAGTCTTATAGCCATTTGGAGAACTTGATACGTCCCTTTGTTACATAAGAACACTAGGAAGCCTACTGAGAATCTAAACCAAGTAAGAAGAATAATGATGAAAGTGTGAAAAAAAAGTCAATTTTGTTCCCATTATTTATAATATTGGCTGTGCATCTATAAAACAAGCAGTTAAAGATAAGTGGAAAAAAAGTTCCTGTGGCATAAGCAGATATTGTAAGTCTTTTGACTTTTCCCGGTTAGGGGTTGCCACAGAGGAACTCCGGTCTGCAAATGATTGGCAGTGGATTTTTACGGTGCCAAGGTGCCAGCCCGACACTCAACCCTCAAAGAAGGTACACCCATTCACGCACACACCTACCTGCATGTCTTTAGACATCACTAGACTATAGGGAGGACATGCAGACTCCACAAAGAAGGTGCTCCAGCTGAGAATCGAACGGGAGAACCTCTTGCTCTGAGGTGACAACACTAACCGCTGCACCACTGCAGCCTTTATAAGCAGATATTATAAGTGATAGGTTCAAAATACATTTTATAGAAAAGAAATCGGATAATGTTAGGGCTTTGATAAAAGAAGAGAAAGCAATACAAAGTATACACAAATAACACTAATACAAGCTTTATCCTCCAAACAGTTTCCACCACTTCAATCAAAAGCATGCTCTCCATACTAAAAACCTCATCAACAGCAGCCAACCTACTCCCCAGCTATTTCTTGAAACTCACAGCAGATGCTATTGCTATCCCAGTCTCCACTCTCATAAACAGATCAATTGTTGAAAACTATGTGCCCAAACTCTGGAAAATATCCTATGTTACACCCATACATAAAGGCGGGACCTCCACTGAACTTAATAACTACAGACCCATTGCTTTACTCTCCCCCTGGCCAAAATCCTAGAAAAATGCATCCATACCCAGATGCTAAACTATCTCCTAGACAGCAACATCCTGTCACCTACTCAGCATGGTTTCAGACCTGCCCATAGTACCACTACAGCCCTCCTCTGCATCACAGACACAGTAAACCATCTCAAAAATGAAGGTCTAGAAGTGTCAACTCTTTTTTTGGATATGTCCAAAGCATTTGACACAGTCTCACACCAAATCCTGCTAAACAAACTAAACCAATATAATCTATCAAATTCTACTCTTACCTGGTTCCAAAGCTACTTAACTGACAGGTACCATGCTGTGAAATGGGAAAATTCTCTCTCCTCAGCTGCCCATAACAATAGGAGTCCCACAGGGTTCTATCTTAGGACCACTATTATTCCCAGTCTTCACAAATGACCTCCAGACAGCATGCATCTATAATTCAGTATGCAGATGACACTACCTTAATCTGTGCTGCACAAAACATTCCCACCCTCCTGCAAACAACTTAACTAGCATTCTCTGACATTGAAAACTACCTTACCAAAGCCCAACATATCCTCAATCCAAAGAAAACTCAGCTTATGATTATAACCAGTTCTAACAAAAACACTAACAGTCAATTCACTATCTACTCCACAAATGCTACTCCAATTTCTCCAGTGGCACAGGCTAAGCTATTGGGAATAACCATAGACTCCCACCTAAAATTTGAGAGTCATTTCAACTTAACAATTAAAAAAGTACATGCCAAACTGGGGTCACTCTACCGTATCAAACCATTTCTTACCAACAACACAAGATCAGCCATTGCTCGCTCCCAACTTCTATCCACCCTACTCTATGCATCTCCCATTCTGACTAATCTCAACAAAACTGAACTAGGCAAAATGGAAGTCTGCTATAATAGAATCGCCCGCTTTGCTGCAAATTGCTCATATAGAACTCATCACTGTACTGCTTTGAGACAGCTCCACTGGCTTGAACTGTCCAACCTCCTAACCTACAATCAGCTCTGCCTCTGTCTTTCTATTACCTCCCCAATAAGTGTCCTGCCCTTAAAAACCTAGTACATCACTCAGCCAAAATGCTTTTTAGATCATCAAGCAAACTACTACTAGAAGTCACCAACAGCTACAATAGCTTTGGAGATGCACTATATAGTAGTTCACTGGCTAAAAAATGGAACTCTGTCTGTACAAGCATTCAAAACACATCATCCAAAGCCTCCTTTAAAGACCTCATCAGGCAACATCTCAAGCAAAGTTGGCAGTGTCATAATTGCTCCCCAGGCTAGTGAAAGCAGATAACATATACATATTAAATCTAGAGCACTTGATAATAGTTTTCAATCTTACTCACAAACACTGGCTAATCTACAATGTATGTACTGTACCTGTGTATTATGTATGTATTCTACCTATGTTCCGAATTTCAGCTGTACTCCACACATCTATTAATTACTTTTATTTTTAAAATTAATATTTTTTTGTTTGTTCTCTCCACTGTAACTGTTTACGTGCCGCATACCACTGTAAAAACATGTCTGTCTCTTGTAATTTGTGTGTATACTGATCATGTCTAAATAACTAAATGTGTCTGTAATTTTTCTTTGTGGAGCTTTTCTCCCCAAGCCTCTGCTGAAGAAGGGCCTTTTCAGCTCAGTCAGACACCCCCAGTTAACAAATGTAAAATAAAATAAATAAAATGTTTTCAGTGATAATTATTTAAAGCATGCCACAGCTACTCAGATCAGTCTTTTGTTAGATAAAGGATATTTTTAAGCTTATTCCTCACCTTACACTGATAGTTTTTCAGTCCTTTTCCCTGTGTGGGCTGGACCCACTCCATTCGCTATGCTCACTCTGCTCCCCTCCCTGTCCCCATCCCCAGCTTCCCCCCACAACATCATCCTTATGTCTAACCTTACCCCTCTCACACCTCTCTTCCACCTATCCTATAACCTCTTTAATTATTTCCTACAGTCACACCTTACCACTTAACTAATCTGCCTCCCCACCCATTCTAAATAGGGCCATATAGTGTTATCACACTACATTCAACCACCATTATGTCCTTCACTACTTTGTCTATGCTCTCACTTCTCTCACATGCTCTGTCTGTCCTAATAATAATCACAACCTTCCAGATACCCAACATACCTCCTACATCCACCTGTACAACCACCACACATAACCCACATTTACCAAGTTACTCAAACATCAACCCTAGCTTATTCATAATTAATACCTCTGTACTATCCAAAGTAAAAATTCTACCTCTCCACAGACACCCCCATTATCACACCAGCAGCAGCAACTATACCATTTTAAAGAAAAAACTAAGTATAGCTCACATAATTTGGCAAAGCATTATATCCCAGTGTGGTGATGTACAGCCCAACCCAGGTCCAACCATCCCCAGCCCAAGAAAACTTAACAAATCTCTCTTGCTATCAACCATAAATATCCAAAGCCTTAGAAACAAGATACCTGAACTCCAGGCATGGATTTCACAAAACAACCCTGATATTATAGGAACTACCAAAACCTGGTTGAAATCATATGTAAAAGATGCTGAGTTTCTTCCCCCAGGCTACTCATGCTTGAGAGCCTTTCTGCCGAACAAGAGAAAAGGAGGAGTAGCAATACTCTTCCCTAGCAAATATACATTAATTCCCTACTCAAAACCAGCACCCAACTTCTCCACAGCCGAAGTACTCATTTCTGCATTAAAACTTAACAGCTATAAAAACATAATTGCTCTGTATATTCCTCCAGGAAACAGCATATCAATATTAGAAAACATACTTGCCTGGACTTCACCAAACATTGATAATGAAACCATCATCATAGGTGATGTAAACATTGATTGGCTAGACAGTGCCCACAACAATCCCTCAAAAAACATAAACCTTTACAACTTCTCTAAACTAATTTAAAATATCACCAGACCCCACAAAAAATAACATTTGGGGCTCCACGATAGACTGGATATTAGTATCCCACCCTAACAATATCATCACTGCAGGCATACTGCCTAATACCATTAGTGACCACCACCCAGCATATATTCTATGCAAAACCACTAAACAAACACCAAAAGGCACTACGCAGAGCTGAGGGATCCCAAAATGTATGCTGTAAAGCCATTTCCATAGAAAAGCTTTATTCGATACATTTATTTTAAAATAAAACAAAAAGTCAATAAATTAAGCGCTTTTGTCTCTGCTTATTCAGAGACTTTTTCAGAATACCATACCAAGCTATTCAACTGTTTTTATATTAACATTTTGAATAAAATGCATGCCCCCTAATCACTGCACCAGACAAACCCAAAAGCACAATCAATTAAATATGTAAATGCATCCTTCATACATCTCATAAAACACATCAAATAAAATAATATAGCACATAAGTATATCTTAAATAACATTTAAATATATAAATGTTTAAAATTCAGCAACTTTACATAATAATCTTAAAAACATGTTTAAAACCATAAGTAAAATAATTAAGCTAGCAGCATGACATAAAAAGACAATCCCCAGGATTCATGAAGCTCGATGCAAGGATGGCATTAGCCTTGCACCGACCTTGCGGCATAGAGATGGCACAGCAGCACCACATGCATATTAATGAAGGCACGCTGCCTTAACAGCCACATTGATAGGAAACGTGTATGAGTGCAGGGAGCATGTCCAATCGCTGCACCGAGGCGTGAACATGTTGGCTGCATACGCGCAACCTAAAATGCTGACTAGTACAGCCTGCCTCTAATAGTAATCACTCCTGTCAGTGTCCGTGGATACTGAAATGTATGCAAATCATACAAGACATCATTGCGAACACCACAATAAAATGTAAAACACAAAGGCACTTGAATATTGAGTCCCCATCCCTTGAACAAATATTTAAAACATCATGCCTGTATTCCATTGTAGTGTCACTAGTTATACCAAGTGGAAGCGAAACACATCGTGTTAGCCATTTGCCAAGCCTAGCCCAAAGGTTTGGGTTACCACCTGTCCTACATTGTGAGGGACAGTCCCCCTCTAGGCAGGTGTGTCCATACCAAAACCATAATAGATTTGAAATGTCCTGTGGTAGTAGGGCATAATAATGTCCCATATGTTATGTAATAGTCCCATACAATACGTATGTCCGTATATAAAATACCTATATGTTACAAGAAACAGAATAAGCAAGTGAATGAAACAGAATAAGCAACTACACTGCTACAACAATAAAAGCTTATATGTAGGCATAAAACTAAAGTACTATCCTTTGTAATGACCGTGGGTATGTGTTGGCCTGTAAACTCAGATATGTGCCATGAAAATGTCCCATCCAGGTCATATGAAAAGGTAGCAACACTACCAATGGTCAGAGCATTCGCCCAATATCTGCCCATTCGCAATCTAAGTCATCCTTGTCAGGACAGCCCATACATGAACAGGTATTACCCGGGTCTACCTACCATGTCATGAAGGATAAGTATTTGCGTGTACCTATGTGCATGAAGTACAGCATGTGGATGATCTGAAATGTTAGTGTAGACCTCACAACCATATTGGTCCCAGAGATATGTAGTGTACGCAATGTGTTCTGCTGACTGTGCCATGGGCCATCAACTAGAGAAGGGATGAATGTTGTCTGTGGAATATGGGGGTGGGGGGTGACGGGTAATGTAATAATTCACCAAGGGGAGACTGGGTTGGATGCACAATAGGTGAACTGGAGGTCTACGAGGGAGCAGTGGGTGAATTAGGAAGATAACCAAAGAACAAATATACACAACCGCAATACAATCCCACAAACATGTGAACATCAAAATGTGCAATACACATGTACAGAAGCATTACCGGCACATACCCACATAATGGTCTGGCCTGAACTGAGCCATCCAACCCCAACACACCTGGATACATAATTGAATACCCATCATCCCCTTCGAGGCACACCACTCCCCCCCTCCTGAACGTCCACCAAAACCAGCCATACTCGGGCTACTAGATAGACGCGGCCATATCTGCACATAGTGA